>NC_077244.1:41483009-41841509 GCF_947179165.1 Solanum dulcamara | reverse complement strand
ACATTTATGCTCTTATGATGAAAGTTATAATGATGATCAAAGTTAAATATGGTTTTATGTGTTAATCATGAGTTAAATGATTTATAAATATAGTTTTCAATGAGTTACAACTGAGATCATGATTTTTTTGAAGTTAAAGTTAATATAATGATTAGAGTTAAGATCATTAGATGTTTAAAGATGGTGTTAAGGACAATTCTCACCGAAGTTATAGATTCTTATGAATCACCAAGTTAGATAACCTATTCCTAAATTTTTAATGATGGATAGATAGGCAGTTACTATCTTTCTCTAATATTGTATGAGTATGTTTTATAAGTTTTCATTGGGATATTGACTACGAATTGAGAAAACTTCAAGGTGGAGTTCGTTCGGATAACGTAGTTGGTGATCCAAGGGAATCCTAGTAGCAACCTAAACTACCAAACTACGTTTCCCACGTAGGTTGCCTTCATTGTCTAGCTAGTGGACCACATAGCCCAGTTCAGTTGAGTTATCTTTGGAATATGCCTCGTAAAGGTAGTCTCCCCTGTTTCGATACAAGAGTCATCAACCTGTCTTAATGCAGGATTCATTGGTCGTAGTTGTCAGTTAAAGGTCCTATCCCACACAAGTTCAAGTTAAGCTTTAAGATATCAAGTTATGAGTTTGAAAGTTGAAGTTTTATGATATGCATTGACCAAGAGTTTCTTATGTTTTAAATTGCTTTCAAGCTATAATCATGCTCATTATGATTTTTCATGCATCTTATGGCATATTGATTATGTTCTATTACTTATCATGCATACCTCACATACTTAGTACATTCAAACATACTAACATATATTTTGCCTACATTGTCTCATAATGTAGGGACGAACGACACTCATGACTACCCTACTCATGGCTAGAGTTTTTTTTTAGATTTCGAAGAAGTTGGTGAGTCCTCATTTTATCGAGGATAAGACTTTTATTCATGTTACTAGTGCTTAGACATTTCTTCTATTGCTAGGGTGAACTAAGAGCTTTTCGTAATCCCCCATCGAAGGTTAAACTAAGGGCATATTTACACGATGTATTGGTGTAGTCTGATTTGGACATTTATAAAGTTGGATTTCCCTAAGTCCCTTACCCCACTTATGATTACTTCCGCTTACCTTTATATTATTTTTTACCTTATGTATGCAATGAATGCTAAGATGTCTTATGGTTGGGGTCCCTCGCATCCCGATTGTCATGTTACGATTATGCCCTAGGTCGAGTCTTGACACTTGGACACAACTCCTCTTTATTTCTCTTCATCCCACAAGACTAATAAACTTCTCTCAAGTCATGGTACATTTTCATAGAACCTGGATGGATGGAATACCTGGAGTTATGGGCCTCTGTCATGATCCTCACTTGAATACCATCAATGCTTGGAGCACACAATCTCCCTTGATACCTCAACGCTCTATCTCCCCTTTTGGCAAAAGACATTACCTTCTACTTGTGAACATTGTCTTTCAGTTGGAGGAGAATGGGATCTTGGTTCTGTTTTTCTTTCACCTCTGCAACTAGAGATAACTTGGACCCATTTCGGATGATAGTACCACCCTCACTCGAGTTAATAATTTGAACTCCCAAATATGCAAGCCTATATACCTCCTTAGCTAATTCTTTATTTCCCTCTTCTACATGGATAGTGCTCCCCATAGATAACCTGCTAAGAGTATCAGCAACAACATTAGCTTTACTTGGGTGGTAGAAAATGCTCATATCATAATCTTTGAGAAATTCAAGCAATCTTCTCTACCTCAGGTTCAACTCTTTCGGAGTGAACACATACTATAGGCTCTTGTGATCTGTGAACACATCGACATGCACGCCATAAAGATAGTGACACCAAATCTTGAGAGAGAATAGTATGGCTGCCAGCTCACGGTCGTAATTTAGATAGTTCTTCTTATGAATCTTAAGTTTTCTGGAAGTATATTCAATAACCTTGCCCCTCTGCATTAATACATAACCCAATCCTACTCTAGATGCATCGCAATAGATAATAAATCCATTTGTTTCCTCAGGTAGGGATAACACTAGAGCAGAGTCAACCTTGTTTTTAACTCTTGAAAACTCTTCTCACAAGCATATGACCATTGAAACTTAGTATTCTTTTGAATTTTCTTAGTCAATGGTGAAGATATAGATGATAATACTTCAACAAATCTATGGTAGTAGCTGGCCAAACCTAAGAAACTTCTTATGTCAGTCAGGGATGTGGGCCTTGGCCAGTTCTTAACCATTTCAATCATTTGGAAATCAACTCATATACCCTTGACGGATACAAAACGTCCTAGGAATGCCACATAACAAGACAAATTTCACACTTTGAAAACTTAGCATATAGCTCACTGTCTTTGAGAGTCTGTAGAACAATTTTGAGATGATTAGTATGCTCCTCTTCACAACTCGAATAAACTAGTATGTTGTCTATAAATACAATCACAAATATGTACAAATATTATTTGAACACTCTGTTTATCAAGTCCATAAATGCTATAGGAGCATTAGTAAAACCAAAGAACATAACAAGGAATTTAAAGTAACCATATTGGGTTCGGAAAGCAATCTTTGGGATGTCACATTCTCTCACTTTCAACTGGTGGTAACTTGATCTGAGGTATTTCTTTGAGAAGCAAGTAGCACCCTAAATATGGTCAAATAGATCATCTATTATGGGAAAGGAATACTTGTTCTTTATGGTGACCTTGTTCAGTTGACGATAGCCAAAGTACATCCTCAATGACCCATCTTTCATTCATAGAAATAGGACAGGAGTGCCCCATGGTGAGACACTTAGCCTAATGATATATAGGAGATCTTTCAGCTGCTCTTTCAGTTCTTTCAACTTAGCAGGAGCTATTCTATATGGTGGAATACAGATAGGCTCTGTATCAGAAAGGACATCAATCCCAAAGTCTATCTCTCTATTAGGAGGGACTCCGGGCATATCCTTAGGAAATACTTCAGGAAACACATTTACAATCGGGACTAACTCAAGAGTAGGGGACTCAACACTATCATTCCTTCCCTCTCTCCATTCTCCTAGATGGAGCTTACTGCACTTTCTACAAGGTGGGTTTCCCTTCGAACCTTAAGACACACTAGCCTAGGATTGAGAACCCTGGCTCTGGAACTCTAACCTTTTGTTAAGTATGTTGAATCTTGTATTTTCCTATGTGTGGGAGTAAGGATGTATTTGGGATAGTAAATTGAGTATGATTCATCTAATATGAGGCATTGATCGTGGAATTTGAGTATGAGTAATTGTCTAGTGTTATAAATTCTCAATTTATTGACTGTTTGTGTGATTGTGGGCTATATGGTACTACATTATGACTATTTACTCTGTATTCACTCATTATGTCACGATCCAAACTAGGGCCAAGTTGTGACACGATGATTGGGATTACGTGGGATCCCAACCAAGCCATCTTAGCATACATTGCATTTATAAGGTAAAGAACATAGAAAATAAGCGGAAGTAACAACTCAAGGGAATGGGTCTAAGGGATAGAGAACTCTATTGATGTCCAACCTGACTATATCACATAGCATCTAATCATGTGACTACATCACATAACGTCTAATCATGCCTCTAAGTCTTATACTTGATAGGGACTTAGGACAAGCTCCTAGCTTGCCCAAACTAAAGGGAAAAGTCAAGTAAACAACGTGAAAGAAAATTCATGTTCTCGATGATATGAGGACTCACCAACTCTTTGGAGAAACTAAACACTGTAGCCAAGAATAGAATGGTCGATGTCCACCCCTACATTATGAGACAATGTAGGCAAAAGATGTGTTAGTACATGGAAGGTACTAAGTATGTGAGATATGCATGAATAAGTAAAGTAACATGAGCAATAAGACATAGGATGCAAGAATCCCACGGTGCTGGAAGTAACCCCTACCATGTGCAACACCTTTGCCTCTTGATGAGACACCAAAGTACTGACTAGATGAACGGTCACTCTTGGGGTCCCCAAACTCCTCTCTCTCTCTATAAACTCCACCTCCTTGGCGACACTAACCATAGACTGAAAGGAGGCTCCATCTCTTTAAGGGCAACTCGGTGCACTAAATCTCCCTCTATGTGCAGGTCCGGAGAAGGGCCCAATGACAAGGGTCTATTGTACGTAGCCTTACCTTGCATTTTTGCCAGAGGCTGTTTCCAAGGCTTAAACCCATGATCTCCTGTTCACATGGAAGCAACTAAACCAGTTACTCCAAGGCTCTCCTTCTGAGGCTCTATCTCTAGATACCCAAAATACAGACTGCATGATAAAATAAGTCAAACCTCTCATGAAACAGCAAACCCTTTCGGTCTCATCGAGGATGATAGCTGTGGCATGTATGGCTAGCTAATAAAAGCGAAACTCATACTTAGAAATGGACATCCCATCCTTTCTCAGGCTCATAAACCTAATGCGACTCTCCTCCCTCACACTTCAAGGGATGAAATGATCATAAAAGCCATTGGTGAACTTCTCCCAAGTCACTGGAGGAGACCTAACTGGTAGAGACCCAGAATATGTCCTCCAACACTCTCTAGTCGGTCCACATAGCTAAAGAGTAACATAACGAACACCATGGGACTCAACCGACCCAATTGTCTCCAACAACTACCTACAAGTAGTCAAAATCTCATATGCGTTTTCAGCCTTCCCACCCTGAAACTAAGGTGGATCCATCTTCCTAAAGTTCTCATACCTGCGCTGCTCATCATCCGTCAATGCAACTACTGGTGCACCTTGACCCTCATCTGCTAGTGTTGGAGGACTCTCAACTATAGGGACTACCAGTGGCTGTCTTGCCTGTCTATGAGCCTCGGGAGCCTGGTGGTGGCCTGGAACCTGGACCCTCACTTAGGTCTATGATGTACTTGGTATGCCTACTGGTCTGCCAGTCAGTGATATAGTCTCGAGCACGCCAAAAACCTTCAGTAAAGTATCCTGTAATAATGGCGCTGCCACATACTTTGGAGGAACCCACTCTCTTCTAGCCTCTGTTGCAGGCTCAAGGGAACTACCCCTGTTATGATCCCTAGCTGGTGCCGCTATTCGGCCCCAACCCCTACCTCGACCTCTGGCTCTACCTCTACCCTGAGCTGGGGTCTCATGAGCAAACTCGGAGGATAGCTCCCCTCGTCCAGTAGAAGTTGATGCTCTAATCCTAGCCATCTACTAAATGGACACGCGATAACTCAACACTTATAAAAAAACCATGCACAATAGAATTGAAAGAAGTAAAAAGAGAATTTCCTAACAATCTTCATATCCCCTCAAAGATAAGTAACGGACGTAGCCGCACCAATCCTAACAATCTTACCCACCAAAGGCAAGTCAACCTAAGAGTCTAAACAAGTCAATTAAATAGAAATAAAGGCAGAAGAGTAAATTCTAATACGATATAAACAAGGATAAGCAGAAAAATAGATTCTAAACTACTCAAGACTTAGTGTCACTTGAAGAAGTCACTATCTCAACAGAAATGAAAAGATTCAAGTCCAAATGTCTCAGTCCTCAAGTAGAACAAAACATAAGATAATTGGGGGAGGGGGGCGAGAGTCTGACGAAGAAGATAAGTTGCTACCTCTCACGCGTCAAGAAGCTTAGCCTGATCAATAGGAATACTAAGAACAGGAGGCACCAGAATCAGATTCTACACAGATGTAGAAGCAAGGGGTGAGCACCAAACAATACGGTATTCAACAAATGAAAACTAAACCCTAAGTAAAGTAATGCGGAACACAGGTACCCCTGACATCCTAACCACATACCACCAAAACTACACACCTGCACTCACACAACCTAGTCTATACAGTTACAACAATCATCTCAGAAATACCAGATCATCTACAAATAGAAAGTGCATATATGTTCTTATCACCACACATAGAAAATCTCAATCATATACAACCACAAGATAAAATAAATGTAAATACAATGTCAGATAATCGTGATGCATGTCTATCCTACGATACACATCCATTGATCACCTCAGATCAAAACTCATGTGGGCCTCACATGGACCATGTATCTATCATCACTGCTGGAAGAGACCTCGGCCATAATATCTGCTAGAAAAAACCTCGGCAAATCAACTCGATCGGTAGAAACTTCAGTCCCAATATACAATATATCACTTTTTGATCATCACATATAGATGCATGCACAAATAATGAGTGAATACAGAGAGAATAGTCATAATATAGTACCATATAGTCCACAATCACACAAACAATCAATAACCCGAGAATTTATAACACTTAGACAATTACTCATACTTGAATTCGATAATTAACACCTCATATTAGATGAATCATACTCGATTTACTATCTCAAGTATACCCTAACTCCCACACGTAGGAAAATACAAGGTTCAACATACTTAACAAAAGGTTAGAAATCCACTTGTCTTAGCTAAAGTCACGATCAACCCAAAATCAAAGTTTGAGGGTTCGCTAAAGCAGAGGTTCTCTTTTGCGAACCCAGTTTGCTTTTGCTAACCTCGCTTAAGTGAACCCCTTTTCTTAAGCAATGGGTCCTGCTAAAAAGCGAAGGTTCGCTTAAGCGGACCCTGTACCAGCACCAGAAAAACTAAACAAGGTTGAAACTCAAGCCTCCGATCGGATCCTCGAGATTTGTTAAGAATCCAGTACACACAAACCATATATGCAACCCTACTAAATTTGGCATTCCAGACTCAATGGAATTCGAATTGGACATCTCCTTGACCCGAAATTCGATAAGTCGCAACTAAACTAGTTTCGATATTTGACTACCCAAAATATCCTTGGAACCTCTAAAATTTACAATGAAGCCATTTCTAGCGTTATAATCACCTTTCGGAACTAATGGAACCATCAGAAATTCAATCCGAGCATCCAAACTCCGAATGTTGACCAAAGTCAAACTTGGATCAAATTTTAACTCAATTTCCAACTTCGGACCTAAAGTCCACGTTTCAACTACAAATCCAATTCTGGCAACTCTCCTAGATCAATTTTTATATTTCGGAACTGATGGAATCGATGGAGACTCGAGACTCCAAATGACGCCGAAACTCAAAATTTGATAACTTAAGCCTTTAAAACTCATTTCTTTAGCAAAACCTCAACTTTTCACAGGATTTTCAAAAATCAACTTTCATACCCAACCAAAAGTTACTCAGGGAAACTAACGGGAGAGGTAAAATGATAATTTTATCAAAAATATAAAAAATGACCTTCATGGTCATTACACATGACCCAGCCCGATTTGTATTTCAACCCATCTTAATATGGAAAAATTACCTTAATACACAACTTATTTTACCATATTTTCTAAAATTCTTTACTATTTGAAAAAAATTATAAAAACTCCTACTCTCTCCTAGTTTCAGATAGATCATTTTACGTGATGTATCGGGACGTTTGATACATCACTTTACGCGATGTATCAGTCAGATACATCACTTTTTGTGATGTATCAGAATGTCGGATACATCACTTTTTGTGATATATTTATCGGATACATCACTTTACGCAATGTATCAGTAGAATACATCACTTTACGCGATGTATTAGGACGTTTTGGGATGTATCCAAATTCCACCAAATTTAAGAGACTTTTGTAATTTGAAAAAAAGTAGGAATATGATATAATTAACTCTTAACACTATGAGATTTATGTAATCCCTTTCTTTAATATCTCTAAATCCAACCCAACTTGCCCATTTGATATCCCTAGTTATGATGCTTCCTTGAATGCATTGTACTTGTATTAATATTAGTTCAACCGTTATAAGATTTTAGTCTGATGGTCAAAGTTAAGCCTTGAGGCTGAGGTCTAACGTACATATTTTGTACAATTATGTGTTGATGTGGGTATTTGTGCTATCAATTATGTGTAAATTAATGTTCTCATTTGGAATAGAAGAACGATTAAAAAAAAATTATTGATTGCCAAAAAGTGGAATTGAAATTTAAGATTCTGAGCCATAGACACCTAAAGACACCCTGCGTCCTTTTCTCCTCAAATTATGAATGAAGGTTTATAATTTCCTCAATTAAAATTGATCTGCTCACCCCTCTAGCAAGCTACTCTATACAATTATCATTGAAAGAGTTTTTTTTTTTTGTATCTTTCTTTTGCTACTTGTTTAGTGTCCTACAAGATTAATTAGGAATTTGCAAGTGCTTTCAAAGTATATATATATATATATATATATATTACTATACCTTTATACTTATACATTGCCAAGTATAAATATTTATCTTGACCATATTTATTTTAAAGTTAACCAAGAGGGACATTTTCTTGAATTAAGTTTGTATGGATTGTTTTCCTCACTTTCCTTTCCTTAAAAAAATCTCCATTATTCATTTTTCTTATCTAAATTATGAGTGCGAATTTTTTGCTTTTTCTATTTCTTTATAAATTAACTAGTGAATTTGCCTGCACTTCGTGTGGCCATTAAAAAACAAAATTAAATATAAGCAAATAATTATTTTTGTTTATCTAATTACAAATATCTATCTTTGTTCTTCCATTAATTTATCTTTTTCCTTTTCTATAATTGTTATTCTAATTATACTTTTAAGGTTTATACTAAATTATAAACGAAAAATCATTTCAACAAACTCAATATCCAATAAATGACCTTCTCTTAGGTTTGACCCTCCCATCGCATATGAAGATGACCTACTGGCATGCCATATAATGTATTCTACCTTGAAGCAAAAAAGAGGATGTCTGGTGAAGGTCTCATAAGTCTTTGCTCATTATTTATGATACCGATGATCTCTCCACCTAATTAAAATTAACAACAAAATCATCACAATACAATACCAATCAGAATAGAAAAAATCTTAACACAAAATACTTCACCAATTTAATTACTTGCTTTATATATGCTCAGAATATACAGGCCCACCCCTCTATCCTTCTTCACTTAAATATCAAATCTTTTGAGAGCAATAGAGATTCAATCCATTACAAACTATAACAATAAAGGATTTAGCCGCAATAATATAATTGTTGCTATATTATATTTGACGGTAATAATAAATATGGATATTTAAAACCAACATTCTATATAAATGCCGCTAGAGACTTTAGCGACTCTTTAGGCAACATACGACTATTAAGCATTTGGAGCAATGAAAACTCAACTACACACCCGAGAAGGAGTAGCCATGAGTTTAGGGGAGTTGTAGAAGTCCAAAATCAACAACATATTATAATTTTGATAGTTTTGTTTATGTACACCACGAAGCCCTTGAAGCAGAATTTCTGGGGCTTCAACTTGTTGCAATGATCAACATTGTCAAAATCATTTCAATAATCAATTTCCAAAAATGATATCATTCGACTCTATAAGTTAGCAGGACAGGTTTTACAAGTAACATATCTTTGTAGGAGTAATTATTAAAGAAGAAGATGAAAAGAGATAGAGGGAGGTTTTAATTTGTGATTATTGCTCCAAGAACTTATTTGTTTCTAACTCTCATAATTCCCTAGAACCATAAACACCATTCCCACTTCAGTTTATATTTTATTCTAACGCACGTGCAAAGGACTCTTTGCAACATGTTTGTAAACCAAAAACATTAAGTAGAATTGAAGGTAAAAGGAAAAAGCTAACACCTAACAAAATTCATCACAATGTTTATACACTGCATTGCCTGAAGGTTGAAATAGCAAGCATTCCACCAATCACAAACCCAGATTTGGAGAAAGTGAAACTAAAATCCTGCAGCTACAAACTACAATACATATAAGATTAACTTCTCAATAGAGGAGAATTAACTTTATTCACAAGTGTTGAGGAGGCACCAATAATTGATCGTGGAGAGCAATTGTTAAAATCTAGGGATTTGAGCCAATAAGCAATTCGATTAAACATAATTAAGTAAATTTGAACATTAAAATTGCAATTAGAAAGCATAATATTAATTATAAAAGTACCAAGGTCTCCTACGCCCAAAGGAAACAATGAACTTGAAAATAAAGAAAGCCTCAAAAGCAAGAGCTCATAGAGAAAGCTAACTTTATACCCAAAACCGGGACTATGAGAAACGCTACCTGCATTATAATCGACATGATTTTAGAAAATTTGGTACTTAAAACATGTAAACCATATTCACATAATCATATCTTTAGAATGCTGCAAAAATAAGAGGAGAAAAAGGCGTTTGTGTATACATTCGACATCTCAAATTTTATAGAAGATCCTAGCGCCTATGACATCAGACTTTTATCCACACGAATGGTTTAACCACCCTCAATGAAAAACCTTCCTCCCCTTGCTTCGATTGCCTCTGTAACTCAATGAAACACACAAAAAAAATAATTAAAATTAGATATAAATGGTACTTACAAGTTTGATGGAATCCTCATACGAAAAAGTGGAAAGGGAGGGGACACAAAAGCAGAGACAAGATGCGAAAGATTTTCGGGAGGGACTCATCAATTCCTGAAATTTAGTACGCGACTCTTTGAGAAAACTAACCGGTTGGTTTTTTCTTTTTCCTTTTTTCCTTTTTGGATTTTTAAAGTAAAATAAATACAAATGCTGATATTTGAGAATCCTGCATTTGTGTGGCGTCATGTCACCGGCTTAAAGATCCTCTTTTATATGAATACTAGTGTATATATATTCGCGTGATACATAGATAATATTAATATATTATTTTTAATCATTTTAAATTATTATATTTTATTCGAGCATTTTAAATTATAATATTTTTTTATTTTAAAAAAGTCAGCAATTATAATGTTCTTCAATAAAATGTACTTCATCTCTCCCTCCTCCTCTCTCCCTTCTCATTTTCTATTCCTTCGTAACCAAACTTGTATGAATACTTCATCCCTCCCTCCTCCTCTCTCCCCTCTCATTTTCTATCCCTTCATAACCAAACTTGTATGGATAGAGACAATATATTATAAATAACTTATATATTTATTTATTATTATTCATTACGTTAAGTTATTAGATCGCTAATATTATTTTTGTTAGCTTATCATTTGCTTTATAATCAAGAGTATTCTTATTAATATAAAATGGATATATTTATTTTTATTTACTCATATTTTTTTTAAGAAATTAATTTTAATTCTATTGTTAACATCCCTTCATTTTTAAATTTATGGACAGTAATATGTGTTTTATCTGAATACTTTATTATATTATCAAAATTACTTCAAAAAAATACTGTCTTTTCGCTCCCCATCTTGTGCATATTTCGCTATATTTTAATTACTTTTGCTAGTTTGACTTTGAATATTTTTTTTTGATTACATGTCATAAGCAATTGAGTTTTTTTATTTATTTTTGAGTTTATATTTAAGTTACTCAGATTTTTATATTAGAATATTCATTATTTATTGAAAGTTTAGCATGATATACACAATTTAAGATTTGTAAGTAAAATTTAAAAAACAATTGAAACATTTAAATGCCTGCAAATCTAATTTATAATCCTCCTAATAGAGAGTAGATATGTGAATATGATGTAGTACTGCTCCAGAAAGTCGTTTTTCTGCTTAACAGAAATATATTAATATTAAAAAAATGTATAATAATTCTTTGCTCAAATGACACAATAAAACTACTTTATATATTTCAGTTTTCATTGTACTTGTTTATTTTTCAAATATTGATTTAGCATTTTTTAGATATTTGTATACATTAGATATGTGAAAACTTCAACTTTCTTAGTTGAATATGTAACAAAAGATAAATATACTATTAAAAGTAAATTAAAAACTAAAAAAATAATTAAACATGAACAACATATGTTGGCACTTATTCAAAAAAAGTCTATTGTGCATGACCTATAATTTTTTTAATCTATAGTAAAAATTCTGTTTTCGTCAAATCTATATCAAATGGATAATGTGAGAATATATACATATATTCTCATTTTAGTAAACAAAATTGTTTAATTATAAAAAAATACACAACTATTTTTAATTCATAATTCATTTGGAGATAACTACATAATTTTCATCTAGGATGCATTATATAAAATTAGATATAAGATATATATTTTTTGATAAAATAAAGCATTTTATCACCAAGAGTATTGTATTACATATTAAAAAGAACTGCAAGATAAAATGGACAAAGCCACAAATGATTAGCAAAAAATTCTAGTTCTTCCCTACATCTTACTCTCCAGTCCTCCTAAGGATAAAAAGACAACTTAATCAAAACTACTACATGATCAACACTCTTTTAGTGCTAAGAGGAAAACCTAAACATCTTTTTAGGAAGCTCACCTCTAACAAATTCCAATGTAGATAAAATATTATTTTGCACATAATCAAGAACCTCACCACAATCTATAGAACTCTTCTCATTATTTTGGAATAAGCCTTATGCCCTTGAGAAACAAGAAAAGCGATAAAACTAGTTGAACAAAGATTATATCAAACTTATAAAGAGTAACAGATCATCAACAAATTCCACCTGAGTGATCTGCAGTTTGGCACATTTTGGGTGATAATTGAAATCAAGATTCTTCTTTATAATAAAAAAGAGCCTATTAAAATACTCCATGGCCAGTAAGAAGAGAAATCGGGAAAGGTGATCCTCCGCCTGAGGCCTAGCAATATATAGGGCTAAATTGCTTAACTATTTTAGGATTCTTTACCATTGGGATTAAGGTAACAGAGGTGAAAGTGCTAGTTGAATACAATTCATTTGTTCTAACAAAAGTAATAGTTTCAGTGACATCTTTACCAATGACAGACCATGTTCTTTTAATGAACAAGGCATTGAGACCATCACATGCATCCTGTTGATTTATTATCATCAATGTTCCTTAAAGCAACATATAATTCATCTTGAGTGACATGTTCCATCAAGTTACGTTATTGCTCCCTATGAAATACATTCCCTTCTTTCATCATAATTGGATCAATAAAACAAAACTTTTGGTAGAAGAGCTTAGCAATGTATTTTAAAGCCTATGATCTCATACATGGTCCCCTTTTCAGTTTGAAGCAAGTGACCCATCTCATTTGTTAGACATTTAATCTTATTGTGTTCCAACCTTTTCTTAAAAACAACATGAAAATATGAGGTGTTGGAGTTCCCTAAATTCAACAATTTCACCCTAGATTTCTATCTAAGGATGTTCTCCTTAATTGGAATTAGGGGATCCGTTTTAATTGATTCTTTTACCACACTGTGATATTTTACATCCTTGAATGACCCCATTCGAGAACAATTGGCTGCTGAAAAAATTATCTACGACTGACATTCCTTATTCTATTCAACAATGTATGAATAGTTCCTTGAGGTTGGATAAGAGATTGTTGAATTTCTTCCTTGGAATAAGAATAAATGGCAGAAAAGGGGTTGATATTGGTATAATTCGATCCATTATTAGAGAGCAATCCTGACCCCGACGGATCATTCTTTTTTTCAATATATGAAATAGGGGATTTCACTAAGTTGATTCTTAGGAAATGTCGAATCAAATCATTTGTCCTTATTTCAACAAAAGATGACTCCATTTTTCTTATATTACTTTCAATTCTTCTCCTTATCTCCCATTTTTATCCAAGGTTCATGAATAATAGTGTGCAAGTGATGGATATCTGAATAGAGACTTATCTTGTCCGAAGTAGTATTCAATCCATAGATCGCTATAAAGAAGAACTCTGTATTTCTCATAAGTAAGTAAACTTTACCATGTATGAATTGAGGTTGTGTTTTAAGACTTGTAAAAACTACATTATTTGAATCCCACAAAATAAAAATTCTTCCGTTACCCGTGTTATCATAATTAGCATTAGTTCATAGAAATATTATTGATGATTTTCTAAGCTACTTTCTCCTTAACCCTGTGGTCCACTATAACTATGAGGACTATGCTTTGGTAAAGAGAAGTTTCCATTTCCTTTTACGTATACACTTTGTTTAGTCCTCTAACATTTCTAGTCATGATCTACATGGAGGGTGAATGGGATTTTCACCTTTTCCAAGGCCTATTACCTAGCTACACTATCCCTCTTCATGTAGCACCGATCCACTTAGTATTTCCTCCTTTAGAAGTGGGTTAAAACCACTCCCAATGACCATGTTTTCCTTTTCTGCTATAATTGTACACGTTCTATTTTCTAATTTCTCCCTAACCTCCTTCCCTTCCTCTTCACTAGTTTTGTTAGTGTTTTTATTTGGAATAGTTTCACAATTCAAGACTATCCCCTAGTCATAACACGGTGCTTAGAGCCACAAGTGATTCAAAGCTAATCCATGGCTTGGCATAGGATTGCTGTATAAAAATAAAAATCTCTGAGCAAAAGCTAAATCTGAATGATATAAGTAAATCCAAAACAAAACTTAATTGTCAAAACAGAAATCATATGAACAAATGATAAACCTAGAAACTACTGTTTGACTCTCTGAATTCCTCTATTAATATGAGTTGCTAGGAAAGGCCCCTAACTAACTCTAACTCTCTGGAATCTGAATGACTAAATTAAAGAAAGTAAATATAGGTCTTGTCCTTGAAGGATGGGGACTCACCAACTGATGCCAATGAGACAAAACTGAATAGTACTAACTATGAACTAGATGTTGAGTGTCTAAGCCTATATTATAATAATATAGCACAAAAAAGTATATGGCAAGTACTTCAAATGTAGTGAGTATGTGAGATATGCACTATCTATAAAGCTGAACATATGAACATGAGATGCTAAACTAAATATGGAACATTACATATAAGCTGATGCAATGACTAAATAATAAATATGTAACTCATTAATATTGGAAATATTGTACTGAATAAACTGAACATAGGTTCATGTAATATCTGCAGCTGAATCATGGAAGATACTAATAACCATCATACTCCATCTGAGCTAAAAAGAGTCCAATATATACCACAGCTGGGAGGGCACTCTATAGCTTGCCAAGGGCACGAACACCGATTGATGTGGATCTATAGAACACTAATTGATGTGGATCCACTAGATTGATGTCTAAAAGGACAAAGGTATCAAGCCTAGTTTGACGGGTGACCCTTTAGAACCTACCAGGCACATAGTTCTAGGCTTAGGGATTGATACTAATGGTTTCAGCCTAACTGGGTGAGCCTTTATCCCCGCGTCTGGTTAATGCTAAGTAATACTTCTAATTGAATTATACTGATAAACTGAGTATCTTTAAAATATAGAATTCTAAGACTAGATTATAGACACCTTATTTAAAGCATCTTTAAACATGTGGAACTGAAAGAATGAATGTAAAACTAATCATGATAATTTCTTTATTCTAAATAGAATATGCATTTAACCAACACAAGTCCTAAGGCATAGATTTTCCATATCATGAGGGTTCATAAAATATACCTATATAAAAGTACTGAAATATTTGGGAAAACATGTATTCATAGACTATTCATGACGAGGAACTGATATATAATGAAGTCCATGCTTTTTATAAGAATCCTAAATTCTGTAGAAGTAAATAACTGAAGAATAGATTTCATTTGAGGACTCAATGAGTGAAAATGAGGGAAATCCTTGGTAGAATATCTAAACTTGAAGTTTGGAGATGAAGAACCCTAGTTTACTGCTTGAGAGGAATTAGAGCACAAATGATTTGATTTTCTGAGTGTTAGGCCTAAGTGAAGAGGTTTAACAGAACAATCCCCCTTTAACCCCTCAGTATAGTCAAAATATCGTAGTAGTAGAGTTAAAAGTGTGCGAAAAGACTAAAACAACCGTGAAAAAAAGGGTGTCAGAACTTTGAGGGAAATATACGGTTAGTGGTTTGATCTACGCCCTGTAGATCCCATCCATTGAATTCAGGCTAAGATTCTAGTCTCTTAAGTTCATTCCACGAGTTCAATGTTTGGTTCATGGATTGATTCACGACCCATGGTTTGAATTCATGGAAATCAAGTTGAAAAATAAAGTTTCTAAAATTCAATTCATGAGCTCAATTTACGGTCCTTAGTTTGTCACGACTCAAGACTATCCCTAGTCCTAACACGGTATTTAGATCCATATTTTTCACGAATCAAGCCTGGATGTGATACGAAAAATGAAGCACCCAGAGGCACCTTACCCAAGCCTCTTAGCATTCATTAAGAAATTCATCGGTAATGATAAACAATAAGCGGAAACATAAAGGGGAAGATCGGGACTAAGGGAATGGACATTCAAAAGAGTCAAGGTCAACATAAGATCATTTACTATGTCCAACAATACCTCTACATCAAAGACTTTGCCAGAGCTACGACATCTTCCTATCTCACCCTCAAGATATAAGTCAAAAGATACCAAAATAATTCAAGCTAAAAAGAAGAACAACAGGTCTTATATATATATATATATATATATATATATATATATATATATATATATATATGCATAATGAATGCATGCATGAGAAACATCATATAAACCGTTAAAACATTTATTTTATGGGAAAGTGACCTTAACCGATATTTAAGAGCATGTTAGCTATTACATAGAATCCAACATAAAATTCTACGTTTATAAGGGGAGACTACTTGTCGGGTAGAGCTCCGTCAACTTTTATATTCTTTAACTTTAACTTTAATGGATAATCGTGGATCCACTAGACTAAATAGCCTACAAGGGCTCCTATATTGACATATAGTTAATGCAACTGAGAATTTTACCCCTTAGGTCGAGTCTCCATCTACATGCTATATACGTTGCTAGGTCAATCCCACGGAATAATATTTAAATAACACAATAAGCATTGTATAACTTTAGACATCAATTCATCATCGGTGGAAAAGCTCATTCAAATATTTCATTTGATTTAAATATGTGAGAATTGCCCTTTCACATTGAATCCTTTCTTTGGGTAAACATCCCTTTCATCATCATTCAATCATTTCACAAGACTCCCTTAAACCTAGGCATTTGCTTCACAAACTTTCATTTAGAGTGAAAACTTTTAATTCAATTTCATTTCAACATAAGAAGACTAGGTGGGTTCATTTCATATAATTTTCAAATACATTTAATGCATCAGAGTGATGAAAATGCATCATATGAAATATCTTAAAATAACCCACCATACACTTTAAAACTACCTTTCAAGCCTTCATATAAGAACCCTAACAAAATTATTCAATTCATAAAATTGAGAGTCAATATATATAAATATAAGTAAATAAACTTCAAATATACCAAAATCTATGCATTTGAAATCATCATGTGAAATCCCATAAGAATTCACCATTTAGAATATGAAATATCAAGTTGAGAAAACATTTAGACTCCTTAGGTGGAAGAACCCATGGATGAAACCCACATACCTTAGAGTGAAACCTGAAGAAATCTTGATTCTTGGTATTTAATGAGGAGACTTGAATCCTTTAAGTTTTAGAGAAGAAATGGTGGAGATGAATTGAGAGAGAGAAGGATGAAGTTTTGGGTTTTGGGGAGGCAAAAGATTGAAAAATGACCCCCAAAATGCGTCCAAGTTCGCATATATTTATTTAGGTAATTGCACCAAGATGCCCTTCATCAAACAAATATGGAAAATGGGTTCAGAAACTTGCAGGAGCGATAGTGGCTTGCCTCTCCAGAGCCAAAACTACTGTAGCTGATTTCGAGCGTGCTACTAGCTAGCCACGCCAGGCCTGAAATTACTGCAGCAATAGTTTGTAGTAAAATGGTCAAAACCTTTTACTCTAAATTCAGAATGAGGCAAACTTGGTGGTGTTGGAAAGAAGACTAAAAGACCTTTAATTTGATAGGTCATGAGACACCTAATTCGTTATGTTCTAGGATATATGGTCATTTGAAGTTGACCCTATTACGGACTCATACGAAAACATAGGCGATAGAAATTCTTGGACTTGACTTGGTGTTAGAGATCCCTTATGACCCAAAAATACATCTAATCCACTTAAAATAATTAGGGATTGATCCTAAATCATAGATACAATTAAAAGTCATTGAGTTTGAGATAAAAAGATCCTCCGAAGCCATTTTACCCTACTTTACCCTAGTATGACACATTTCAACCTTTAAACCATGTGGGATCTTACAATATCTCCCTCTTGGGAGCATTCGTCCTCGAATGAGACAAGAGTTAGATTGAGTAGAGTAGAGTGTAAACTAACAGCCCATCATGAAAGCAATGGTGCAATTTTAAAACATCATTCAAAACACATTTCATAACTATACATGCGTATGACAATATATATTAAAATGAAAGGATTTCAAGTAATTTAGAAAGGACAACTTCATACCTTAGGCTTGAGTAGAGTGAAAAAGATGAGGGTAACATTTCATCATATCCGCTTCTGCTTCCTATGTAGCACTTTTAGCTTGTTGTTTCCTCTAAAGGACTTTAATGGTTGCAACTTCTTTGTCCCTCAATCTCTTGACTTGCCGGTCTAATATTTCAACCAGAACCTCTTCATAGGTCAAATTATCTTCAACATTAACTATCTCCAAAGGCACAATGAAACTATGATCTCTCACACATTTCCTCAATATGGACACAATGGAATACCGGATGAACCATGACTATTTCTAAAGTTAATTCCAACTCGTAAGCAACTTTGCCAACCCGCTTTAAGATTCTATAAGGCCCTACATACCTAGGGCTCAATTTCCCTTCATTACCAAAACGAACCACATCCTTCATGGGTGAAACTTTCAAATACACCAATCATCAACATTAAACTAAACATCCTTTGTTCTAGTATCAGAATAGGACTTTTGACTACTTATGAGCCGTCTTTAACCTTTCTCTAATGATATTCAGTTTCTCTAAAGCATCAAGTACCAAATTGAGACCTAACAGGGTCATATCACCTACTTCGAACCAACCAACCGGGATCGACATCGTCTCTCATACAAAGACTCAAATGGCGCCATCTTAATACTTTAGTGGTAACTATTATTATAGGCAAAATCGATGAGCAGTAGATAATCATCCAAATTTCCTTTGAACTAAACACAAAAGACCTTAACATTTTCTCGAGTGTTTGAATCATTCTTTCGGCTTGCCCGTCGGTTTAAGGATGAAATACGGTGCTTAGCTTCACCTTAGTACTGAGGCCCTTTTGGAACGATCCCTAAAAGTGAGAAGTGAATTGCGTAATGCGATCCAAAATAATGGACAATGACATGCCATGAAACCTCACCAACTCCCGAATATATAATTTTGCATAATCTTCTGCACTATAGGAAGTCTTAACCGGTATAAAGTGAGCCGACTTAGTCATTCTATCAACAATTACCTAAAATCGAATCATGACGCTTCCGAGTAGGAGGAAAAACCACTACAAAATCCATATTCACATCTTTCTACTTCCAAGTAGGAATTTTAATGTCTTGGGATAGACTACCCGGACTTTGATGTTTCGCCTTCACTTGGTTGCAATTCAGACATCGGAACATGGACCTTGCTATGTCCTTCTTCAAGCTATTCCACCAATAGAGATCTTTTAAGTCTCGGTACATTTTCATCGAACCGGGATGAATGGACAATGAAGAATTGTGAGCCTCCTTCAAAATTAAACTCCTTAGGCCACCTACATCTGGAACACATAATTGGCCTTGGTAGTATAGCACGCTATCTCCCCCTTGTGAAAAGACTTCTACCTACTTTTCCTTCACTAACTTCTTCAACTCAACAAGTGTTGGGTCAAGGTCTTGTTTTGACTTGATATCCATTACCAAGGAAGATTTAGACCCATTTTGGACAACCAAACCACTATCATCGGTACCACACAACTCTACCCCTAGTCTATCCAACCAGTGAACATCTTTCATCAAGTCCCTATTCCCTTCATCTACATCGGTCACACTACCCATAAACACTCTACTAAGTGCATTGGAAACTATATTGGCTTTATCCGGATGATAATGCACACTCATGTCATAGTCCTTGAGGAGTTATAGCCACCTCTTTTGCCTTAGATTAAGGTCCTTTTGGGTGAACACATATTGAAGTCTTTTATGATCGGTATACACATCCACATGCACCCCATATAGGTAATACTGCCAAATCTTCAAAGCAAAAACAACGGTCGCCAATTCAAGGTTATGGGTGAGGTAGTTATGCTCATGCACCTTCATTTTCCTAGAAGCATAGGCCATGGCCTTACCATTTTGCATTAAGACACATCCTAAACCAATCTTTGAAGTATCACAATAAACCACAAACTCTTCTAATCCTTCTGGAAGAGACAAAATAGAAGCGGAGGTAAGTCGATCTTTCAAGGTGTGGAAACTTTTCTCACCCTCATCCATCCATGTGAATTTAAATTTCTTTTGGGTCAATTTCTTCATAGGAGATGAGATGGAAGAAAACCTTCAATAAATATTCTATAGTAACCAGCTAGGCCTAAGAAGCTCCTAATGTCCGAAGGAGATAATGGTCTAGGCTAATTCTTGACTGCCTTCATTTTCTTAGGATCAACCTTAATTCCATCACCGGATACTATGTGACCAAGAAATCCACCTCCTTCAACAAAAACTCGCATCTTCTATATTTTGCAAACAATTGCCTATCCCTCAACGTTTGAAGCATAACCCTCAAGTGATCCTTATGTTCTTTCTCACTCCAAGAGTAGATCAAAATATCATCAATGAAGACAACAATAAAAATATCAAGGTAGGGTTTGAAACCCTATTCATTAGGTCAATGTACATTGCAGGCGCATTCGTCAACCCAAAACTCATCACAATAAACTCTAAGTGATTATATTTGGTTCGGAAAGCTATTTTGGGAATGTCACACTCCCTCACCGTTAGTTTGTGATAGCTGGATCAAAGGTTGATCTTGGAGAAGTGACTTTCCCCTTGCAATTGATCAAACAAGTCATCAATTTTAGGGATGGGGTACTTGCAATTGATGGTAGTCTATGCACATTCGAAGTGACCCATTCTTCTTTCTTACAAATAGCACGGGAGCACCCCACGACAAAATACTTGGCCTTATGAACCCCTTTTCTAACAAATCCTTTAATTGTTCTTTCAACTCCTTCAATTCTAACGGGGCCATTCAGTAAGGAGGAATAGAGATATGTTAGGTATCGGGGAGGAGATCTATACCAAAATCAACTTTCCTTTCGGGAGGGACACCGGAAAGGTCATCAGGAAAGACATCGAGGAACTCATTGCCAATGGGAACTGACTCAAGAGGAGGACTTTCGGAGTCAACATCCCTAACCTCATAATGTGGTAAATACAACCCTTAGAAATCAATTTTCATGCCTTAAGACAAGAAATGAACTTACCTTTCACTACCGAATCATAACCCTCTCATTCAAGAACGGACTCATTTGAAAATTTGAACTTGACTCGACGTGTCCTACAATAAATGGAAGCATAAGATGCATGTAACCAATTCATACTAAGAATGACATCAAAATCTACCATGTCAAGCTCTATTAGATTACAAGGGACAACTTTATGTATGATGGACATGGGACAACCCTTATAGACTTTCCTAGACACAATCGACTCACCCACGGGGGTAGACACTAAATAAGGCTCTCCTAATATTTTAAGAAACACATCAAACCTATTTGCTAAGAATGGAGTAACAAATGATAAGTTTTCACCCAGATCCAATAATGCATATACATCAAAAGTAAAGACCTTTAAAATATAGGTAATAATATTTGGTTCTTCCTTAACCTCTTGCCTCCCATGTAATGCATAGAAATGGTTGGTGCGTTGGACACCTCCTTGAGCTTGTTGTCCATGAGCAACTTGGCCTTAAGGACTACCACCACCACTACCTTTATAATCTCGAGCATGATGACCTGGCTTGCTGCAATTGAAGCATGCATTAAAGCTGGCTAAGAATTCTCCTTTGTGAGTTCTTCCATACTTCTTGCAAAAACAGAAAGTTTGAGCACCAACATTCTCTCTTAGAACCATTGGGTTAGAACCCTTGTCCTTGTTGAACTTGGGAGGAGGAGTATTGGTAAAACCTTGTCCCACAAATTATTTCCCACCTTGGCCTTTGCCATTGTTACCATAACCGAGCCTTTGAGGGTCGAACCCTCCACCATCCACTCTAGCCTTCTTAAACCCTATTGATCTCTCCCTCAACTTCCCTTCTTTAATTTGTTCCATCTAAGTCATTAACCGAGAGATGTAAATCTTCTTGACCAACATGGACATTTTGCACTCCTTGGACACCAAGTTTGGGACACTGGAAATAAACTTGCTCATCCTAGCTCTTGGGTTGGAGACCATGAAGGGAGCATACTTTGACAACTTAGTGAATTTGAGGGCATACTCCCTCACACACATACTCCCTTGACGGAGGTTGATAAATTCTTGGATTTTGGCCTCCCTTAGCTCCAATGGGAAGAAGCGGTCTAGGATGGCACCTTTGAACTCTTCCCATCCCATCAGCTCATTTCTCCATCGCTCTCAACAAGCCATTATTCATACCACACTCGAGCCACACCTTTTAGTTGATAGGCCACTAGTTTGGCCTTCTCATTCAGTGGTACACCCATGATAGCCATAATTCGGTACACCTCATCAATGAACTCTATAAGGCCCTCATCTAGTTTAGAACCATCAAACTCGAGCGGATTCATCCTTTGGAAATCTCAAATCCTAGAGGCCGAACTTTTATTTGGGGAGGAGGAACACCTTGATGCCCTTGTTTGGCTATGACTTGAGCCAACAACATAATGATATTGTGAAACTCGGCATGGGTTACCCATTTCTCATGATGTGGAATATCTGGAAGCAGAAGAGCTTTGTCCTCATCGTCAACCCTTTCTCTTTGAGGTGCTCTTCCACAAGGAATTATCTAGAGAACACAAAATGGGTCATTAGTTAGAGGAAACTTAGGACACTCTAAGGTATGACATAAATTTAAAAGAAGTGAAAAAATTTCCTAAATATCCCATAGTCTATTATTCATAGTTGTGGAGTGCTTCACAACCATGAACAAGTTATATTGGACTCCGAGGATTATTTCAAAACCTCATACTCTGATACCAAGTTTGTCATGATCCAAGCCTAGGTCCTATACATGGCACGATGAATGAAGCATCCAGAGGCACCTCACCCAAGCCTCTTAGCATTCATTAAGCAATTAATTTATAATGATAAAAAACAAGTGGAAACATAATGGGGTTGATCGAGACTAAGGGAATTGACATTTAAAAGAGTCAAAATCAGTATAACATCATTTACTATATCCAACAATACCCCTACATCAAAGAATTGGCGGGGGCTAAGACATGTCCCTATTTCACCCTCAAGATATGTCTAAAGATACCAAAGTAATTCAAGATTCTACACACAATGTAAGCTAGAAAGATAGGAGTATCATTCCCGGATCATGGGAAGTCACCACTAGTAGTAGCCTTCAACGATCAATGTAGCCATGGGAAAGAGGGGGGGAGTGTGGAGCAACGTCGGTTCCTACATGGGGATATCATGTAGGTAAAAGTATGCGTTAGTACTTTGAATGTACTAAGTATGAGAGCATGCTAAAATAAAGAATAATAAGTCTTATATATATATATGCGTAATGAATGCATGCATGAGAAACATCATATAAATCAGTAAAACATTCATTTTGTGGGAAAGTGACCTTAACCAACATTTAAAACCATGCGAGCTATTACATGGAATCCAACATAACCCCCTATGTTGGCACGGGGAGACAACTTGTCGGGTACATCTCCGTCAATTTTTATATTCTTTTAACTTTAACTTTAATGGCTCATCGTGGATTCACTAGCCTAAATAGTATATAAGGGCTCCTATGTTGGTGCATTGTCAATGCAACATGAAACTTTACTTAAGGACCCCTTAGGTCGAGTCCCCACCTACATGCTACATTCAGTGCTAAGTCAACCCATAGAATAATATTTAAATATCATAATAAGAATTGTATAAGTTTAGGCATCAATTCATCATTGATGGAATAGCTCATTAAAAATTTTATTTGATTCAACTATGTGAGAATTGCCCTTTCATATTGAATCCTTTCTTTCGCTAAAAATCCCTTTCTTCATCATTCAATTATTTGGAAAGACTTCCTTAAACATAAAGATTTGCTTTAAAAATACTATTTGGAGTCAAAACTTTCAATTCAACTTCATTTCAACATAAGAATACTAGGTGGGTTCATTTCATATAACTTTTAAATATATTTAATGCATGCGAGTGATGGAAATGCATCATATGAAACATCTTAAAACAACCTACTATATACACTTTAAAACTACCTTTCAACCCTTCATTTAAGAACCCTAACAACATTATTCATTTCATGAAATTGAGAGTCAATATATATCAATATAAGTAAATAAACTTCAAATATACTATACTATAAGCATTTGGAATCATCATATAAAAGTCCATAAGAATTCACCATTTAGAATTTAAATATCAAATTGAGAAAACATTTGGGCTCCATAGGTGGAAGAACCCATGGATGAAACCCACATACCTTAGAGTGAAACCTTAAGAAATCTTGATTTTTGGTCTTTAATGAGGAGCCTTGAATCCTTTAAGTTTGAGAGAAGAATTGGAGGAGATGATTTGAGAGAGAAAAAAAAGAATTTTTGAGTTTTGGGGAGGCAAAAGACTGAAAAATAACCCCCTAAACGCATCCAATTCGCATATATTTGTTTAGGTAATTTTTCAAGATGCCCTTCATCAAAAAAATTTGAAAAACTGGTTTAGAACCCTACAGGCGCGATAGTGGCGCGCCGCACCTGAGCCAAAATTACTGCAGCTGATTACAAGTGTGTTACTGGCATGCCGTGCTAGGCCTGAAATCCCTATTACGGACTCATACAAAAACTTAGGAAATAGAAAATTTTGGACTTGGCTTGGTGTTAGAGATCCCTTATGACACAAAAACACATCTAATACTTTTCAAATACTTAAGTATTGATCCTAAATCATATATACTATTAGAAGTCATCGAGTTCGAGATAGAAAGATCTTTCAAAGCCATTTTGCCCTACTTTACCCTAGTATGACACATTCCGCCCTTTAAAACATGCGGGATCTAACAACAAGTGAACCCAAGCTAACTCATGGCTTAGAATAATGCTAAAATTATTGTATAAAATTGAAAATTTATGTGCGGAAGCTAAATATGAAAGATATAAGTAAATGAAGCTTAATAGTTTAAATGGAAATCATCTGAACAAACCATAAAGCTGAAAACTATTGTCTGACAGTCTAAAATCCTCTACTAAGATGAGTTGATTTGACAATCCCCCAGCTAACTGTAACCATCTGAAAAATTAATGACAAAAATAAACAAAATTAAACATTGTTCTTGTCCTCAAAGGATGGGGACTCACTAACCGATGTTTCTGAGATGATATACTATTGTATTAACCATGAGCTAATTTGAACATTTATAATAAAATAATATAGTTCAAAAGAAAGTATGATGTCAATACTTTTAATGTATTGAGCATGTGAGATATGCACTAAAGGGTATCCCGGTACACTAAAGGTCCCGCTACACCTTCTACTAAAAAGAGCCTCAAATGGAGCCATTTGAATACTACAGTGATAATTGTTGTTATAAAAAAATCAATAAGAGCCAAGTGATCATCCCAATTATCTTTAAAGTTGATAACACAAGCTCTCAACATGTCCTTCCAAGGTCTGAATAGTCCATTTTCCCTTACCATCTTCTTGCGGGTGAAAAGTTGGGCTAAGCTTAACTTGAGTACCAAGATATTTCTGAAACGATTTCCAAATTTGAGATATGAACTAAGTACCCCCATTTGAGATGATGGATAAGGGAGCTCTATGCAATTTCACCAACTTCTAGATGTAAATTCTAGATATATACGTTTGAGGCAAACTTGTGATAAAATCTATATTTAAATACTCCCACTTCCAAGTACAAATGCTAATATCCTGAGTCATACCTCCTAGTCTCCGGTGTTCAACTTTAACCTATTGGCAGTTCTTACATTTAGGCATAAATTTTGTGATCTTTTTCTTCATGCTATTCCACTAATAGACTTACCATCAATCATAATACATCTTAGTGACTCTTGGGTAAATAGAGTATTGGGAAATGTGAGAGTTTGATAGAATCTATTTCCTCTGTCCATCAACATCTATAACATACACACGATTTTGGTAGCGAAGCATACCATATCCCTCTTGGAGAAAACTCTACCATTTTCTTAATGACTACTTCCTTCAATTCAAATAAGATTGTATCATCATCTTGCTCTACCTTAACATCCATCATAAGATACGATTATATACCATTTAGAATGATAACTCCACCATATGCTGAATCCACAAGATAGACTCCCAAACAAGAAAGCCCGTGAACATCCCGATCTAACTCTTTATTCTTCTCCTCAATATGAGAAGCATTGTTTATAGATAACTTGCTAAGGGAATTAGCCACTACATTGGTTTTAGCTAGATGATATTGAACACTCATGTCATAATCTTTTAACAATTCAAGCTATATCTTTTGATGAATATACAAGTCATTTGGATTGAACACATACTGAAGACTCTTATAGTTTGTAAGCACATCCACATGAAACTATAACGATAGTGCCTCCAAATTTTCAAGGTAAACACTATTGTTTCTAACTAAAGATCATGGGTCGGGTAATTATTCTCATCAAATTTGAGCTATCTAGAATAATAAGCTATGATCTTACCATGTTGCATAGCCAAGGTCAATTCTGGAGGCATCATAATAAACTACAAACCCATTTGATCCCTCTGGTAGAGTCAAAACTGGAGCTGAAGTAAGTTGAGTCTTCAACTCTTGAAAACTATTTTTATGAGCTTCGGATCACTAAAATTTGATCTTATTTTGAGTCATCTAGACATAGGAAAAGGAATATAGAAAACCTATTCGATAAATCATCTATAGTAGAAGATAAAAACTAAGAAACTCCAAATATCTATAGAAGAGAGAGATCTAAGCCAATTCCTAACTATTTTGATCTTTTAAGGATCAACTTGAATGCCCTCACTAGAGACTATATGACCATGGAATGATAATGACTTCAATCCGAACTCACACTTGATAATCTTAACAAAAAATTGGCGGTCCTTGAGAATCTGCAAAATAGTCCTTAAATGGCCTACATATCGATCCTCGCTCCAAGAATAGATAAGAATGTCATCTATGAAGACAATGACAAATAATCTTAAATAATTTTTGAACTCTCTTTTCATTAGGCTCATAATTTGTTAGCCCAAAATATATAACAACAAATTCAAAGTGACCATACCGATTTCTGAATACTATCTTCAGAATATCATATTCTTTGACTTCGAGCTGATAATATTTGGATCTGAGGTCTATATTTGAAAATAAATTAGCACCCTGGAGTTGATAAAATAAGTTATCAACCCTATGAATGAGGTACTTATTCTTGATTTTGACTTTTATTCAACTAGTGATAATCAATGCACATTCTGAGAACCATGTTCTTTCGAACGAACTGGAGCACCCAGCTTAGAGATACTAGGTTTGATGAAACCTTTATCTAAAAGGTCATTTATTGTTCTTTCAACTCCTTAAGTTCAGGTGTCACCATTCTATAAGGAGGAATTCAGATCAACTTGGTTGTCTAGAAGTAGGTTCCTAAGTCAATTTCCTGTTTGGGAGGGACTTTGGGAAAATGTTTGAGGAATACTCTTGGAAACTCATTCACCATTAAAATTGACTAAAGGGTTGGGGCTTTGGACCTTAAATCCTTAACACAGACTAGATCATAATTGCAACCCATAGATATCATTTTTTCTGACCATAAGCTAAGAGACAAACCAATATATGGGTGCTTAAGTACTACCCTTCCATTCTATGACTGGTTTATTGGGGAGCTAGAAGTTAATGACTCTAGTTGTATAGGCAATTATGGTGATTTTCTAACTGACTGAGACTGATAATTTCTATATACATTTTTAGCTATGAAGGACTCACTAACAAGAGTAGAGACTCAAAAGGGTTCTGCTAAGATTTTGAGACTGACATCAAAATTTACTATAATATAAGGAATCACGAAGGAAAGTGTGGATCCAAGATCTAGTAATGTGTAACACCTTAGAAAGACCCAAGTAAAGATCAAGAATTGAGAGTAAAAAAATCTAAAATTTGTAATTTTTGGAAATTTTTAGAGGGCTTTACGGGTAGTTCATGGAAATATGGATTGTAGAAACCATCCATAGATGAGTCTTCAAAAAAATAAAATATTAGGACTGATGTTTATGAGTGGGTTTATAGTCCGTATCCTGCCCATGGTCAGTATAAATCCAGTCAGCATTGTAGCAAAATTTGGTGAGTCCTCATTCTTCGAGGATGATCGTTATATTTCTCTCTAGTATATTTTACCTTCAGTTTTCAGATGTTGGAGTTAGATATAGACTTTTCCTAGTAACTCGTATGTAGTTGAGGTTTTTCAGACAGACAATTAAATTTTTATCTTATGTGTACTAAACTATGGTTTTTTGATTTGTGAGACCCTTATTGTACTATTCATGGTATCTTTCATATTTCAGTTATCATTTGTTGTTGATTTTATGAATCTTGGCATCGTTCTATGTCATAAGGTTAGATTGAGGTCACTTGTGGCTTTAAGAACTGTGATGTGACTAGGGTTAGGTTCCGATCATCACAGACTTAGTATCAGGACATCTAGTTCAATTGTCTTAGGGTGTCTTAAAGTCGCATTAAGTAAATCTTAATCAAGGGTGTGAAGTATGCCACATCTATGAATAGGGGGATATTAAATATTTTAAGAAATACTTCACTTCTTTCATACTCTCAGTAGTATGATAGAGTGCAACTCTATGTAATCTTCTTCTAACCCTTGCTCTATACATTGACAACATCATGCCTCCAGAATATCCTATGTCAGAAGGAACCAGAAAGAAGAGCAACAAGCACAACCAACCCAACAGATCCTTTGGCTGAATAGATCTCTCATACTGAGTTTAAGTCTTCTTTCTAAGTGCTATCCCAGTCTATGACTTCTTAGGCCAATCAAGAGGTTGTGGCTGCGATCAATCCGAATGATAACATCGTAGCTGCTAGAGTCTAGGATTTTACTCTAATGAACCATCCAAATATCCATTGTATGAAGTTAGATAAGGATCCAAATGAGTTCACAAAGGGTATCAAGAATATCACTGAGATTATGGATTTTACTTTAATAGAGTGTGCAAATTTGGCTGATAATAAGTTGAAGGGAGTGACTAAGATATGGTAAAGTAGTGGGAGTATGATAGGGCCGATGATATTCACCCTGTTGATTGGGAAAAGTTTGAGGGAGCTTTTCTAGACAATTATATCAGCAACTTGTGAAGTCTCCTGACCCAATAGGGTATCTTATCTAGTTCTGAAGTGGATAACACAAAGGCATGTTCTATGCTCTTCAAAATCGATAGGATCAGGACGGCCCCCCTAATGTAGTCATTAGTATGTTATGAGCCTCCAATCTTGATGTTTATGCATTGTTAGATCTAGGAGCTATATTGTCTTTCGTGACTCCTTATGTTGCATTAAGTTTTGATATTTGTCCCGAGATTTTGTTAGAACCTTTTCCTTTCTCTATCTTTCAAAAGATAACCTCATTTGAGAGCTAGAAATCCTTGATTTTGATATCATTCTTGGTATGGACTGGTTACACTCATGTTATGCTTAAGTCGACTGTATAACCAGAGTAGTTAAATTTTAGTTTCTTAATGAGCCAGTCCTTGAATGGAAGAATAGTACCTCAACACCTATAGGTTAAGGAAAGAAAGACGATTTCCAAAAATTGTATCTATCATCTAATTCGAATTAAGTATTCTAGTTTTGAAATACCAACTCTTCAGCTAGTTCTAGTTGTGCATGAATTTTTGAAAGTATTTCCCAAATATCTTCTCATAGACCTTTCCAAAAGGGAAATATATTTTGGAATAGACCTTTTTAAGATACCCACCCTATCTTTATTCTTCCTTACATAATGTATCTATCTAAGATTAAGGAGTTGAAATGTCAGTTGAAGGACTTCTTAGATAAAGGTTTCATAAGAGCCAACATTTCTATGGGGGTGCACTAGTTCTTTTCATGTGTAAGAAAGATAGTTCTCTAAGAATGTGCATCAATTACGGTTAGTTAAACAAGTTCATGGTCAAGCATAATTATTCTATTCCTATGATTGATGATTTGTCTGATCAGCTTTAGGGTGTCAATTTCTTCTATAAGATAGACCTCAGATCAGGCTATCACTACCTCAGAGTAAGAGAAAATGACATTCCAAAGATAACCGTTGGGACTCTATATGGTCACTATGAATTTATCATTATATCTTTTGGACTAACAAATGAACCAGCAACTTATGGATTTGATGAACAGAGTGTTCAAAAAATATTTTGATATATTTTTCATTGTCTTTATAAATGGCATCTTGGTTTATTTTCATAGTGAGGATGATCATGTAGGCCATTTGAGGATTGTCTTGTAGATTCTTAATGACCGTTAGTAGTTTTCTAAGTTCAGTAAGTGTGAAATTTGGTTGAGGTTAGTAGAATTACTTGGCCGTATTATTTTTGGAGAGGGTATATAGGGTGATCCTCAAAAGATCAAAGTAGTTAAAAACTATCCTAGACCTCTTTCTCCCGCATATATTAAGATTTTTTTTGGCTTGACTGGTTATTCTTGGCGATTTGGGGAAGGTTTTTCCTCTATTGCTTCTTCTTTGTCTAGATTGACTAAAAATATAGTCAAGTTCTAGTGATTTGATGCTAGTGAGAAGAGTTTTTAGGAGTTGAAGATTCGGCTTACTATATCCTTGGTTTTGACCCTACCAGAAGGTTAAGATGGTTTTGTAGCATATTGTGATGCTTCCAGAATTGGCCTAGGCTATGTGTTGATGAAACATAGTAAGGTCATAGATTATGGTTCTACGAAGCTTAAAGTTCATGAGATGAACTACCCTACTTACGATCTTGAGTTAGCAGCGGTGGTGTTTACCTTAAATATTTAGGGCACTATTTTTATGGTGTTCATGTAGATTTGTTCACCGATCATAAGAGCCTAAAGTATGTGATTAATAAGAAGAACTTGAATCTTCACCTAAAGGATATGTCTTGAGTTATTGAAGGATTATGACATGAGTGTCTTATACTCTTTGGCTAAAGCTAACATAGTGGAAAATGATTTTAGCAAATTTACCATGGGCAATGTTGCTCACAATGAGAATGAGAAAAATGAATTAGTTTGTGATCTTCATAGACTTACAGGAGTTCATTTGGTGGATTTAAAAGAAGGTGGAGTTGTTATTGAGAATGATTCAAAATGATCTCTTGTGATGGATATTAAGGAAAAGAAGAAGATGACCCAACCTTGGTTGAGCTGAAGGAAGCAGTTTTTGAAAATACTATCGAGGCTTCCTCCTAAGGGAAAAATAGTGTGCTTCATTACCAGGATCGATTGTGTGTTCTAGAGGTTGATGATTCAAAGAAAAAAAATACTATCAAAAACTCACAATTCTGGATATTCTATTCATCCTAGAATCACTAAGATGTTCCATGATTTTACAGAAAGTCTATTGGTGGAATGACATGAAAATAAATATTGCAGAATTTGTCTATGGGTCCAAATTACCAACAAGTTAAGGTTGAGCATCAAAAACCAGGAGGTATGACTCAGAATATCAATATTCCTACTTGGAAGAGGGAACATTTGAATATGTACGTGCCATGTTGCATCAAAACACAATCCAATCCAACCCATGAGTCATCACAATATACAATAAACCCATCCGGACCTTTCGGCAGTGTAAAAATAGGAGCCGACATAAGACGATCCTTCAATGTTTGGAATTTTTTTTTAAACTTATCCAACCATTGGAAATTCACCTTCTTTTGGGTCAACTTAGTTATAGGCAATGCAACAGATAAAAATCTATCTACAAACCTTCTATAATATCCGGCCAATCCTCAAAAGCTACGAATATCCGAATGAGACAATGGTTTAGGCTAATTTTTCACTGCCTCCATTTTCTTTTGATTAACCATGATACCATCACCAGAGACAATGTGACCAATAAATGGCACAGTCCTTAACCAAAACTCATATTTATTAAACTTGGAAAATAGTTGCTTGTTCCTCAAAATTTATAACATAATTCTGAATTGACCCCTATTTTCTTCTTTATTTTAGAAATAAATCAATATATCATCAATAAAGACTATCATGAACACGTCTAGGTATGGTTTGAAAATCTAATTTATCAAGTCCATAAAAATAGCAGGAGCATTAGTCACCTGAATGACATAACTAAAAATTTAAAATGGCCATATCTTGTTCGAAATGTTGTCTTAGGAATGTCACACTACCTCACTCTCAATTAGTGATAACCGAACCAGAGATCAATTTTGGAGAAGTAACTTGCAACTTGGAATTGATCAAGCAAGTCATCTATTCTCGGATTGGGATACTTATTCTTTATGACGGCCTTATTTAATTGCCGATAGTTTGTACACATGCGAACTGACCCATCTTTCTTTCTTACAAATAACACAAGAGAAGCCCATGGTGAAATACTTGACCTTATAATGCCCTAATCTAACAAATCTTTAAATTTTTCCTTCAACCCCTTAAGTTCCATTGGGGCCATATGGTAAGGAGGGATAGAGATAGATTGGGTGTCGAGAAAAATATTTATATTGAAATTGATTTCCCTTTCAGGAGAAATACTAGGCAAATCACGAGAAAATACATCAGGGAATTCATTTACAGTGGGAACCGACTCAATAGCCGGAGTTTCAAAACTTGTATCCTTTACCCATATTAAATGGTAGATACACCCCTTAGAAATCATTTTTCAGGATTTTATGAACGATGTGAACTGACCCCTAAATACTGAATCATTACCCTTCCACTCAAGAACCAACTCATTAGGTAATTGGAATTTGACCATATGGGTTCTATAGTCCGTAGATGCATAAAAAGCATGTAGCCAATCCATACCTAGAATGACATCAAGATCGGTCATGTCAACTTCAACAAGATCACATGGGATTATTTTATGCAAGAGTGACATAGGGCAATTTTTATGGATTCTCTTGCTAGGACTGAGTCACCAACGAGGGTATAAATACAAAAAGGCTCTAGCAAGATTTTGGGACATATATTAAATCTTATAGCAAGATAAGGAGTAACAAAAGACAATGTGACACTCAGATCAAGTAAAACATAAAAATCAAATTCAAAGACCCGTAAAATACCCGTAACCACATAGGGAGACTCCTCAACATCTTATCTAGATTAAAGTGTATAAAATCTATTTTGCGTGGGTCACCACCTTGTTGAACGTGTCCAACTTTAGTAGCTTGTCCTTGAGGACATCCTTCTTTCCCTTGTTTTCACTATTAGGGCATTTAGAGACCTTGTGCCCTATTTTACCACATCCAAAACAAGCATCTGCACCAAACTAGTATTTCCTTCTATGGTTTTTCCCACACTTGGAACATTTAGGAGGAGTAGACCCAATAAAACCACCACTTTGGGTCTTAGGGTTGATCACCCTATCTTTGTTAAATTTTTAGCCCGAATCTTGTGAGGAACCTCGGCCTTGAAACCTTTGTCCTTGTTGAAAACGGCCATTACCACCGGATTTGGATTGAGAAAACCCACCTTTAAAATGATCCCTCTTAGACTCCCTCACTTTTCTCTCATTAAGCTTCTCCCCTTCTATTTGTTCTGCATATGTCATGAGCCTATAAATATTCATCTCTTTGATAAGCATTGCGGTTCGAGATTCTTTCATCACCAAGTACAACACTCTTGAAATAAAATCTCTCATTTGGGCACGGGAGTTAGCTACCAAAGAAGGAGCATATTTGGAAAACTTTGTGAACTTGATGGAATATTCGCTCACACTCATGTTGCCTTGATTGATATTGATGAACTCTAACACTTTCGTACCCCTCAATTCAAGTTCAAAGAAGCAGTCAAGAAATGCAAGCTTGAAGTTATCCCAACCTATGGGACCCCCTTCAACTCTTTCAGTCTTCCATTGATTAAACTACACTAGAGAAACACCCTTGAGTTGGTAGGCCACCAATTTTTCCTTCTCCTCCGAAGGCACCCCCATGGTAGCAACAATCTTATGCACCTTATCAACAAAATATTGGGGATCCTCATCAACCTTGGACCCATGAAACTTAGAAAGGTTCATCCTTGTAAAGTCTCTAACCCTTGTAGCCGGTGTAGCCACATTTGGAAGAGCCACCACCCCTTGATTCACTTGAGTAGTCATGGCTTAGGCTAGCAAAGATATGGCGGTCCGAAATTCGGCATGGGTAACTTGATTGGCTAGAGGATCATTAGGAGATTGAGGGGTTTGTCCCTTATTAGCATTAATCCCTCTTTGTAGTGGCTCTATTCTTGGAGTCATTTTCTAAAAATTGCAAAGAATAATTCTTAAAGGGAAAAGACTTGGAGTACATGCTATGGCATGACATAGATCATGAACAAAGTGAAGATTTTCTAAAATGCCTAATAGCCTCCTACTCAGAGATGTGGCGCATTTTATATCCATGAATGAGACTCTACTTAACGCGGCATGTTGGACTCCTAGGAAACTTCAAAACCTTGTGCTCTGATATCAAGTTTATCAAGACCCAAGCTAGGCCCTAGGTGTTACACAATGAATAGAATTCCCAAAGAAACCCAACAAAGCCTCTTTGCATATCATAAACATATATAAGGTAAAAAATAAACAGAAACTCAAAGAAATCTAAGAACATAACATATATAGAATAAAACAAGACAAATAAACCATATACACATATCCAACATGCCTCTACATGAACTAACAAAGGCGGGGACTAGGACATGTTCCTAGCTCACCCTCAAAGAAAGAAAATGGCATAACATGGAATAGTCTCAATGTACCAACATAGTCTAAGAATGACAAAAAGGAAAGATAGACTCGGCTTGCCATCGAAGAATGAGGACTCACACACAATCTTCACCAACTAGCAGCAAGAAGAGGATGGAGCGCCTATTCCTATATTGTGATATAATGTAGGCAATTAAGTATGCGTTAGTATGTTTGAATGTACTAAGTATGCATGCAATGCAATGGATAATAAAACAATGTTGTGCAATTGACCATTTCAATAGCATGACAAAAGATGTCGTAAAATCATAAGTAGACATAAGTGGAGTCAATGCACAATAAACTATAAGAGTATCATGTAAAAGTAAATGATAGGATTAGTTAAGTAAATCATCACAAAGGAACATACATATTTGGGAGATAAACATAACCGATATTTAAGACCATGCGAACTATAACATGGAATGTGATATAACTCATACATCGAGAAAAGAGAGGCTACTTGCCAAGGTAGACTCTGTACCATTATCATCATATGCTATATGTGGACCCACTAGCTAGGCCATAAAGGTAACCTTTGGTGGGAACATAGTTAAGGAAATACAAATTTCTACTAAAGACCCTTTAGGTCGAGCCCGCACCTCAAAGTCCTCTCGATTCTAAGTCAACATCCCAATGAATACATATCATTGTCATAAATCATAATTATCATAAAATCTTAATTCATAAAGCTTGTTCATAAGAATAACTCATTATCATGTGATTCATGAATGTGGATGTAGGCCTTACATCATTACGAAACATCTCATAAAGAGTATAACTAGGGTCTTAAGTCACCCCTTTTCATAAAACTTGCTTGAACACTTGAAACTCCTTGATTATGATTTATACTTAAAAATTAAGTTGAAAATTTAGGTTCATAATTAATTGACTGGTAAATCATGAAATTGAATTGAAAACATGCATATTCATATAGTTTATATCAACCCATATATAATTCATGAAAATAATATCAATTGAAAGTATAATTTAAAATACCCGTCATTCATGTCATGAACCCTAAAGAGTGATGTAGAAAGTTCATAGAAAACTATTCAATTTTGATGGAATAATAATTAACTCATATTGAAATAGGATCGTAATGATAATTTAAATCATAATTCACATAATTGAAATTGAAATCATATTTCACATAATTGAAATTGAAATCATCAAACCGATAAAAATACATACTTGAATTGATAAGAAGAACTTGAATCTTCACCTAAAGGATATGTCTTGAGTTATTGAAGGATTATGACATGAGTGTCTTATACTCTTTGGCTAAAGCTAACATAGTGGAAAATGATTTTAGCAAATTTACCATGGGCAATGTTGCTCACAATGAGAATGAGAAAAATGAATTAGTTTGTGATCTTCATAGACTTACAGGAGTTCATTTGGTGGATTTAAAAGAAGGTGGAGTTGTTATTGAGAATGATTCAAAATGATCTCTTGTGATGGATATTAAGGAAAAGAAGAAGATGACCCAACCTTGGTTGAGCTGAAGGAAGCAGTTTTTGAAAATACTATCGAGGCTTCCTCCTAAGGGAAAAATAGTGTGCTTCATTACCAGGATCGATTGTGTGTTCTAGAGGTTGATGATTCAAAGAAAAAAAATACTATCAAAAACTCACAATTCTGGATATTCTATTCATCCTAGAATCACTAAGATGTTCCATGATTTTACAGAAAGTCTATTGGTGGAATGACATGAAAATAAATATTGCAGAATTTGTCTATGGGTCCAAATTACCAACAAGTTAAGGTTGAGCATCAAAAACCAGGAGGTATGACTCAGAATATCAATATTCCTACTTGGAAGAGGGAACATTTGAATATGTACGTGCCATGTTGCATCAAAACACAATCCAATCCAACCCATGAGTCATCACAATATACAATAAACCCATCCGGACCTTTCGGCAGTGTAAAAATAGGAGCCGACATAAGACGATCCTTCAATGTTTGGAATTTTTTTTTAAACTTATCCAACCATTGGAAATTCACCTTCTTTTGGGTCAACTTAGTTATAGGCAATGCAACAGATAAAAATCTATCTACAAACCTTCTATAATATCCGGCCAATCCTCAAAAGCTACGAATATCCGAATGAGACAATGGTTTAGGCTAATTTTTCACTGCCTCCATTTTCTTTTGATTAACCATGATACCATCACCAGAGACAATGTGACCAATAAATGGCACAGTCCTTAACCAAAACTCATATTTATTAAACTTGGAAAATAGTTGCTTGTTCCTCAAAATTTATAACATAATTCTGAATTGACCCCTATTTTCTTCTTTATTTTAGAAATAAATCAATATATCATCAATAAAGACTATCATGAACACGTCTAGGTATGGTTTGAAAATCTAATTTATCAAGTCCATAAAAATAGCAGGAGCATTAGTCACCTGAATGACATAACTAAAAATTTAAAATGGCCATATCTTGTTCGAAATGTTGTCTTAGGAATGTCACACTACCTCACTCTCAATTAGTGATAACCGAACCAGAGATCAATTTTGGAGAAGTAACTTGCAACTTGGAATTGATCAAGCAAGTCATCTATTCTCGGATTGGGATACTTATTCTTTATGACGGCCTTATTTAATTGCCGATAGTTTGTACACATGCGAACTGACCCATCTTTCTTTCTTACAAATAACACAAGAGAAGCCCATGGTGAAATACTTGACCTTATAATGCCCTAATCTAACAAATCTTTAAATTTTTCCTTCAACCCCTTAAGTTCCATTGGGGCCATATGGTAAGGAGGGATAGAGATAGATTGGGTGTCGAGAAAAATATTTATATTGAAATTGATTTCCCTTTCAGGAGAAATACTAGGCAAATCACGAGAAAATACATCAGGGAATTCATTTACAGTGGGAACCGACTCAATAGCCGGAGTTTCAAAACTTGTATCCTTTACCCATATTAAATGGTAGATACACCCCTTAGAAATCATTTTTCAGGATTTTATGAACGATGTGAACTGACCCCTAAATACTGAATCATTACCCTTCCACTCAAGAACCAACTCATTAGGTAATTGGAATTTGACCATATGGGTTCTATAGTCCGTAGATGCATAAAAAGCATGTAGCCAATCCATACCTAGAATGACATCAAGATCGGTCATGTCAACTTCAACAAGATCACATGGGATTATTTTATGCAAGAGTGACATAGGGCAATTTTTATGGATTCTCTTGCTAGGACTGAGTCACCAACGAGGGTATAAATACAAAAAGGCTCTAGCAAGATTTTGGGACATATATTAAATCTTATAGCAAGATAAGGAGTAACAAAAGACAATGTGACACTCAGATCAAGTAAAACATAAAAATCAAATTCAAAGACCCGTAAAATACCCGTAACCACATAGGGAGACTCCTCAACATCTTATCTAGATTAAAGTGTATAAAATCTATTTTGCGTGGGTCACCACCTTGTTGAACGTGTCCAACTTTAGTAGCTTGTCCTTGAGGACATCCTTCTTTCCCTTGTTTTCACTATTAGGGCATTTAGAGACCTTGTGCCCTATTTTACCACATCCAAAACAAGCATCTGCACCAAACTAGTATTTCCTTCTATGGTTTTTCCCACACTTGGAACATTTAGGAGGAGTAGACCCAATAAAACCACCACTTTGGGTCTTAGGGTTGATCACCCTATCTTTGTTAAATTTTTAGCCCGAATCTTGTGAGGAACCTCGGCCTTGAAACCTTTGTCCTTGTTGAAAACGGCCATTACCACCGGATTTGGATTGAGAAAACCCACCTTTAAAATGATCCCTCTTAGACTCCCTCACTTTTCTCTCATTAAGCTTCTCCCCTTCTATTTGTTCTGCATATGTCATGAGCCTATAAATATTCATCTCTTTGATAAGCATTGCGGTTCGAGATTCTTTCATCACCAAGTACAACACTCTTGAAATAAAATCTCTCATTTGGGCACGGGAGTTAGCTACCAAAGAAGGAGCATATTTGGAAAACTTTGTGAACTTGATGGAATATTCGCTCACACTCATGTTGCCTTGATTGATATTGATGAACTCTAACACTTTCGTACCCCTCAATTCAAGTTCAAAGAAGCAGTCAAGAAATGCAAGCTTGAAGTTATCCCAACCTATGGGACCCCCTTCAACTCTTTCAGTCTTCCATTGATTAAACTACACTAGAGAAACACCCTTGAGTTGGTAGGCCACCAATTTTTCCTTCTCCTCCGAAGGCACCCCCATGGTAGCAACAATCTTATGCACCTTATCAACAAAATATTGGGGATCCTCATCAACCTTGGACCCATGAAACTTAGAAAGGTTCATCCTTGTAAAGTCTCTAACCCTTGTAGCCGGTGTAGCCACATTTGGAAGAGCCACCACCCCTTGATTCACTTGAGTAGTCATGGCTTAGGCTAGCAAAGATATGGCGGTCCGAAATTCGGCATGGGTAACTTGATTGGCTAGAGGATCATTAGGAGATTGAGGGGTTTGTCCCTTATTAGCATTAATCCCTCTTTGTAGTGGCTCTATTCTTGGAGTCATTTTCTAAAAATTGCAAAGAATAATTCTTAAAGGGAAAAGACTTGGAGTACATGCTATGGCATGACATAGATCATGAACAAAGTGAAGATTTTCTAAAATGCCTAATAGCCTCCTACTCAGAGATGTGGCGCATTTTATATCCATGAATGAGACTCTACTTAACGCGGCATGTTGGACTCCTAGGAAACTTCAAAACCTTGTGCTCTGATATCAAGTTTATCAAGACCCAAGCTAGGCCCTAGGTGTTACACAATGAATAGAATTCCCAAAGAAACCCAACAAAGCCTCTTTGCATATCATAAACATATATAAGGTAAAAAATAAACAGAAACTCAAAGAAATCTAAGAACATAACATATATAGAATAAAACAAGACAAATAAACCATATACACATATCCAACATGCCTCTACATGAACTAACAAAGGCGGGGACTAGGACATGTTCCTAGCTCACCCTCAAAGAAAGAAAATGGCATAACATGGAATAGTCTCAATGTACCAACATAGTCTAAGAATGACAAAAAGGAAAGATAGACTCGGCTTGCCATCGAAGAATGAGGACTCACACACAATCTTCACCAACTAGCAGCAAGAAGAGGATGGAGCGCCTATTCCTATATTGTGATATAATGTAGGCAATTAAGTATGCGTTAGTATGTTTGAATGTACTAAGTATGCATGCAATGCAATGGATAATAAAACAATGTTGTGCAATTGACCATTTCAATAGCATGACAAAAGATGTCGTAAAATCATAAGTAGACATAAGTGGAGTCAATGCACAATAAACTATAAGAGTATCATGTAAAAGTAAATGATAGGATTAGTTAAGTAAATCATCACAAAGGAACATACATATTTGGGAGATAAACATAACCGATATTTAAGACCATGCGAACTATAACATGGAATGTGATATAACTCATACATCGAGAAAAGAGAGGCTACTTGCCAAGGTAGACTCTGTACCATTATCATCATATGCTATATGTGGACCCACTAGCTAGGCCATAAAGGTAACCTTTGGTGGGAACATAGTTAAGGAAATACAAATTTCTACTAAAGACCCTTTAGGTCGAGCCCGCACCTCAAAGTCCTCTCGATTCTAAGTCAACATCCCAATGAATACATATCATTGTCATAAATCATAATTATCATAAAATCTTAATTCATAAAGCTTGTTCATAAGAATAACTCATTATCATGTGATTCATGAATGTGGATGTAGGCCTTACATCATTACGAAACATCTCATAAAGAGTATAACTAGGGTCTTAAGTCACCCCTTTTCATAAAACTTGCTTGAACACTTGAAACTCCTTGATTATGATTTATACTTAAAAATTAAGTTGAAAATTTAGGTTCATAATTAATTGACTGGTAAATCATGAAATTGAATTGAAAACATGCATATTCATATAGTTTATATCAACCCATATATAATTCATGAAAATAATATCAATTGAAAGTATAATTTAAAATACCCGTCATTCATGTCATGAACCCTAAAGAGTGATGTAGAAAGTTCATAGAAAACTATTCAATTTTGATGGAATAATAATTAACTCATATTGAAATAGGATCGTAATGATAATTTAAATCATAATTCACATAATTGAAATTGAAATCATATTTCACATAATTGAAATTGAAATCATCAAACCGATAAAAATACATACTTGAATTGATTGAAAAAGTGGATAATTTATTGGGCTCCATAGGTGAAAGGTACCCTTGGATTAATGCCCACATACCTTAAATGAGAATCTAAAAAATTAGAGTTTTTGATGAAAATCTTGAGAGAATTGCTTGAATGTCTTCAGTGTTGATTTGAGAGTTTCTGTAGACAAAGAATTATTTAAAATAGATGAATAAGGAACGAATGAGGGAGAATAGGGTTCTAGGGTAGTTAATAAGACAAAATTTAGTCCAAAAATGTCCGGGTTCATTAAGTAATAGGTAAATAAAAGTCTAAAGTACCGCTACTTAAATACTAAAATAGGACAGAAAAATTAACCCAAATCTGCGACTCGGAGATAGTCTCTGATAGGCCAATTTTGAGAGAATGAGAACTTGTGCCCAATTTTGACTTGGGAAAAAATTGCATTATGGGGGAGCAGGTCCACGATGTGGACCGATCGCATTCTCATCTGGAAGTGAAATTTCTCAAAAAGTTTATTTTTTGAGATACATGACCTAAATATCCATCGAGGCCATTATTGTAATGCTTTACCTTATTATATCCTTTTCCAACTTTTAAATTCCCGAAATATTACAAGTGGCACCACATTAGCTCAGATTCAACCTTTATACTTGGAAATTATATTGGGCCCTTTTTGTGGGACAATACACCAGACTCCATATAGCCGCTCCCGTGGTTATTTTTCAGTTAATATTATCTCCCACAGTTAGTTTTTTAGTTATTGCATGGCTATGTATTTATGTATTTCAGTTCAGAATCTCGGTTTCATGTTATGTTACTTGGTCATTGTATTAATATTTTATAGGTTAATCACGTTCATTTATCATGTTTACAATGCATATTCCTCATACTCAATACATATAAAGTACTAACTGTATACTTTCTACCTATATTATTTGATAATATAAGTTTCAACACTTCATATCCTGCCCGCAGCTAGTACAAATCTAGTCAGCAATGCAACACTTTTTGGTGAGTCCTAATTCTCTGAGGACGATGTTTATGTTTCTCTCAATTATTTTACCTTTAATTTTCAGATATTGGAGTTATCTAGGGGCTTGTCATAGTTACTCGTATGCAGTAGAGGACTTTTAGACAAATAGTTAGATTTCGATTATGTATTCTCAAATATTATTTTTTGTTATGTGAGACTCTTATTATGCTATTCGTATTGTCTTCGTCATTTCAATTATCTCTTGTTATTGATTTTGTGAATCTCTGTGTCATGTCATGCCATGAGATTATCTTGGGGTCACTTGTGCCTCTAAGCACCGTGTCTCGATGTCACGACATGATCTAGGACCTAATTATAATACGATGATTAGAATCCCAAAGGACTCCAACCATGAATCTTAGCATAACATTTATGAGCATACATAAGGAAATTAAGCAATAAAGCTAAGTCAAGTTATGGAAGCAAAATCTCAAATAGAACACAAGTCTCAAAACAAAAAATCGACAACATAGACTCTTTTCTCTATAATATGCCTCTAATAACTCGATGAGGACATAAGACAAGCTTCAAGATCATCCATACGGACAATATAAAAGAATAAAGTAACAACTATCAAGATAAGAAATAAGTGTTATGTCCTCGAACTGTGAGGACTCACCAACAGTAAGGAGCTATTACAAAAAATCTACCCATGACGAAAGGAGGATGAACGTGATCGTCGGTTCCTACATTATGATACAATGTAGGAAAATGTTAGTACATGGAATGCACTAAATATAAGAGAAGTTGCATGAATAATAAACATAGGACATAATCAATATGAATCATGGGATGCAAGACCAATATCTTTAAAAGCATGAGTAAAATCATGAAAACATTAAAATATGTATCTCGTTGGTCAGTGCATCAAGGGAATCTCATAATCATCAACTCATAACTCAACTGAAACTGTGTGGGATAGGACCTTTAACTGACATATAAGATCATGTGAGATAATACATAGAGTTCGATAACTCCTGCATCGAGACATGAGAGGCTACCTTTCTAGGGCATACTCCATTAAGTAACTCTTTAGCAGGGCAATGTGGATCCACTAGCTTCGCCATATTGGCTTATGAAATTAGGGCTTTTAATTAAAGAATCATAAGGGAATTGAGAAAAGATCTTTGGGATTCCATGTGTGAAATGAATCCATGGATGAAGTCCCACATAACTTGACCTTGATGAGCCCTAGATTGAAAATAATGGAGGCTTGACCTTGAAGTAATTCCTTGAATTTCTTGAGGAAGAAGAAGAACTTAAAGAGAAAACTTGGGAGAGAAGGTTTGGGATTTTGGGAAATAATGTTAGAATTAGAGGGTTAGAAGACTTTAGGTTAGTTAATAGGTAGGAACTTAGTCCCAAAAACTGTCCACATTCATTATTAAATATGGGGAAAAGACTAAAATAACCCAAACTTAAAACTGGAAACTGGGGTTCACGGAGGACCCACCACGGTCCTTGAACTTCACCACTGCCCGTGGTGGTGTCCGTGTTCAGATCCATGAACTTATCAAAAGGAAATTCTTTAGGACATCCCTTCATAGAGACCACAATGGTCCGTGAGGGTCACCATAGCCCATGGTGAGGGTTGTGGTGTAAGACCTCGTAAGTCAAAAAGTCAAAACCAAGGAGAAAATTCTCAAATGTTGAACTGAACCCACATTTACAACTGTCTCTACAAGCCGTCGAAGTTTATAAGACCCGTAGAAACAAGTCGTGGAGGGAGTTATTATTGTTATTCATGACCGACCCTAAAGGGAGGTCCTACGATTCAATGTGATGACCTGTAGATGAAGCTCTTAGGAATACTTCAGACCTAAGTTTCAAGGGTTCATCGAGGTCAAGTCTATGACTTGACAGGATGACCCGTAAGAACTATTACGAGTTATAGAAATAACTCATAACAAAAGTCCTGAGACTCTCAAATTTGCAGGTTTTTGGGTCCTGCAGGATGAGCCAATAGGACGAACCATAGAAAAGATGATGGACCATAAACCTTACCTGTTCCAAAACTTCAGAGACTTGAATTTCAGACCTTTTCTCAGACCTGCAGAATGAGTCATTTAAATGACTCATCGTTACTAAGACAACTCATAGAAAGGGATCCGTAGGGTCAACTTTCAGTTTTTAATGAAGGGCGATTGTGTCTTTTCTCAAGTTCCGTTCAATGAACCTAGAATCTTTTATGGAAAAGTTAAAAGTCTATAAATATTCCATTCTTCAAATTCCCCTCCTATTCAATTCGTTCTCCTAAAATTTTCTAAGGCAAGAACAAAGTCTCTCAAGGTTTTCTCTTCAAGTTAAAGCTATGGTTTTCAGATTTCTACAAGGTTTCTTCTTGAATTCTTAGTGAATTCTAGCAAGGTATGTGGGGATTGATTCATGGGATCTTTTCACCCATGAAGTCCAAAATATTCCTCAAGTTTTCATTCTATTTTTAATTGATAATGAACCCTAGTTTTGATGAATTGCATTGGGCTGGTTTGATTTTATTTTTAAATGTTATGAATGATATTTATATGCATGTTCTCATACGAATCCCATGATTTCATTTGAATTATATATTCCCATGCATAAAGCTATATTTTCAAGCTATGATTATGAAGTTAAAATGAGTTTATGAGTTGATCATGAGTTAAATGATTTTCAATGAAAATTTTATATGAGTTAAAGTTGAGATTCATGATTCTAAAGTTAAATATATGATGATGATCAGAGTTATGATCAAAAGATGTTTTAAAGATGGCGATAAGGAAAATTCTCACCAAAGTTATAGATTCTTATGAATCACCATGCAAATGAGCTATTCCTAATATTTTTTAAAGATGGATTGATAGACTGTTACTATCTTTCCCTACTATGTTATGATCATCTTTATGAGTTTCCGTTGGTATATTGACTAAGGACCAAGAGGGATTCTAAGTGGGGTTTTGTCTAGTAATGCAGTTAGTTACCCAAGGAAATCCTAGTAGCAACATAAAGTCCCAAACTACGTTTCCCACGTAGGTTTCCTTCATGGACTAGCTAGTGGATACACATTGACCAGTTGAATAGTTACTTTTGGAGTATGACCTGGCAAGTTAGCCTCCTATATTTCAATGCATGAGTCATCACCCTGTATCGATGAAGGAGTCATCAGATTTAATGTAATAGCTCGCATGGTCTTATCTATCAGTTAACGGTCCTATCCCACATAAGTTAGAGTTAAGTATGAGATATCAAGTTATGAGTTTATGATGACGTTGTTATGATATACATTGGCCATAAGTTTCTTATGTTCTAAATTTATTTTAAGCTTTATTCATATTCATTATGATTGGTCATACATCTTATGGCATATTAATTACATTCTTCTACTTGTTCATGCATACCTTACATACTTAATATATTCAAATGTACTAACACATATTTTGCCTACATCATCTCATAATGTAGGGACAGACGACACATGCGATGATCCTACTCATATCTAGAGATTTCTTTAGATTTCAAAGATATTGGTGAGTCCTCATTCAAACAAAGATGGGACTTTTATTCATGTTGCTATTTTTTTTCACTTTCTTCTATTGTAAGGGTGAGCTAGGAGCTTATGCTAAGCCCCCGTCAAAGAAAAGACTAGAGGCATGTTTAGATGATACTCATTGGTATAGTCCAGATTGGATGTTTATAGAGTTGATTTCCCTCAGTCCCATTCCCCACTTAATAATTACTTCCGCTCATCTTTATATTGTTCTTTACCTTATGTATGCGATGTATGCTAACATATCTTATGATTGGGGTCCCTCTCATCCCGATCATTATGTTATGAATAGGCCCTAGGTCGGATCATAGCACGTAGTGAGGAACCTTACATGAGAGTCTACAATAGTGACCACTACAGAACCCACCACAGTCTGTGGGGGCAATACGGCCAGTGGTGGTGAGGGTGATCCTATCTAGGGAAAGTTTCTAAAGGCCTCCAGGGAGAGGTTACCCTGAAGGGAACCACGACCTATGGTCCTTTGATGGACCCTTCCTACAGGTTTTGAGTTTCAGTAACTCCACCATAGATTGTGGTGCTTAATACGGCCCGTAATGGCCTTCGTGGTCATCACTTAGTGCCAAGAAGCTATATTTTCTAGAATTTCATCTTTTATTCCTCATTTTCCGTCTTTCCAACTTCTGAGGTCTTATAATATCTCCCTTTTGAGAACATTCTTTCTTGAATGGGATTCAAGCTAACATTAATGGAATAGGAAAGAAACATAACAGGAGAGCATGAATACAAAAGATCTCAATAATGCATAAAACATGAAATCTTTAATCTCAAGCTAAAACATGAATTTAAAACTCATTTCATGAACATGAATGTATATGAAACCATGATAATAACTACAACATATGATTTGGGTTGATTGAATCATAAAGAAAATAAATACCTCAACTAGGCACGAAAGGAAAGAAATGTGGATAAAGGGACATCATATCGCCTTCTATTTTCCATGTAGCACCCTCAACCTCTTGGTTCATCTATAATTCCTTAACTAAAGTTATTTCCTTGATTCTCAACTTTTTAACTTATCGGTCCAAGATATCAACAAGAACCTCCTCATATGAAAGACTCTCTTTAACCTCAATGTTGTCACAATAGAGATAGGATCACCAATAAACTTCCTCAACAAAGACACATGGAACACTGGATGCACCAATGCCAAATCAGAAGGAAAATCCAACTCTTAAGACATCTTATTAATCTACCTAAAACTCTCATATGGGCCAACATAGTAGGAAATTAGCTTCCCTTTCTTATCAAAATGTATCACACCATTCACGGGAATATTTTTCAAGTAAACCCAATAATTAACCTCAAACTCAAGTTCCCTTCTTCTCACATCTAAATAGGACTTTTGCCGGCTTTGGGCTGTCTTCAATCTTTCTGTAATGAGTCTAACCTTCTCCATAGACTCAAATACCAACTCGGGTCCTATCAAAGCAACTTTACCTACCTCAAACCAATCAATAGGGGATCTACACAACTTATCATACAAATCCTTAAATGGAGTCATCTCAATGCTAGAATGATAACTGTTATTATAAGCAAACTTTGTTAATGGCAAATGATCATCCTAATTTCCTTTAAAATAAATTACACATGCTCTCAAATATCCTCTAATGTCTAAATGGTGCATTCGGCCTGACAATCCTTTTGTGGGTGAAAAGCTTTACTAAGCTCCACTTGAGAGCAAGACTCTTTTGGAGGGATCTCCAAAGCTGAGATGTAAATTGGGTACCTCTATCAAAGATGATAGACAATGTAACACCATGAATTTTAACCAACTCTCGAATATACAATCTAGTATAGTCCTCGATTGAATATGACCTTAACAGGAAGAAAATGAGTTGACTTAGTCATTCAATCAATAATCACCCAAATAGAATCATGTTGCCTATGAGAAAGATGCAAACCAGTAACAAAATCCATATTCAAGGCTTCCCACTTCCAAGTAGGAATCTCAATGTCTTGAGCCAAACCTCCCAGTTTATTATGCTCAACCTTCACTTGTTGATAATTGGGACACTTAGCCATAAATTCTGCAATATCTCTCTTTATGCCATTCCACCAATAAACTTCCCTCAAATCTTGATATATCTTTGTGGAATCGATATGAATAGAATACCACGAGTTATAATCTTCAGAAAATATCATTTCTTTCAAGCCATCAATATTTAGAACACATAATCTCCCTTGATATCTCAAAACACCATCTCCCCTTTGGGAGAAAGCCTCAATGGATTGTTTGGCAACTGCTTTCTTAAATTCAACCAAAGAGGGATAACCATCTTGGTTTGCCTAAACATACACCACAAGAGATGATTTAGAACTATTTTGCACAATACCACCACCATCCTCGGAATCAACCAATCAAATACCAAATGGGCTAATATATGCACATCCCAAACTAGCTTTTTTTCTCATCCCTAATGTGAACAACACTGTTCATGGACAATCTACTAAGAGCATCAACAACCATATTTGCCTTACCCGAATGGTATAGCACATAACTCAAGCCATTTTCTTTGTTGAAGGTTTAAGTCCTTTTGAGTGAACACATATTAAAAACTCTTGTGATAGGTGAAAACATCCACATGGACACCATAGAGATAGAGTCTTCACAACTTTAAACAAAATACCACCACCGTCAACTCCAAATCATGAGTCGGGTTATTCTTCTCATGTGCCTTGAGTTGCCTTGAGGCATAAGTTATCACTTTACCATTTTTCATTAGAACACAAGATAGACCAACTTGTGAAGCATCACAATACACATTGAACCCATCAGAATGGACCATTTGAATTTTTCCTTCTTTTAAGTCAAAATAGTCAAAGACGATACAACAAAGAGAAACCTTCCATAAACTGACTATAATAACCTGCTATGCCCAAGAAACTCCGACTATTGGAAGAGGTCAACGGTTTAGGCTAATTCTTAACCACTTCATTCTTCTTTGGATCAACCATAATTCCTTCTCTGAGATAATATGACCAAGGAAAATAACTGACCTTAACCAAAATTCACGTTTACTAAACTTTGCATACAACTGACAGTCTTTGAGAATTTGCAATACAATCCTTAATTTATCGACATACTCTTCCTTACTTCGAGAATAGATTAAAATATCACCGATGAAGATAGTCACAAACATATCCAAATATATTTCTTGAACATCGTGCTCATCAAATTCATAAAAGCTGCATGGGCATTTATTAGTCCAAAAGACATAATCAGGAATTTAAAGTGACCATATCGAGTTGTAAAGGCCTTCTTTGAAATGTCACATTACTTTACTCAGAGTTGATGATAACTCGATTAAAGATCAATCTTTGAAAAATAACTTGCTCCTTAAAGTCGGTCACACAAGTCATCAATGTTTGGAATGGGATACTTATTCTTGATTGTGACATTGTTCAATCATCGATAGTCCATACACATATGGAAAAAAATATCCTTCTTTCTGACAAAGAGAACCAGAGCACCCCATGAAGAGATACTTGGTCTAATGAAACCCATATCTAGTAAATCCTTCAACCGATCCTTTAATTCTTTCAATTCTGTTGGAGTCATTTGGTAAGGATGAATAGACATAGTCTGAGTAATGAGGAGGAGATTGATACCGAAGTCAATTCCCCTTTCGGGAGAAATACGTAAGAGATAATTGGGGAAAACTTCCAGAAACTCATTAACACCTGAAATTGACTCAAGAGTAGGAGTTTTGTAGTTAGTAACTCTAACCCAAACTAGATGATAAATGCAACCTTTGGAAATTATTTTCCAAGCTTGCATGAGATGAATTTACCCTTAAATAGAGAATTACTACCTTTCCATTCTTTGACTGGCTCATTAGGAAACTGAAACTTAACTACACAAGTTCTATAACATATAGAGGCATAACATGATGAAGCCAATCCACATTGAGAATAACATCAAAATCGGTCATATCAAGCTCTACTATATCAACGGAGGTTACTCTATAAAAAACTAAAACTGGAAAATTTCTATAGACTCATTTAGCCACAACTAAATCACCAACTGGAGTATAGACCAAAAAACCTCTAGCAAGATCTTGGGACTAACAATGAATCTCAAAGCATGATAAGGAGTAACAAATGATAGAGTAGAAACAAGATCTAATAATGCATAAATATCAAATTCAAATATTTTCAACATATAAGTCACAACATTGGGGGAATCCTCTAACTCCTAATGAGTCTGAAGGGCATAAAATTTGTTTTAGCACTGGTATCTACTCAAAGTAGTAGCACGCTGATATGGGTGATGGATAGCCTCAGTCTGAAATTTGGGCCTAGCCCCACCCCTACACTCTCTTGTATGATGACCTAGCATTCCACACTTGAAACAAACATCCAATCCTTCTACGCACTCTCTTCTATGGTTTTTTCCACACTTCTTACATGGAGGGATAACATGACAACTCGAAGCTCCATCTTGTGCCTTAGGATTTGGCACCTCGTCCTTCTCAAATTTTAGAGCCAGAGTGTTTTAAAAACCATGGCCTTGGAACTTTTGGCCTTGTCAAAAATGACCATTACCACCACCGCATTTGTTATGAGAAAATCCACCTTCAAAATGAGCCCTCTTTGATTCCCTTGGATTCCTCTCCTTAAGCTTTTCTCCTTTAATTTGCTCGGCATAATTCATAAACCTAGAGATGTCCATCTCCTTGATGAGGATGACAATTTTTCATTCTTTCAAAACCAAGTCCAATACTCCCAAAATAAACTTGCTCATTCATGCACGAGAGTCGGCTACCAAGGATGGAGCATACTTGGACAATTTTATGAACTTAAGGGCATACTCCCTCACACTTATGTTTTCTTGCTTGAGATTAATGAATTTAAACAACTTAGACTACCTTAACTCAAGTGGAAAGAAGTGATCAAGAAATGGGTCATTGAACTTTTCCGACCTGTGGGACCATCTTCAACCCTTTTGGTTTTCCATTAGTTGTACCAAACCTGAGTGACACCTTTGAGTTGGTAGGCCGCCAATTCCATAAGATACTCCCATAATCTCTACAATCTTGTAAAATTCATCAATAAAGTTTTGGAGATCCTCATCAACCTTAGATTCATAGAATTCGAGAGGGTTCATCCTTTGAAATCTCTAACCCTTGCAGCCAGAGTAGTAACAATATGAGGAGCATCCACCCTTCGATTCACTTGAGTAGTAACAACTTGGGCTAGCATTTGGAAAGCAACTTGAAACTCTGAATTAGTCACTTGATCATTCAAAGGAGAATTTATAGCGTGTAGCTCCTATTTAATATTTCATCGGATAGGATCTCTTCGTGGAGGCATAATTATGTAATTTCAAAGAGAAAGCATTAGAGGAGGAAACCTTAGAGTTTAACTCTATTGAATGATGAGATCATGAAAGAAGTAAAGTGTTTCGTAAGGCACATTATAGCCTCCTATTCATAAATGTGGAGCATTCAACATTGGTGAACAAGACTCTACTCGACACGACATGGTAGACATCGTAGGACATTTGAACCTTATGCTCTGATATTAAGTTTGCCACAACCCAACCTAGGACTTAGTCATAACACGATGATTAAAAACCTAAAGGACTCCAATCAAGCCTCTTAGCATAAAATTCACATGCATACATAAAGAAATTAAGTAATAAAGCTAAGTCAAGTTATACAAGAAAAATCTCAAATCGATTACAAGTCTCGAAAAGAGAAAATGACAACAAAGACTCTTTTCTATCTAACATGCCTATAACAGCTAAATGTGGTCATAAGACAAGCTCCTAGATCACCCATATAGACAACATAAAAGAATGAAGTAACAACAAAGATACAAAATAAGTGTCTTGTCTTGGAACTGTGAGGACTCATTAATAGAAGGAGCTAATGGCAAACTCTAGCCATGAGTGGGAGGAGGATAAATATGATCATCGGTCCTTATATTATGATACAATATAGACAAAAAATACGTGTTATTACATGAAATGCACTAAGTATGTGTGAAGATACATCAATAATAAAATAAGATATAATTAATATGAATCATTTGATACAAGACCAATATCTTTAAAAGCATGAGTAAAGTCATGATAATATTAAAATATATATTTCATTGGTCAATGCATCAAAAAAAATTCATAATCATTATAAGAACCATTACTCAATTGAAACTATGTTGGATAGGACCGTTAACTGATATATAAGACCATGTGAGCTAATAAATAGAATCTGATGATTCTTGTATCGATACAGGAGAGGCTACCTTGCCAGGGCATACTCCATTAAGTAACTATTTAACTGGGCTATGTGGATACACTAGCTTCGCTATATTGGCATATGTAAACCAACACAGGCAGTGTAGTTTGGGACAAAAGGTTGCTACGAGAATTCCCTTGGGTAACTAACTGTGTTACCAGACCAAACTCTACCTAAACGTCCTCTCGATGCTTAGTCTATATAGATACAGAAACTCATAAAACTTGATCATAAACATAATAAGGAAAGATAATAACTAATTTTCAATCCATCTTCATAAAACAAAATAAGAATAGCTCATCTAGGATCATCATAGTAAACGCATTAGATTGGCTCATCTATCATATAACCCATGCAATGTGGGTGTAGGCATTTCATTATTACATATCTTTGATCATAAATATCTTTAGGGACTTAGCTTGCCGTATCATCAACTTTGCTTGAAACATCATAGAATCATCATTCCCAAACTTTTTTATATAAAGCATCTTTAACTCATACAGAAAGCTTTTATAGAATATAACTTGAAAAACATGATTATATCTCATAAATCATACTTAAAACTAGTATATAGCATGGTTCATTGAAATTCAACTTGAAATGATAAAATATGATGTGAATTATGAATAATTAGGCTAATAGCATTGGAATATATCATAATTAAGAAGATCCAATGCAAATCATAAAATTAGGGCTTTTAATTGAAGAATTCACAAGAGAGTTAAGAAGATATCTTTGGGATTCCATGAGTGAAAGAAATTTATGGATAAAGCCCCAGATACATTTACCTTGATGAGCCCTAAATTTAAAAGAATAGAGGCTTGACTTAGAAAGAAACCCTTGAATTGCTTGAGGAAGAAGAAGAACTTAAAGAGAAAACTTGGGAGAGAAGGTTTTTGGATTTTGGGGAATAATGTGAGAATGAAAGGGTTAGAAAACTTTAGGGTAGTTAATAGGTAGGAATTTAGTCCTAAAAACCATCCACATTCATTATGAAAATTGGAGAAAAGACTAAAATAACCCTCACTTAAAACTGAGAATTGGTGTTCACGGAGGACCCATCATGGTCCGCGAACTTCACCACAGCCTGTGGTGGTGTCCATGGTCAAAGCCATGAACTTAGTCAAAAAGTAAAAATTTCATGACATCCCTTCATGGAGACCATGATGGTCCGTGAAGGTCACTATGGCCCATAGTGAGGGTCGTGGTGAGGAGTCTAAGCTGAAATTCTGCAAGAGTGACCACCATGGTATATGAAAGGCAATATGGTCTTTGGTGCTGAGGTGTGGTCCCTTTCTTGGGAAAGTTTCTGAGGGCCGCAAGGAAGGGGTTACCACGGAGGACATCACATCTCGTGGTCCCGATTGTGGACCCTTCTGTTTAGGTTTTGAGTTTCAAGAACATCACCACGGATCGTGGTTCTTAATATGGCCCGTGATAACCTTCGTGGTCATCACCAGGTGCTAAATAACTACATTTTTTTGAATTTCATCTTTTATTCCTCATTTCACATCTTTCCAACTTTCAAGGACTTATACACAACTAAGAGTAGTCTAGGTTGGTGAGATAAGGCATAAGCATCAAGCTGAAAAACATGTAACATACCAATTACTATCTCAGGAGAATCTTCCTGATCTTGTCAAGTCTATAAGGCATAAAACCAATTTTGGTGCTATCCGCCGCCTACATTGTATGAGATAACATGATGAGTTAGGCGATCTACTTAAGAGTTGGACTGAGTCTACTGGCGAACATCCCTACCCCTTTGTGAGGCCACTAGGCACTCCCTAAATTTATGGCCTGGCTTGCCATATTTCTTGCAATCCAAATAAGTACGACCATTTGTGATTTTACATGGGACTTAGATTTTGGTTCTCTATACCTGTGCTACATTTTAAACATAGGTATTGGGGTACTAGAAGAGGAAAGGGCTGGAGCTAAGGACTTTTGATAAAACTGAGAGCGATTGCTACTACCTAATTTCTCCGGGAAAAGTAAAATCTACCTATTGTATCCCTCTTGCTCTCCCTTTCACTCTCATTGAACTTTTATTCCATAATATATTGAGAATGAGTCATCAATCTAGATAATTCCTACTTTTTGATCAGTGTTGTAGTTATATATTCTTTAACCACAGTCTGGGGAACACCTAAAACAAACTTACTTATATGAGCCCTTGAATCAGCCACCATTGGTGGAACATACTTAAAGGGGAGTAAACTTAAGAGAATACTCATTCATGACATCTTACCCTATTTCATATTAATAAATTTCTCAGCGTTGGCTTCCCTTAACTCAAGTGGAAATAGTCTATCCAGAAATGCAATCATGAAATCATCCTAGTCTACTGGACCTCCATCTACACACCTATATTCCTTCTACAACCTATATAAGGTACGAGCCACTCCTTTTTATTAGTAAGAAGTGGTCTGCACTCTCAACTAGAGAGACACCCATGATATGATGACCTTCTCAATTTCATCGATGAACTTCTGCGGATCCTCCTCCACCTTTGAACCATAGAAATCTGGAGGAATTATCCAACTGAAATCATCAACTCTTTCCGCTATCGTATTCCCATATGGATTGACTCAGGAAATAAATTACTAATTAACCTGAGTAGTTGTTACCTAATCTAGCATTTGGAAAGTAGTCCTGAATTCAGCATGAGAGACTTATTTATCTGAGTGTTTGTTGGATCTGGTGGTTCTTGCTGGTTCCATTTTTACTTTAGTTTCCATTTGCATTTATATTTCTCCTTCTATTAGCTCTTCTGGGAGGCATGATTTTATAAAAAACATAGATCCGGAGTTAGAAGGAAGTTAAATAGAGTTCACACTCTGTCACACAAGTGCTACTGCATTTAAGATAGCATGACCCCAAATAGTAGTAAAATTTTTATTTTCATAAGTAGAGGTCTCGCTATCAATTTTAGGCACATAATAAATAATTTTACGAGGCCATTTTTAGTATGAATATGAGCTACATGATATTCAGTTATTATACCAATTGATAAGCAATAATAATCAAAAGCTTATCGAGGCGAATAGACTTAATACGAGCCTTAGACAATTAATAAGGTGTTAACATCACATTGGTGACCAAACAAATGAAAAGAATAAATTGATGCCAATACCAATAATAAATGGAAGCTAAATCGAACAACATTATGCTAACCACATCTCAATGAAGCGACGAGCTCCCGTGTCACTATTTCAAGTCGTACTTCACTTTATTTAATCCAACAACCATTTTACGTGACTCCGATAAGAATCAAACCAACCTCTAGTCCCTCCAATTCCATAACACTATCAACAAACAAAAATAATAACCAAACATAACATGACAAATGGCTTTCTGGAGCTACAATATGTAAAATACCACTTCGTAGCTTGAAAGTCTATAAAAATGATACTAGATCATGAAATCATGAAGGAATATCATAGGGGTAGATTACCTCGACAAAAGCTTCTGAAATCACAATAAATGAGAGCTGCTTCTTTGAAGTAACAATGATCGATGCCAAATCGATGAGAAAACTATACTACAATGATGAGCTCGTGACGTATAACTACTTCTGTTAAACTTTCAAGTTGAGAATTCTAACACCCATGGAGGATTTGTGGGATTATTATCTGATATTTTGGTGGTTACATATGATTTTCTTAAAAAATAACAAAGGATAAATTCCTATATAAAGTAAAACCGACATAGGGGCTTGGGGCCCGCCCACCTAGACATGCCTGCTTGTGTTATCTCACGAAAAAATAAGTATATCTCTATTTTGAAGTCTTATAAATAAATGGTTTGATGAATTAGATACTAGGCTCATAGACCTTTGATTTAATTGGTTGTGTGCCACATAAATATTTATAGATTGGGAGAAAACATCCAAGACATTTGTTCCAAATTTAAGATAAATTTTTATAAAGGAACTTACCATAACTTTCACCAACTTTTATTTTTCAACTTGCTTGACTACGAAAGTTGATATATGACCCTTGAACAATTTAAATGTGTCATACCAAATCCTTCTTAATATATTAATCACTTTTAGTCTTTCGACAAAGGTACCAGTTAATTTAGACATTTTGAAAAGTTGAGCTGTTACAGTGATGATCAACGTTTTGCCCACATTGTCAGATCCATCCTATAGCTTTTTAGGGTTTAGGAAAATAATAGAACTATCAATCTATTTGAAAAGTCCTCTTTTGGGTCTATGAGGAGTCACCTGAATGAATGTACGATCCTATTTATACTGGCAGTATAGGTTATGAGATCGGAGTTATCTAAACTCGTATTCAAATCGGTGCTCGATACTACTCTCACATATCTTTACTATGCTCAAATATGAAGTGTGTTTACTTACTGAAATTTACTCTTTAAGCCTCTTTTGGAATTAGCCCAACTTAACTTTTCTTAACTATTCTCTTCTATTTAAGATAGGTAAAAATATCATCATCAATATTTCACTTAAGAGCATACTTCAACTTTTCAATTCAATCTCACAAATAGATGTTAAATGAGTAAGACCTCAGAAGTTGGAAAGTTGGATTGATGGAAAAACTCAAGAAAATTTGATTGTCCTCCATTATAAGATTCATTCATGAGTCGTAAGTTTGAGCTCTGAGGCTAAAAATGGTGAAGTCCTAAAAGTGACCTTATGACTCAACACGATGAGTTGTGGGCACTAGGACAAATCGTAATGACGGCCCGTAATAAAAATTCAGAGACTCAGGAATTTACAAGTATTTAGACCTGCAAGACGAGTAGAGGGTTACAATTCATAGAATCAAGGATAAGTCGTAAAAATGACTCCTGAAAGAGAATCAGAAATCCCAAAATCTGAGGGTCTTTTTAGACCTACAGGATGACTCAAGTCTACTATTCGTAGACTTGAAGACGACTTGTAGAGTCAAATTATTGGATCAAATTCAGGTTTTAAATTAAGGGTATTTCCGCCTTTTACCAAGTTCGGTTCAATGAATCTAGACAATCTTATGGATACTCTTAAAGTGTATATTCACCCAATTCTTCATACTCCCCTCATATTCTATTTATTCTTCAAAATTTCTCTAAGGCAAGACTCTAAATTCTCTCTCAAGCTTCTTCAATAATTTCAAGCTAGGGTTTCTAGTTCATCATGGTTCCTCTTCAATATCTGAGTGAATTTCATCAAGGTATATGATGTTTCATTCATGTGTTTCTTTTACCCATGGAGTCCCATGTTCTCCTAAAAAATCTCTTGAAATTTTATTACATTTAAACCCTAATTTTTGATGAATTGTGTTTGGCTATTTCAATTATGTTTTTAATTATTGTTAAGATCATTATAAGTATTATTTTACATTAATTTTGTGATTTCAAGTTTACATATGAATTCCTATGCATATTTTCAATGGTGATTTACATGAATTATGATTATGAAGTTCAATGATTTTTAAGTATTTCATAGTTTTCAATCAAATTGACTATGTAATCAAGTTATACCCTAATTTCAAATATGAATTATGATTAGAAATTATAATTATGTTCAAGATATGAATTCTATGAAAGTTATGAAGAAAGGTTAATTAGGATCCTTAATTGGTGACCTAGCCTAATGACATGAATTATTCAAGTATGATATTGTGATGTTGAAAGACTTATACTCACATTGCAAGTATGACATGAAAATGAGATAATCTATGAATTAGGAAGTTTATAATTATATGTTAAGTATGATTACGATGTTATATATTCCATGGGATTTGACTTAGCATCGAATGGTGATTTGAGGTGGGGGCTCGACCTATGGGGTCCTTATATAAAGTCTCTTGTCTCATAACTACATGCCACCGTTGGATTACCCTTTTGCCTAGCTAGTGGATCCACATATAGTGTATGTACATAACCAGCCTAGCGGGGTTGAGTCTACCTTGGCAAGTAGATAAACCTTTTTTTGGTGTATGGGGAGACATTAGGGTTTCATGTTATAGCTCGCATTGTCTTGTTGTCGGTGATGGATCTATCCTACATATGTATACTATTTTTATGTTCTTTTATGATGTCAACTATTTCTCTTATATACTTTGGTCATTATGGTTTTCTCATGACTTTACTTATCCTCTTTTATCATGTAATTTATTTGATCATTGCATCCTATGATTTATATTGAATGACATTCAAATGTACTAATGAATATCATTGCCTACATTATCTCATAATGTAGGGGTTGAATTCCTTCCACATGTGGCTAGTAGAGCTCCCATCCGGCGATGTTTTGGTGAGTCCTCATCTATCAAGGGCGAGTTATGTGTTTATTTCATTCCAAAGAATTTTGTTATATTCATATTGAGGATGAGTTAGGGACATGTTTTAGCCCCCACCTGTCGGGAGCAGTAAAGGTATGTTTGGACAAATGATGTAGAGTTTAATTTGTTGAGTTTACACTCTCTTTTATGGTTTATGTTTTAGAATCTTCCTATGTTATTTTTATGTCACAGCCTAAGCCTAGGGCCTAAATGTAACATGCTGAATGAACCACCCGGAGGTACCTCACCCAAGACTTTTAGCATTCATTGAGTATCTCATCGGTAATGATAAACAAAATAAGCATTGTATAACTTAACATCGAATAAGTAATCCATTTTATGCAATTTGAGTCAATAACCATATTTTCAATCCTGATTCATTCTAATAAGAAGAAATTAGTAGTACCCAAAAATAATTAAAACTTGAATACAAAAGAATTAGTTGGAAATGGTTTTGGGCCCCATGGGTGAAAGAACCCATGGATGAAGAAACCCATATACCTTAGAGAAGAACTTGAAGAAGAATTTGAGAGGTCTTTATGGACTTGAAGAAATCTTGATAAGAGGTCTTCAATGGCGAGGTTGATTCCTTATCATGAGATGTAATCTTGTAAGAGGTCATTTGGTATTGAGGAGGAATGAATTCTAGGACTCTAGGTAGTGACAAGGGTAGAAAATGACCCCATAAATTGTCAAAACCCTCCTACACAGGTTCAGACAAATGTCCAAGTTGCCCTCTCTTAAATATGAAAATTTTCACACAAATTTGTACTATCTGGGAACAAGTTCGCGATGCGGAGATGTCCCATTTCAATTTATTTTCTTTCAAAATAGCTAAATCAGCTTAGGGAATAAAGAAACACACATGAATAAAACACATATGTCAAATGAGTTTTATGTACAATTTCATAGGCAAGGTCAAATTTGATCAAACTTGAGTTCAGCTTGAGCTCAGACAAATTTACTCTATTAAGGAATAGCTCCACAATGCGCCTTGGTCATGGAGTCTTCTCTTTTGATCAATTTTTGAAAATTTTCATCTCACGGAATACAAGTCCAAAAAATCCTCTGAAGCCATTTTCCTTTTTTTAAAATCTTATTATGACACAATCTAACCCTCAAAACTAACAGGACCTTAAATATTTCTTTACTTTACCTTATGTATGCTTGTTATATGTCAAGAAGGATTGGTTGGAGACCTTCGAGTTTTCGATCACTATATTACAACTAGGCTCTAGGTCGGGTCATTAAACTTGGTATTAGAGCTAGGATTAAGATGTCCTAGAGAGTCTAACGTGCCGCATCAAGTAGAGTCTTATTCATGTGAAGCGCACCCCATCTACGAATAGAAGGCTATGAGGTATCTTAGGAAATCCTCACTTCTTTCATGATCTATGTAGTGTGATAGAGTATAGCCTAAGACTTCTCTTCTCTAACGATTGTCCTTTGTGATTTTTAGAAATGCCTATAAGAAGAGCACTAATGCAAAGAGAGGTCAATGCTAATGAAGACCAAGCTCCACCGGTCCCTCAAGGCAATAGTACCCTACCCTACCAAGTTACTAATATGGAGTTCTGGACCTCTATAACCATGATAGATAAGTTGGGGCCAACCAAAGGGTTGTGGCTGCTTCTAATATTCCTACTCCAACTTCTAGAGTGAGGGACTTTGCAAGAATGAACCCACTCAAGTTCCATGGTTCAAAAGTTGATAAGGATCTCCAAGATTTTATTGATGAGGTCTATAATATAGTGAGTACAATGGGATGACTTCAGAAGAGAAAGATAAGTTGGCGGCCTACCAACTCAAGAGTCTTGCTCAAGTTTGGTATATTCAATAGAAGTTGGAGAGGGTGGATGAAGGCCCTATTGATTAGGAAGCCTTCTAGCTTGCTTTCCTTGATTGCTTCTTTCATCTTAAGCTAAGAGAGGAAAAGATATTGGAGTTCATAAATCATAGGCAAGGAAAAATGGGTATGAGGGACTATGCCCTCAAGTTTATCAAGCTACCTAAATATTCTCCTTTATTGGTTGCTGATCTATGTGCCTGAATGAGCCAATTCAAATCGAGGGTATCTGACTTGGTTGTAAAAGAATGTATTATCGCCATGCTTGTCAAGGAAATAGACATATCTCGGTTCATGAATTTTAGGACCTGTAGGTATGGATTGGTTACATGCCTCTTATGCATCCATTGATTTTAGGACCTGTAGGTTCTAGTTTCAATTTACTAACGAGCCTATTCTTGAATGGAAGGGTAATGATTCATTGGTTAAGGGTCGATTCATCTAAAGTATTAAGGCCCAAAAAATGATTTGCAAAGGGTACATTTATCATATAGTGCGAGTTAGGTATGTTGATTCTGAAACTTCTACTCTTGAGTTGGTACCTATAGATAATGAGTTCCCCAATGTGTTTCTTAGTGACTTCCCTAGTGTCCCTCTCGAAAGGAAAATTAACTTTGGCATAGAATTTCTTATCGACACTCAACCTATTTCTATTCCTCCTTACCGTGTGGATCTAGTGAAACTTAAGGTGTTGAAAGAGCAAAAAAAGGCTTTTTTCAATAAGGGTTTTAAGAGGACAAGTATTTCACCATGGGGTGCTTCCGTGTTGTTTTTTAGGAAGAAATATGGGTCACTCCAAAGGTGCATAGATTATCGACAATTGAATAATATCATCATAAAGAAAAAGTATCTAATTTCGAGGATAAATGATTTGTTTGACCAATGGCAATGGGCAAGTTACTTTTTAAAGATTGATCTCCATTCCGTTTATCATCAATTAAGGGTAAGGGAGTGTGATATTCCCAAGACGGCATTTCAAACAAGGTATGGTCATTTGGAATTTATAGTTATGTCGTTTGATTTGACTAATGATCCCGCTATCTTTATGGATTTGATGAATTATGTTTTTAATCCATACTTGGATATGTTTGTAGTAGTGTTTATTAATGACATCTTGATTTACTCTCTTAATGAGAAAGATCATAGCGGTCACTTGAGGATCATATTGCAAACATTAAGGGAAAAGCAATTATTTTCCAAGTTTAGTAACTATAAATTTTGGCTAAGGGAAGTTGCTTTTCTTGGCCTTGTGGTGTTCGGTGATGGGATTAAGGTTGATTAGAAAAAAATAAAGGTGGTGAAGAGTTGTCCTAGACCATTGTCTCCTCCGGCTATTAGAAGTTTCTTGGGCCTGGTCGGATACTATAAAAGGTTTGTTGAAGGGTTTTCTTTTATTGCTTCGCCTTTAACTATGTTGACCCCAATGAATGTGAAATTTCAATGGATGGAACAATGTGGGAAGCATTTCTATATATTGAACGATCATCTTATATCGGCTCCTATTTTAACATTGCCTGAAGGTATGGATGAGTTTGTTGTTTATTGTGATGCCTCACGCATTGGTTTGGGTTGTGTTTTGATGCAAAATGATAAGGTTATAGCATATGCCTCTAGGATAGTTAAAGTGCATGAACGAAACTATGCAACCCATGATTTTGAACATGTGGCGGTTGTGTTTGCATTGAAAATTTGGCGACATTATATTTATGGTGTGCATGTTGATGTCTTTACTGACCAAAAAAGCATGCAATATGTGCGTTTGGTTGATTCCAATGATGGAGGTGTTCTTGTGTATAATAGCCTAGAATCGTCTCTTGTGGAGGGTGTTAAGGCCAAAAAGGTTGATGATCTAATTTTTGTTGAATTAAATATGTCGGTTGTCGAAAAACCATTGAGTCTTTCTCCTAAGGGGGGGGGGTTGGTGTTTCGCTACCAAGGTTATTTCTGTGTGACTAATGTGGATGGACTAAGGGAATTGATATTGAATGAGACCCATAGTTCTCAGTATTCAATTCATCCGGGATTCACTAAGATGTATCATAATTTGAGGGAAGTATATTGGTGGAATGGCATGAAGAAGGTTATAGTGGAGTTCATGGCTAAATGTCCAAATTATCAACAAGTGAAAGTTGAGCATAAAAAATCAGGAGGTTTGACTCCAGACATTGAAATTCCTACTTGGAAGTGGGAAGATGTGAATATGGACTTTGTGATGGATTTGCCTCGTACTAAAAGGAAAAATGATTCTATTTGAGTTCTAGTGGACTGAATGACTAATGGCACATTTTCTACTAGTTAAGACTTCTTTTGGTGCGAAAGATTATGCTAAGTTGTATATTCTTGAATCAGTAAAACTTTATGGTCTTCCCTTGTATATTATCTCGGATCGAGGTACTAAATTCACTTCATATTTTTAGAGGTCATTTTAAAAAGGTCTTGGTATGAAATTCAAGCTAAGTACTGCCTTCCATCCTCAAACCGATGGACAAGCCGAAAGAAGGATCCAAACTTTGGAAGATATATGAAGGGAATGTGTTATCAATTTTAAAGGAAGTTGGGATATTTTCCATTGATTGAGTTTTCCTACAATAATAATTATCACTCTAGCATCCAAATGGCTCCTTTTGAAGCCTTATATGGAAGAAGATGTAGTACCTCGTGGGATGGTTTGAAGTGGGTGAGATGGCACAGATTGGTCCCTATTTTGTAGTAGATGCAATAGATAAGGTAAGGCTTATAAGAGAAAGATTAAAGACGACTCAAAGTCTCCAAAATTCATATTTGGACATTAGAAAGAGAGACCATGAATTTGAGGTGGATGATTGGGGGTATTTGAAGGTTTCAACCTTAAAAGGTGTAATTCATTTTGGTAAGAAAGGGAAATTGAGTCCTAAATATGCAGGACCTTATAGGATATTGAAGCGTGTTGGCAAGATGTCATATGAGTTAGATTTGCCATTTTAGTTGACTATGGTTCATCTGCTATTTTATATGTGGACATTGAGGAAGGTTTTGGGTTATCAAAATGCTATTGTAACATTCGAAAATGTAAACGTTGAAGAGATTTTGACTTATGAGGAGGTTTCGGTGGAAATATTAGATCGGCAAGTGAAGAGAGTAAGGAACAAAGAGATTGTGTCTGTCAAGGTGTTGAGGAGAAATCAACAATTAGAGAGTGCTACATCGGAAGCGGAAGCGGACATGATAAAGCTCTATCCATACCTCTTTCCTTTCACTAAAGCCTAAGGTACTAAGTTTTTCATGTTCAAATTGCTTAAACTCCTGCTTTTAAGTTTCATACGTCTTGCATATGCATTCATGTTCATGAGGTTGGTTTTAAAGACATGATTTATGTTAAGTTTGAAAATCTTATGGTTTATGATTTTCTATGAGCAATTACATTCATGTTGGGTTGCTAGAACAATTTTGTATCCTTTCTATGCTTGTTAAATCTCATTATAGGAAGAATTTTCTCAAAGGGGAGATATTGTAAGACCCGGAAGTCGAAAAGTTGGATCAATGGGAAAACTCAAAAAATATTGACTGTCCTCAAGTCTATGATTCATTCTATGACTCGTATTCCTTCCTATGACTCGTAGGAATGAGTCATAAGGTTGAGATTTGAGGTTAAAAATTGTGAAGTCCCAGAAGTGACCCTACAACTAAACAACACGAGTCGTAGGCACTAGGACTACTCGTAATGACTACCCATAATGAAAATTTAGAGACTCAGGAATTTACAGGTTTTCAAACCTGTAGGATGAGTGGGGGTTACGGTTCATAGACTCAAGGACGATTCATAAACACAAATCTTGAAAGATAATCATAGACCCCAAAATCTGGGTCTTTTGAGACCTATAAGACATCTCAAGTTTACGATTCATAGACCTTATAGATGACTCGTAGAGTCAATTCATAGGATCAAATTTAGATTTTAAATGAAGGATGTTTCCTTCTTTTACCAAGTTTTGTTCAATGATCCTAGACACTTTAATGGCCACATTCAATGTCTAAATTTACCCATTTTTTCAAATTCCCCTCCTATTCTATTTATTCTTCAATACTTCCCTAAGACAAAACTCTAAATTCTCTGTCAATCTTCTTCTACAATTTCAAGCTAGAGTTTCAACTTTATCAAGCTTCCTCTTCAATATTTGAGTGGATTTCATCAAGGAATGTGGGGATTGATCCATGTGTTCCTTTAACTCATGGAGTCCCAAGGTTCTCCTAAAATATCTTTTGAAATTTCATTAGTTTTAAATCCTAGTTTTTGATGAATTGTGTTGGGCTATTTCAATTATGTTTCTAATTATTTTTAATGATCATTATAAGTATGATTTTACATTAATTGCATGATTTCAATTTGGATTATGAATGCCCATGCATGAAGCCATTTTTAATGGTGATTTACATGAATTATGATTATGAAGTTCAATTATTTTCAAGTATGTCATACTTTTCAATCAAATTGACTATGTAATCAACTTATACCCTAATTTCTAATATGAATTATGATTATAGATTACAATTATGTTCAAGATATAAATTCTATGTAAGTTATGTAGAAAGGTGACTTATAAACCTAATGACATGAATTATGCAAGTATGATATTGTGATGTTGAAAGGCTTAAACTCACATTGCAAGTATGACATGAAAATGAGCTAATCTATGAATTATGAAGTTTATGAACAAGTTATGATTATATATTAAGTATGATTACTATGTTATGTATTCAATGGGATTTGACTTAGCACCGAATGTTGACTTGAGGTGGGGGCTCGACCTACGTGGTCCTTATATAAAATCTCTTGTCTCATAACTATATGCCACCATAGGATTTCCCTTTTTCCTAGCTAGTGGATCCACATATAGCATATGTACATGACTCACCTAGCGGGGTAGAGTCTACCTTGGCAAGTAGATTCCCTTTTTTCTGTTGTATAAAGAGACATCGAAATTCTATATTATAGCTCGCATGGTCTTATTGTCGGTTATGGTTATATCCCACATAGGTATACCCTCTTTATGTTGTTTTATGATTTCAACTATGTCTCTTAAATACTTTGGTTATTGTGGTTTTCTCATGACTTTACTTATCCTGTTTTATCATGTAAGTTATTTGATCATTGCATCCTATGATTTATATTTCTTGGAACCCCACATACTTAGTACATTCAAATGTACTAACGCCATATTGTTGCCTATATTATCTCATAATATAGGGGCTGAGGATCACATTTCTTCAACACGTGGCTAGTAGAGCTCCCATCTGGCAAAGTTTTGGTTAGTACTCATCTATTGAGGGCAAGTTATAGGTTTATTTCATTCCAAAGACTTTTTTTTATATTTGTATAGAGAGTGAGCTAGGGCCATGAGTAGTAAAGGCATGTTTGGACAAAAAATGCTGAGTTTATGTAGTCAAGTTTACACTCACTTTTATGATTCATGTTTTAGAGTGCTTTAATTTACTTTAGTATGCTTATGATATGTAAATAAGGCTTTGCTGGAGACCTTCGGGGCTTCGATCTCTGTATTATGACTAGGCCCTAGGTTGGTTCATGACAAAAATGTAGAAACACAAATCATTCATACATAAAATACTCATGCTCGAAATAGATACTACGAGACTTCTTCAGCCTATCTTAACTCATGTCAAAATCTTGACTAATGTCATGACCCAACCCCGTAGGCCATGACTGGGGTTCGACCTGAACCCCCATATACACATTTATCAGTTGTGGTCAAGTCGAACTATAAACAACATCGTAGCATGCATCAAAACCCTATTGGGTGATAACATTTATGTAAACTAGTAGCCCCTTTCATTTGTGTCATAACATGAAAGGGCATGCAAGCCGACAAGGCTGCTATAACACAATAACACGTATAATACATCATATAAACCCAGCTGAACTGACATATACAACCCACATACACATGTCTACAGACCTCTAAAAATGTTAACGACAACATATGGTGTGATAGGGACCCTATCGTACCCTTGAATAAATAGAACTAATTATATAATCAGTGGTCAGTGACAAAAAATAGGCTACAATATAATGAAGCCTCTTCCAAGTGAGCTGAATGGAATCTTAAGATGACGGACTCCCAAAACCTGTATTTATACCTACGGGCATGAAATGCAGTCCCTCGAGAAAAGGAGGTCAGTACGACATATGTACTGAGTATGTAAAATATAACATAATACAACTGGAAGTATATCTGAAATAGAGAAGAAGGGGATAGAATATCAAATCCAAAACTTGTACCTATATCCTATGAATCATAAAAGCATGCATGATCAAATTATACAATATAGCCGGCCCTGTCTAGGATCTGGTGAATATATCCGTAGGACCATCATAGGCCAAGCTCCATCACCACCTTATTGCAACACATCATCATATATATACATACGTACCCGGCTCTCTAGTGAGGGACTTGGTAAGTTTTTCATGTCATTGCATTATCTTATCCTCGTATAGCGTACCTAGCCCTTTAGTGAGAGACTCAGTGGATAATGCAGTGAACTGCGCACGTCTACGTACCTAGCCCGGGAATCGGTGATAGAAGGGTTATAGTATGCATGAGTAGAGTAGTGAGTAACTATATGCAATTTAAAACATTATCAGAGACTCGACCGTATAAGAAAGTTAAGCTTTTGCTTGAGGACCCGAGTAGTGGTGTAGTCATCTTGAGTGTCCTCTAAATGCCATTATGATGTATATCAACTATAATCTCGGGGACCCCAGACATGTATTAACATAGGTCCAAACCGTGTATGGAATCAGAAACATTTGGTATTATATAGTCTTTAAGACTTAGAGCCTGTACATTTGGTACCTCTTTAACATATAGAAGTTTCCAGAGAAATAGTTCAACTATTATAGAAGTTCAATATTCAGAAGTAAATGGGACATTCTTAAGAATGGAATTACCCCAGAGCTCATAACATATTTAACTTACAACTAAGATATGCCAAAAGAAGAAAGAGAATAAGCTCTATATAGTTTGTACTTTCCTTCATGTGGTCATCATGTATATATTCCGTACCCAGCCCATCCTGGGGCTCGGTGAATAAATATGGTATCATAATCTCATTTTCATACCAAGTGCATATCCAAAGAAAGGAGAGATAGCTTTCCACACACTACTTTTTTAACAGGTAGAAGCCTTAACAGGCAATACTCAATTCTTGCAGGATTTGCAATACCAAGCAGTGGATAGGGATTATGAGGCGTACTTGGAGTTATGGGAATGAAATTACCCCCACATTTCACATACAATTCACTTACGGCTAAGGCATGCCAAAAGGAAAGAAAGATAGCTTTACATACCTATGCCATAAATATGTCAAGAGAAAGCTTCACATACCTCGTACGAGTTACTCTTTATCACGTTCGCCTAATCTTAATTTGAACCTATTCAACATGGAAGAAATACGAATATCAAAAACCCTTGAATTTTCAGCATCTTAAGTTGCACCCAAGTATTCATAGAACTCATTTCCTCGCTCGTCGTCTCGACTAGTTCTTTAGCTAGTTAAGGAGTTAATGAAAATCGGGCAGTACCTCCCCTATAACATGCCCTATCCGAATTTTCAATTAGATACATAATCACTAAATACAGAAAAAAACAACAACCTACATCTCATATACAAATAAAACATAGAAACATTACGCAGCATAAGCTCCAAACAACTTGCTAAAAATTACGATACCAAAATAGGGTTTCTAGTCTTTATTTTGCAAAACCTTTAATTATACAAAATGAGAAGTAGTGTGGATGAAAAAAAAGCACCCACATCTATTTTAGAATACTTTTAGGACATGCAACACACCCCCACACACCTACAGCAGAAAACCACAAGCATAACACTTTACTTCGACGACAATTCAACTATAACGACTCCAATTTAGATTGTCTTCAATGTCAAGCATTTCTATGAGATTTTCACATTTAAAGCCATGTATAGGGAGTGTAACACACTCCATAAAAACACCATAAATTCCAAATTGAAAGGAGAAACCTTACTTTACCTGAAATTGGCCAAAACTGCCAAATTGTGACTCAGAACTTCTCTAAACATACTGAAATTGAGTGGACTGTTTGTATCACTTCCTTGATACCCCAAAATGGAATTTTATGTTATAAAAATACATTATATAAACATGGGAAACCTTAAATAATTAATTTAAGGAAAGAAAGTTGGAGGCTCTCCTCAAGGTGACCAAACCCATAGCCCTCATTTCTTGCCCCTAGCGTTTTTCTCTTCAACTTTCTCCTATCTTTTCCAAGTGTAGGTCTGAAGACATGGTTCCATAGGAATCATAAAATATATATACACCTCCATGTTATGAAGAAAACCGTAGATAATTAATTTACGGAGGAAAATTGAAACTTACCTTGAAATCTCCAAACTGTGGCTGCCTTCTTTTTTCCTCTCTACGTTTCTTTCTTTTCTTGATCTTTGGTTGAATTTTTCGATAGATAATGAGGTTCTTAGTCACAATACATACATTTATATGTTACCTTAGGAGGTGACATATTTCATCCCCATAGGGTGACATATGTCCAACCCTTATTGGATCAACGTAACCATGCAACCACTTAGGGGCTACCACGTTTCCTTGGTGGGGCCCACCCCCAAGTAGGTGGGTCACCTTCTTGAACCCAAGAAGGTGGGTTACCTTCTTCCATGTGTGACCTTCCTAGGCTGCCATGTGGTTCTTTCTCTTGCTGCCATGGGTCTCTCCCTCTCGCTGCCATGTGTCACTCCCATATGCTACCATGTGTACCTCTCATGTGCTTTCATGTGTCAAGTAGGTGCATCACCTACTTAGTCCAAGTAGGTGCATCACTTGCTTATTTCTTCTTCATGGGTTCTTTATCTCGTTTTACTTTAGGGACCTATGTAATCCTCGCTATGTAAGCTTGGTATGTTCTCAAGTAACTTAAGTATGTAAGACTTCTAAGTTAGTAGCTTACGTAGGTAAATCGAGTCCTATCATTCATTACTTGGCCTCCAAATCCTTCCGACTTCTCATGACCCTAGTTCCAACCTTCCCTACCATGGGGTATCACATTCTCCCTTCCTTAGAGTCATTTGATAGTTTTGTAGATTATCCGGCTCACATGATAACTTCTAAGAAGCTTAGGAGGCATTCCGAGCTTAAGAGTGTGGGGTGTAACAACTAAATGTTATAAATAATCATTATGTAACTCAATATAAGGCATAAAATCTTCAATTCAAAACTCAACTAGGGTTCATGCGAATGCAAACATGAAACCATTATCTCAAAGATCCAACTCATGAAAATCATCAAAATATATGAGAATATATACAAAAACTCAATAGACTTTATATAGATAACTCAAGAATTAACTTCATTAGAATTAGAGACTCAAACTCAAGGCTAACTTGACTTTACGAGCACGTAGGGCATGAGTATGAACTTAGTCCAATGTTATGTAGACTTACATACCTGAAACTAATATTATCTAGTCAAAATTTGAAGACCTTGCTTGAAAACCTTGAACCTTGATTCTTCTTTTTCTCTTCGATCCTTGGTCTCAAAAGTTCTAAGTGTTAATGAGAGAAATTTCCCTTTGGATACTGATTAGAAACAAATTTTAGTCCCAAAATTGGTTGGGTTAAGCTTGGGAAATCTGGGGAAAAGATCAAAATGACCCTCAATCAAACAAACTAGGACATCTAATGGCCCCTTCCTATAGACTATAGGAACTCCTATGAACCATAGGGTCCTATTCATAGGACTCGAGATCCAATTCATGGACTTACTGGAATGTGCATATGATGTCTACACCCATGCACTTATGGGTCATAAAACCAATGATGGGTCGTAGGGACCAGCTCATAGCAGCTCAAGCACCTTGACTAGGTTTCTGAAAATGGACCTACGAACCCCTCCCTACAGGTCATAGGATCATGAACGGTTTATCCTACTAACTCAGAGGAAAGGTTCTGAAAGGCTTCTCTGAAGGGGAGACCTACAAACCATTTTCTACGATTCTTAAACTCTTCTACGGATCATTAAAAGGCTCATAGGAAAGGTCTTAAGTTGCTGAAAATTAGCTAATTGTCCAACGGTTCAACAAAACCCTCCCTATGGCTCGTAGGACCTCCTCTGGGACATAAAGTAGGCCGTAAACCACTGACAGTTTCCGCCTACTCATAAATTTTCTCTTGGTTCTCAGACTTGATCCAGGCTAGAATAGCACGGGGTATTACATTATCTCCCACTTGGGATCATTCATCCTTGAATAATGACTGATCTAAGAACTTATTCAAGGGCATGAATACAATGCAAGAACTTCCAATTCAAGAATAACTGACTTAATTATTCAAACTCAATAAGGGATGTAACTCAAAGATTTGAATATGAATATCACTTTCAACACCAACACTGGGAGGAACGAATAGATGGGAATTGATTTGGCAATAAAACTTTGACTAAATTGACCTCTTTGGTCCTTAATTTATGAACCTGATAATCAAGAATCTGGAAAGGAATTTCTTCAAAGAACAAACTATCTTTCACCCCAATGTTTTCTCTAGGAATAATGAGCGAAGGATCTCCCAAGTATTTCTTAAGCATGGAGATATGGAACACTAGATGAACGACATCTAAATCTGGTAGAAGTTCTAGCTCATAGGTAACATTGTCAACTCTCTTGATAATATGGTAAGGACCAATATGATGTAGAATCAACTTTCCTTTCTTCCCAAGCCTTATAACACTATTTATGGGCAAAACTTTCAAATATACCTAATCATTGACTTCAAACTCCAAGTCTCTTTTCTAAACATCAATACAACTTTGCGCAGTCTTTAACCTTTCTGGAATGATATTCACCTTCTCTATAGCATGATGGACTAAGTCTGGCACTATCAACTTAGCTTCACCAACGTCAAACCAACCAATCAGTGATCTACATATCTTCTCATAAAGAGCCTCATCTGACGCTATTTGAATGCTTGAATAAAAGCTATTATTATATGCAAATTCAATAAGCTGAAAATGGTCATCCCAATTACCTTTGAAGTTTATAACATAGGCTCTTAATATATCCTTGAGAGTTTGAATAGTATGCTCTACCTAGCCATTTGTCTACACATAGAAAGTGGTATTAAGATCCACCTTTGAACCCAAACATTTTCAGAATGATTTCCAAAACTTAGCCATGAATTGAGTACCTATGTTTGAGATGATGGACAAGCAAAATCCATACATTCTAACTTTTTCTCGAACTTACAAGCTTGCATAATCCTAGGCCAAAACTATGGTCTTAATGAGAAAAAAATGGGTTGATTTGATCATTCTATCAACAATCACCCCAATCAAGTCATATTGTTTGCGAATTGAGGTAAACATGTAATGAAATCAATGTTGATTATCCCCACTTCTATTCTAGAAACTCTCTATTCTGAGCTACACCACAAGGCCTTTGATGCTCAACTTTGACTTTCTGTCAATTCAAGCACTTGGAGACAAACTCTGTAATATCTCTTTTAATCCTATTCCACTAGTAGAGTTCTCTTAGATCATAGCAAATATTTGTAGATCTAGGATGAATGGAATATCTTGAGCAATGGGCCTCTGCCATAATTCTATCTCAAAGAACATCAATGCTCGGAACACATAGTCGGCCTTGATACCTCAATACTCCATCTACCCATTTAGAAAAAGCCATCGCTTTCAGTCTATGAACATCTTTTTTTAGTTGGAGGGGGATAGAATCTTGATCTTGCTTTTACTTTAATAGAACCAATGAATAATTGGATCCATTGTGGACAAAAACACATTTCTCATCAGAATCCACAAGGTGAACTCCCAAACATGCAAATCTATGCAATTTTTTTGCCAGCTCTTTCTTCTCTTCCTCGACATTAACGATACTTCCTATGGACAACCTGCTAAAACCATACTTAAACTTTACAATTCAATATTACAAATAGATGTTACATGTAAAAAATTAAATCATTCATACATAAAATACTCATGCTCAAAATATATATTACAAGACTTCTTCAGCTTATCATAACTCATGCTCAAACTCTTTCTTGACTAAATGATGTAAATACTCATTATGTAACTCAATATAATTCATAAAATCTTCTATGCAAACACAACTAGTGTTAATGCGAATACAAACATAAAACCATTATCTAAAGCATCCAACTCATGAAAACCATCAAAGTATAAGAGAATATAACAAGAACTCAATAGAACTTATATTAATAACTCAAGAATTCACTTCATTGGAATTGGAGACTCAAACTCAAGGCTAACTTACCTTTATGAACATATAGGGTACAAGGACGAACTTAGTCCAATGTTATGATAATCTTTCATACCTTGAACAAATATTTTCTAGTCAAAATTTGAAGACATCGCTTGAAAACCTTGAACCCTAGCTTTTCTTCTTCTCCTCCATACTTTCTCTCAAAAGTTCTAAGTGTTATTGAGAGAAAAATCCCTTTGGATACTATAAGAAACAAAGCTTAGTTCCAAAATAGGTTGGGTTAACTTGGGAAAAAGTGAGAAAAAAACCGAAATGACCCTCATTTAAATTAACTAGGCCATCTATGGGCCCTTTCTTATAGACCTTAGAAACTTCTATAGACTGTAGGGTCCTCCTCGTAGGATTGGGGGTCCAATTAATGAACTCACTAGAAAGTGCATATGGGGTATACCACCAAGAACCTATGGGTCATAAACCTATTGACGGATCATAGGGATCAGCTTGTAGAAACTCAAGAATCTTTCCCTAGGTTACTAAAGATGGACCTACAAACCCCTCCCTACGAGTTGTAGGACCACCTATGATTCATTCTTCTAACTCATAGAAAAGATTGTGTAAGCGGTCTGTAAAGGTGGGGTCTACAACCATTTCCTATGATTTGTAAACCCTTCTAGGTATCATCAAAAGGCTCGTAGGAAAGGTCTTAAGTTTCTGAAAATTGGATAAGTGTACAAGGGTTCTATGAACCCCTCCCTACATCTCATAGGACCTCATACGAGCTATAGAGTGGGTCATAAACCATTAGAAGTTTTTTCCTTTTTAGAAATTTTCTCTTAGTTCCCAAAGATGATCTAGGCTAGAATAGCATGGGGTGTTACATTATCTCACCTGTCAGATCATTTGTCTTAGAAAAATAGACGAGCGAAGAACTTATTCAAGGCACGAATACAATGCAACAATTTAAACCTCCATTTCAAGAATAACTCACTCAATTACTCAAACTCAAGAAGGGACTTAACTCAAAGATTGGAATAGGAATATTACCTTCGACATTGACATTGTGAGTAATGAATAAATGGGAATTGATTTTGTGATAAAACTTTGACTAAATCAACCTTTTTGGTATTTAATTTACAAACTAGACGATCAAGAACCTGGACAGAAATTTCCTCATAGGAAAATCTATCTTTCACTCCAAAGTTTTCTGTAGGAATAATAAGGAAGGATCTCCCAAGCATTTGTTAAGCATGGATTTAAGGAACAGTAGATGAACAACATCTAACTCTGGTGGAAGCTCTAATTCATAAGCAACATTGCCAACTCTCTTGATAATCTGGTAGGGACCAATGTAACAAGGAATCAACTTCCCTTTCTTCCCAAACCTCATAATACCATCTATGGACAAAACTTTTAAAATATATCAAATCATTGACCTCAAACTCCAAGTCTCTTCTCCTAACATCACTATAGGACTTCTGATGGCTTTAAGTAGATTTTAAACTTTCTTGAATGATCTTCACTTTCTCCATTGCTTGATGGAGTAATTCTTACCCTATCAACTCAGCTTCTCCAATCTCAAACCAACCAATTGGTGATCTATATATCCTCCTATAAAGATCCTTGTATAAGCATCAAATGGTCATACTAATTACCTTTAAAGTCGATAACATAAGATCTCAACATATACTTGAGGTTCTGAATAGTCCTCTCTACCTGGTCATTTGTCTATGGATCAAAAGTGGTACTAAGATTCACCTTCAAACTCAAACCTTTTTGAAATGACTTCCCAAACAAAGTAGTGAACTAAGTACCTCTGTATGAGATGATGGAGAAGGGAATTCCATATAGTATGACTACCTCTTGAATGTACAACCTTGCATAATCCTTGGCTAAATCTGTGGTCTTAGTGGGCAAAAAGTGGGCTGATTTGGTCATTATATCCTTAATCACCCAAACTGAGTCATAATGTTTGGGAGATTGGAGTAAACATGTAATGAATTCCATGTTGATAAAATTCTACTTCCATTTTAGCAACTCTATATTCTGAGCTACACATAAGGCCTTTGATGCTCAACTTTGACCGGTTGGCAATTTAGGCACTTGGAGACAAAATCTGCAGTATCTTCTTTCATCCCATTCCACCAATAAGCTTAGCTCAAGTCATGGTACCTCTTTGTAGATACTGGATGAATGGAATATCTTGAGCTATGGGCCTCTGCAATAATTCTATCTTAAAGACCATCAATGCTCAGAACATAAAAATGACCATGATGCCTCAACACTCCACATCCCCCTTTGGAAAAAGCCATCACTTTCTATTTATGAACATCTTCTTTCAGTTTTAGGACGATAGGATCTTGACCTTGATCATGATTTTAATTTACTTCAACAACCAATGAATATCCGACTTCACTGTAGATAATAACACCTCCTCATCGATATCCATAAGGTGAACTCCTAAACGTGCAAGTCTATGTACTTCTTTGTCTAGATCCTTCTTCTCTTTCTCAACATGAGTGACACTTCCCATGGAAAACCTACTAACAGAATCAATAACCACATTATCTTTACCTCGATGGTAGATAATATATTCATGTCATAGTCCTTGAGCAACTCTAGCTATCTCTTTTGCCTCAGGTTCAACACTTACTAACTGATTACATACTACAAGCTCTTGTGATCAGTAAGCACATCAACATGCAAGCAATAAATATGTTGATGCCAAATATTAATAGAAAATACTATGGCTACCAACTCTAAATCATGAGTTGGATAATTCTTTTCATGAATCTTAGGTTTTCTAGAAGCATAAGCTATAACCTTACCTTTCTGCATCAACATACAACCCAATACAACTTTGGACTCATCATAATACAATACAAAACCATTTTGGAAATGAACCCCTTGGCCTAATAAAATCCTTATCTAGAAGGTCTTTCAACTGCTCTTGTAACTCATTTAATTCTACGAGAGCCATTATATACAGCAAAATGGAAATGGACTGAGTATCAGGAAAGACATCTATTTTGAACTCTATCTCTCTATCAGGAGGGACTCTAGGTAAATCCTTAGGAAAGACTTCAGGAAACTCATTCACAACTGAAACTGACTCAAGGAATTATCTCCACAATATCATCCTTAACTCGGACAATATGGTAGATTCACCCTTGGAGAATAACTTTCTTCCCTTAAGGTATGAAATGAATTGATCTTTAGGCAAGACTAGACTAACCTTTCACTCTATAACTGGCTCATTAATAAATTTAAACTTGACTACTTGGATTCTACAATCAACTGTGGCATAACAAGTATAAAGCCAGCCTATGACAAGAATGATGTCGAAGTTCACCATGTATAACTCAACTAAGTCTGTAGAAGTGTCTTTATGATAGACAAAAACTATACAATATAGAGAGACTTTCTTAGATAAAATGGACTCACCAATAGTAGTAGAAATACTGAATAGTTCTAAGAGTCATTTAGGAAGAATTCAAAACTTAACAGCTACGTAAGAAGTCACAGAAGATAAGGTAGCAACTGGATCTAGTAATGCACAAACATCAAGAGAAAAGACTCGATGCATAACAATGACAATATCTGGAAATTTCTCTTGGTCATGCCGATTATCCATGGCATACAGACGGTTTGGATCTCCACCTGTCCCTGAAGTAGTACCTCTCTAATTACCTCTGTTATATTGAGGTCGGTGGCTCCCATTACCTTGGTTCCACATGGGACAGTCTTCTAAAAAATGTCCTAGGGAGAAGTATTATTCATGGGTGTGAAATACACCACATCTATGATTAGGAGTCTATGAGGAGTTTTAGAAAATCTTTACTTCTTTCATGATCTTATTGTGCAATAAAGTTAAATTTTATAGGGACTCCTTCTAACTCGTATCCTACGTAATTCAAAATATGTCTCATCAAGAAGAGAGTATTAAGAAGATTGATCGATATGGTTGCCTTTCCTGTATGGTTGATCTACCCTTAAGAATCGATATCTTTAATGCAGAGTTTTGGGATGCCATTTTGTTATTGGCTCAAGCTGTGACCATTCAACTGAATCAGTAAATAGTAACTCCTCTGAGCATGAATGTGAAGAAAAGGAAATGGGTGAGAAAAGGAAATTTTAGGAGAAGGAATGACTTTAATCATCAGAAGATGTCAAAAGGGGAAACTTCCAGCTCGAATATGAGGAAGAGTAATGGAAAGGAAAAATCATATCCCTTGTGCTATTGGTGTATTAAAAATAATTTTGGGGAGTGCTTGTCCAGTACAACAGGTTGCTGGGGTGTCATGACCCGACCTAGGGCCTAATCATAACACGGCAATTAAAAGTCCGAAGGGATCCAACCAAGACTCTTGTACATATCATAATCATACATAAGGTAAAGCAAAAGCGGAAACATCATAAGATAGTGTAAACTATGAACAAAAATTTAAGAATATCACATGACAACATAAACTCAAAATATTTGTCCAACTAGATGCCTCTACTCATGAATATGGGTGGGGTCTAAGACATATCCCTAGCTCACCCTCAATATGAAATAGCAAAAGTCTTTGAAAATAATAACTAACTCGATAACTAGTCCCTGATAAATCAAAACTCACAACAAACACCGTTGGATAAGAAAGCTTAACTAGTCACATAGATGAGTATGACCTTCAACCTCAACCCCAACATTATGAGACAATATAGGAAAAAAATATGTATTAGTACATTGGAATGTACTAAATACGAGGGTGTGACATGCAACGTAAATCATGAAATGAAATGGTCAAGTAAATCACATGATAAGATGAGGTAGGTAATCATATATGAAAATCATGTTGACCAAAGCATTTAAAAAGCATAATTTAAAATCATAGCATGCATAAAAGATCATGCATATGTGGGATAGGAACCATAACTGATAAAAAGACCATGCGAGCTATAATATAGAATCTCATTGTCTCCTCATACAACGAAGAAAAAGGGGAATTTACTTGCCAAGGTAGTCTCTACATGCCTAAGTGGATCCACTAAGTAGTTATGTGAATAGGGTACTCACCCCTAGTTCTTAGACTCGGGTACTCACCTTCAAGCCTTGATATTTTGGGTACTCACCTCTTAAAAATTTGGGTATTCGTCTCTAATCCCTTTGTTCCTATGGTGGCACGTAGCTCAAGAGATATTAGTTTGCTACTAAGACTTTTTGTAGGACCCCCACCTCAAGTCCACTCGGTGCTAACTCAAATCCCACGAAATATATATATAGCATAGAAATCATAATTACATATATCATAGTCATGATCATAAATTTGAAATCATATAGTAGCTCATTTTCATAACATACTTGTAATGTGAGAATTGTCCTTTCATCATTACAAATCATACATACACAGTTCATATCATTAAGCCATAAGGCACTACATTAGGACCTAAGTCACCCTTTCCATAGTTTGCATGAAGATCATCATTCGAAACATACTTATAGTCCATGATCATAATTGAAATACATAATCATAATTCATTCTTGGAAATTCATTATCATAGCTTATACTTGAAATTAGGGTAAGACATAAATGCATGATCAATTGACTTAAAAATTATGAAATTGACTTGAAAACATGCATGATCATACACTTCATATCATCCATACATAATTCATATAGATAATATCCTTTGGAAGTATAATTAAAAATACTCATATTTTACATCATGAACCCTAAAGATCAATATAGGAGAATTCATGGAAAAACTCTTCAATTCAATACAATAACCATCGATTTATATCAAAATAGACTCATAATCATATTTTTTTTTATGGGAACAGACCCTACACGAGGCTCCCACCTCTCGTGCACAGTCAGGGGTTGAGCATCAATCCCAAGCCTTAACATAAATAAACAAAATAAAAATACAAGGAGGGGGACATAAACCTTACCTCCGATCCTATGGTGGTTCATATGTCGGCTAACCTATTAAGGTCGGCTAACTCATCCCCGATACAAAAAAGGGACTAACTATAACTATAAAGCAATAAATCTATGAGAGGACTCCTCCCGATACAAATCGACTAAGAAAGCATAAATGAGGGAGACTCTCCCCTTCCATGAGAAAAACAGGAAAGTAACCTACACTAGTCCTATTCAACTATGCTACGTACCCGACATAGCTACATTGAAGAAGAACAAGTATATGAAACTTCTATCTCGCATGGGATGGGAAAATTCTTTTCACCTTTGCCTTTTTTAGTCTTGTCATACCAAGTAAGTCTAAAGAAGTTATGCAACAACATCCATAGCAGGAAGCAGTTAAGGAGGATGGAAGGATAGAAAGTAGATGGAGCCATAGTAGCTAGCAGCCTTGGAGTTGTTGTTAATGAGGCTGAAGGATAGAGTAAGTGTACAATGCAAATTGTATGTGTTGTAGTCATGACTTGAGCAGCTGATTGGAATGGGTGCCTTGCACTTTGGATGGTTCCAATGCTGTTGATGGTGATCAGGGGTACTCCTGTATCTGCATACCCACAGATATACAGCAGGTCCAATAGTCTTGGCTGCAAGGATTGCAGAAAGGAATAGATGAGACTCCTACATGTATGTTTGTATGCAGCTTCTTGTAGTTTCCAAATACATAATGATCAGATCCTTTGAGAGAGTATTATGTGCCTGCAAATAACAATTAACAGAACAAAGAGCTGCAGGAGTTTTATGGTGCAGAATTGGTGCTGCAGGTATTTCAAGAAAGAAGTTGGCCTGGGTGGAGGGCTGATGTGTTTGTCTTCTTGTCTTCTCCTTACTGAAAATATTCAAGGAGTTCCAAAGGACTTGGATGAAAGGGGGCTGCTGCAGGTGTTGAAGGACTATAGCAGGTGTGCATGGAGAGTTGATGAGAGTAGGTGAGGCCCTTGCAATTGTGGCTGTTATATCCCTTTGTCTGTGATTTTGTTTACCTGCACAAACAAGCAAACAAAGAACCAAACAAGTGTGATAGTTGTGGGGGTTGTTGCAAACCTGTAGGCATCTTCTTGTTGCCTCCAAAGGAGAATTGAATAGCTCCTTTGAAGGTATCTTGGGACACCTGCACAGATACACCAAACCAAAACAACATACAAAACAAACCTTCAAGCTACTGTACCAAATACTATTGGCTTGTAATTGTTCAGTGTGTGCTGCATCTTGGTGAAGCAGGGGTTGGCTGATGTTTGTTGCTGGTGGGTTGGGGATCAATACATTCTTGAAGTTGGAGTTGCAGCTGTGGTGCAGCATTGCTGCTGCAGAAGTTGAGCAAAAACATGAGGAGCCTCCAGTTCTGCAACTGTATAGGCAAACAACACCAGAAAAATACACTAACAAGCAGGTTGATATGATGAAGAGGTCCAAGTAAGCCAAGCAATTATCTCCCTTAGTAGGAGGATATGTAAACCTGTGCATACAAACAAAACCAGCAAAACACACAACCAAACAAATTTGCAAGCTACTGTAACTAATACTATTAACTTGTAGTTGTTCCTTGTGTGCTGCAGGATGGTGGAGATGTTGATGTATGCAGCTCCTTGTTGCTTCCAAACAAGAATTGATCAGCTCCTTTGAGTAAGTATGTGCCTGCATATATCAATTAAAAGAGCAAAGAGCTGCAGGGGTTTTATGGTGCATGCTTGTTGCTGCAGGTATTTCAGAAGAGAACTTGTCCTAGGTGGAGGGCTGATATATTGGTGAAGTCCTAGCATGGCAGGATGATGTCTCCTTGTTATTGCCTTCTATTTGCCAAGGTGTTCTAGATACTATTGTTCCTACACATAGACCATCCATAAAATACAAGCATTGAACCAAACAGGATAACCAGAAAGGGCCATGTGAAGTCCTCTTAGTGGAGCTTTTTGATTTGGTGGTTGTATCTGTGATATCGTCTATGCAGTTGTTGTTAAGGCATGTTGATGTATCCCTCCAGCAACCTGAAACAATAAAACAAACAAACCCAAGCAAGAAAGGGATTACACAAGCTAGCAAACAGGAAAGGACCTCGAAGATTGATTAGGAGCCTGTTATCTTTTTCCATGTCGCTCGACTAACGTCTTCAATTATCCGTTTGAGGTGAAACTTCATGAGGTTTGCACATATATCCTTTTCTTTATCCTTGTAAGCTTTGAAGGTTTTTTGCCCAAATTGGAAGTTCCAAATTGCAAAATGCTCTCTCTTTAGGCTTAAGACAGCTGATTTTTTCAAGGTCGCTCGCCTAACATCTCCAATTATCCATTTGAGCTGAAACTTCTTGGGCCTTGTCAAAATAGTATATTCTGCAATCCTGCAAAGTTTGGATGCCTTGGTGCAGGTCCTCATGCTGCAACACATCCTGCACCTCTTAGCCTGCTGAAGCTTAGATGTTGCAGGTGTTTTGGAAGTTGTATTTGTGATTTGCTCTATGTATTTGTTGTTAGTGGAAGTTGATATATCACTCCAGAAACCTGCAATAATACAACAAACAAACCCAAGCAAAAAGCAGCTTGCAAAAATTAGCAAAAAGGAAGGGACCTCAGTAGGAGCTTTGGAGCCTTTTATCTTTTTCCAAGTCGCTCGACTAACGTCTCCAATTATCCGTTTGAGCTGAAACTTCTTGAGGTTTGAATATATAGCCTTTTATTTAGTCTTGTAAAATTTGAAGGCTTGTTTCCCAAGTTGGAGGTTCCAAATTACAAAAGGATCTCTCTTTAGGCTTAAGACAACTGATTTTTTCAAGGTCGCTTGCCTAACGTCTCCAGTTATCCATTTGAGCTGAAACTTCTTGGGTATTGTCAAATTAGTATATGCTGCAATCCTGCAAAGTTTGGATGCCTTGGTGCATGTCCTCATGCTGCAACACACCAGCTGTTGATGGTAATTTGCATTCACTGCTGCTGCTGTGTGGTCTATGTTGTTGGTGTGCTGCTGCAGGAACTCCAACCCAAGGCTCAAAGTAGCATGATAGCTGTACAAAGAGGCACCTAACAGACAACAAAGGTAGGATTGAAACTTCCTTTTTGATGGTTGTTGAATGTGTTTCCCTATGTTGGATGTTGTGTTGCTTCCAAGCTTGTTCCAATGTTGTGATTTTTGCTTCATGCCCCTGCTGTACCAATAGTTATCTTTGGATGGTCTTCCAAAGATTGGATGATATGTTGCATGTCTACAGGTACCTACATAGTCAAGAAAGAGAGGGAAAAGGAAGAAAAATTCTATTCTAAACCTAATTTGTAAAGATATGTTTGTTGTTCTAAGAAAGCAATGAACAAGGGAGAGTTCCCTTTTTACCATGGTCCTAACTATAGAACCTTCAAAGTGAGTATAGCTATGCATAGCAATAATTAATTTGAAGAGTAAGTTGGACCAAGGAGGTTGAAAGATCATGGTGGCTTCTTGATTTTCTTAAGCCTTCTTCTTCTGAAGTTGGCCATTTCCAGCTTGTCAAGGTCAAAGTATGCTCTTGCATCTTTGGGAAGTTCTTGCTGACTGAGGTATATTTGTGGTGTAGAGCATTTGTGGCTATGTTTGGATAAAGCATCATCTACAAAATTGACTTCTCTATAGGTGTGGTTGCATTTGAGAACCTGGAACTGGTGGCTGATTTCCTGCAGCTGCTGAAGTTGTTCCTTGATTGTCCAAGGTGGTTGAGCTAGTTGTTTTATCCATCTGATTATTAACTCAGAGTCTACTTCTAAGATTACTTGTGTATATCCTAGTTGGAGACACCAAGTTAAACCAAAGATGGCTGCCAACATCTCAGCTTGGTTGTTTGTGCCTTCTCCAAAAGAGGCTGCAAAGGCAAAGATAAGACTACCTTGAGGATCCCTTATCAGTCCTCCCCCTCCATTTTTTCCTGGATTGTGAAGTGCACTACCATCAGTGTTCAGTTTAACCATGTGAGCTGAAGGTTTCCTCCAATAAACAGTCTTAACAGTGACTTCATGAGTACATTTATCCACCAGAAGGACCAGTTCCTTCTAGTTGTTTGGCCAGTTGATGTAGGGGTATGTGGTATTCAGCATATTGAGGTTATCTTTAAGTACTGAATATATCACTCTTGTAATGTTGGATTTCTTCCCACCATATTTGATAGCACACCTATTTTTCCATAGATTCCAGCATATGAATATTGGAGTTGCTTATAGGATGAGCTTATGGACATCATTTTTATATTTAGTGGACCACCACTTCATCATCAGACCTCTAAGGGGGGTATATTCCTTGTTAATACCCAGAGAATCAGAAAAAAGACTCCAAATTTTCCTAGCAAAATTTCCAGAGACAAAGACATGGTCAATGGTATCCAAGCCAGGTATGTTGCAGCAGTAACATTGGGCTGGTGCTTCTCCAAAGCTGGTGAGTTTTTCATTAGTAGGGAGTTTCCCTCTAAGTGCTCTCCAGAGTAGAAATGAACATTTAAAAGGTATGTGCTTGTGCCATGTTTGAGAGTTGATCCTTGTCTTGCTTTTTTTGCCCCTGATAAGTTCCCAGGCAGAAGAACAACTAAATTCCCCACTGTTATTAGGCTTCCAAGAGGCCTGATCAAGTTTGTGGGGCTGATAGTTGATGTTATTTGCCAGGATGCTAGGTACAAACTAAAGAGGTGCTTTCTGAGAGACCAGTTTTGCATTCCATTGACCATTAATCATGAAAGAAGACACCTTAGTATTGTTCTGTCTACTACTGGCAGACCTGAAATTAGATAAGGGGACAACTCCCAACCAATTATCCCACCAAAAGAGGCAAGAACCAGACTGTATCTGCCATTGGATATGAGGCTCAACATTGTGCTTGTTCTTCATGAGGTGCTTCCATATTAGAGAATGTCCTGTATGCCATTTTTTGGTTATAGGATTTGACCTCTGACAGTACTTCGCTTTGAGGAACTCACTCCATAAGGAATTCTTAGTTCTGAATATCCACCATTGTTTGTTTTGGAAAGACTTGGCAACATTTGATATTAGTCTCACTCTAATACCACCCTCATCATAGGGATAACTCAGATTCTTCCAAGAAGACCAATGATATTTCCTCCTTTCATTCTTCCACCCCCAGAAGAAATTGGCTGTGATGCTTTGAATTTGCATGATAGTGGTTGCATGAGGGGAACTAGCAGATTACAAGTGAATAGGAAGTGCTTGGATGACATGCTTAATCAAAGTAACTCTTCCTCCATAACTAATTAACTTTGCCTGCCATCCAGCTATCCTAGCCACAACTTTAGCTATAAGCTCAGAATAATAGATGATCCTCTGTCTACCAATGTAGAAAGGACACCCCAGATATGTGATAGGGCTGTTCTTTTGCTTGAAGCCTGTAACTTTCTTGATTCTTCTAACAGTAGAGTTGAAGGCATTTTAGGGTACCATGAAGTTACTCTTGTCTCTGTTGATCAATTGGCCTGAAGCATGCTCATAGGTATGTAGTGTCTCCATGATAAGCTTCAAGGTATGAGATCTTCCAGATGAGAATATGATGATGTCATCTGCAAAACTGAGATGATTAATTTGAGGGCCCTTTTTAGCCATCCGGAAACCATGACATTGGGGGTGTTGATGAAGATTGTTCATGAGCCTGGAGAGGACTTCAGCACCTATGATAAACAAAGCTGGTGATAATGGATCCCCTTGCTTAAGGCCTCTTGTGGAATGAAAGAATCCATGCCTTGAACCATTAATAATGATGGAATACCAATTATCAGCCATAATTCTCCATACCATATCAATGAAACCTTCTTCAAATCCCATTTTCCTCAAAACTAGACAAGTATAGGACCAAGATACCCTATCATAGGCTTTAGCCATGTCAAGTTTGATAACTACATTGCCTCTTACATTTGGCTTCTTGATCTGGTGTATAATCTCTTGGGCTAGCATAATATTTTCAGAAATGCTCCTGCCTTTGACAAATCCAGATTGGTTAAGGGAAATGAGGTTGGGTAGGATAGGTGTCAGTCTAAGGGAAATGAGTTTGGAGATGATTTTGTTTGTGAAGTTGCTAAGGCTAATTGGTCTATACTCAGAGAGCTTGTTAGGATGGTGTACTTTTGGGAGCAGCACCAAACAAGAGTGAGTAAAGTATTTAGGCATAGCTTGTCCACAGAAGAAAGATAGAATCACTTTAAGGAGGTCCTCTTTTATGATGTTCCAACATGCTTGGAAGAACTTGCCATTCATTCCATCAGGTCCAGCAGCTGAATTGGGATTCATTAAAAACACTACAGTTCTCAACTCCTCCATTGTAGGGATAGCTTTCAAGTTTCTGTTATGCTCATCAGTGACCATCCTAGGAATACATTGGAGGGTATGCTCCTGAATTTGTGTTTCCTCACCAGTGAAAATGGCTTGGAAGTGATCACATGCAGCTTTGGCTATGTTTTCTTCACCTTGTACCCAATTATCATCCTCATTCTGGATCTTATGGATGTATAATTTCCTCCTCTTTCCTCTTATCAAGGCATGAAAATACTTGGAATTCACATCACCCTCTTTGAACCAATGCAACTGAGTTTTTTGCTTTAGCATGGATTCCTCCAATTTCAGGTATTTTATATACTCTGCATTGATGGCATGGAGCTTTGTTCTGTTCTCTTCAGAATTACTAGAGATCAGCTCTTCCTCTGCATGTCTAGTCTTGTCTTCATATTCTTTAACTTTGGCATATATATCACCAAATTGCAATCTGGACCAAGTACTAAGAGTAGCTGCCAACCTCTTCATTTTCTGATGGAAACACCACATTGGATTACCCTCCATGGTCCTGTTCCAACAATTACTAACAGTATCCAAGAAAGATGGCTGTTCTGTCTAACAGTTAAGGAATTTGAAATATTTGGTGTGTTGGTGGTTTTGATCAGTCATCTCCAGCAGTAAGGGGCAGTTATCTGAACCCACAGAGGGTAGATGAGTAATGGTAGTCTGAGGCATCATCTCTAGCCACTTATCATTGACCATTCCTCTGTCAAGTCTCTTCCAGATTCTGAAAATTATACCCCTTTGATTAGACCAAGTGTATCTCTGACCACAAAACCCAAGATCTTGTAGTCCACAGGCTTCTATGATGCTGATGAACTCAAGGCTCTTTTTCATATTGTAAGTGACACCTCCCAACTTTTCTTGAGGGTCTGTGATAACATTGAAATCACCTAATGTGCACCATGGAAGGGAGGTGGCTGACTGTTGTAGCATGCTATCCCACAGAGGTCTTCTGAGATGATCTTTGCATTTTGCATATACAAAGGTAACTATGAACTGATTTGGATTCATTACATGATTAAATTCACAAGTAATCAACTGCTCCTCATTTTCCAATATCCTGCAGTCTACATCCTTGGTCCAAAAAAGCCAAATCTTACCATTTGGATTACTAATAGCATGGTCCATGTTGAGTTGATTTTTGAAGTACTGAATCTGAATGCTATCAGAAAAAGGCTCTAGGATGGCAATAATGGGAATTTGATGGATACTCTTAAGAGATTTAAGTCTTTTCATGGCTCCTTGGGTATTAATACCCCTCACATTCCAGCATAGTGTACTAATCATTGAGAATTTTTGGAAGTGAACAGCCTAGTGTGAGGTCTGCTTATTTGAGCAGAAATAGTTGGACTGATGGGTTTATTACTGTGACTGGTTCTATGAATTCCTCTAGGGGACAAACCTTGGGAGTTAGCTATTTGTTGAATCTCATCATCATACTCATTTGTGTAGGATGTACCTAAGGGTCTGTTTAAGTGTTCACTGGCAGTATCCTCCTTATCTAGATCCTTCAAGGGTTGGTCCTCATAGTCACCCTCATCTTCAGACTCAATAACTGCATATTCATCCAGGTTAGGAGGGACTTCTATATTAGTATTGAGGGTGCATTTGGGGAGAGATTGTGTGTGTTGTTCTGCAGTTCTACTTGCAGGATGTTGAGAAGGTGTGGTTGTACTGAGTTTGCAAAGGTGTAATATCCATCCCCACTTGGTCATCCTCCAGCACAAATTGTTGGCATCCAAGGTTAGGATGTTGTTCTTTCACATTGTCTGCTACCAGAGAAATTTGCTCCTTGTGAGACAAATTCCTTTCTTCAATTCTTTTTTTTAATGCATCCCTTCTCCTTTTGCTCAGTTTATTCTTTTTTTCATTAGACCCTGTGACACTAGTGGTTGCTATAGACCCTAAATCTTTGGCCATAGAACCCATTGGAGTGGTAGGACTGGTAGTGTCAAGTTTTCTATCAGTATTGTCATTAGGCTTTGTAATTGTAAGTAAATTCATGTTATAAAGTGTAGGGGTTGAGTCTTCTCCCTGAAAATGCAGCTTGTGCATTTGAGTTGGGACCTGACAATTCCCTTGTTGCTGGTGCATATCTACATTCCTTCTGTGAACATGCATTGCATTGTCCTTCAAGATAATACCTGCTCTTTCCTCCAAGGATTCCTTTGAGTTAACAGGTGCAACTTCTTCCAAGATTTGCAGATTTGTAGACTGAGTAGGAGTTGTAATATTGCCCATTTATAGATTGAAAGTAGGAGAAACTACAGTTCCCAGTTCATGCAACTCTGTGGTCCTATTTTGCACATTCCTTTCCTTTAATTTAGCAGCTGAAAAAATATATGAAGTGGTAGCAGGATCTCTAGAGTCACTCCTAGGGTCAACCATACTGTTCTTATGCAAAACATGAGACATAACCCCCCCTCTAGGTACCCCTTCCTGCACGTTAGTTGGCTTCTCCTAAAACCCACCATCCTCACCTCCATTAACTACTTCAGCAGCAGCAGTTAAAACATTCAATACATTACGACTACAGGGGGAGCCATGGGGGATTGGGAGCATTGAGTCAATACCTGATCGATGCTCGCTCTGTACATTTTGAATTGCGCTGGTCGTAGTGACAGTATTACCATCAGTACCTGTAGTTCTGACTTGAGTGGGTTTATATACCTGTTGAGTGTTGCCTTCTATCTTTTGGGTGTTTTGTATGGTTTGGGTCTTCCCTTTGAATTTTCTTCTCTTTTGGGTTTGCCATTGGTTGTTTGGGACTTGATTCCTGTTCTGATTGTTTGAGTGTTCCTGTATTTTGTTTCTTCCTCCTTGAGTTGTGGTGGTTGTTTGTTGTATCGGTACCTGTTGTCTGACACTTACGATATTAGTTAAAACAGTCGGAGAAGAGATCATACCTGTGTTTTTTGTCGACTCGTCTTTCTTTGGCTCTTCTTCCTTGTTTTTGGCCTTATTGTGTTCTGCATCTCTTCTGCTAACTGGGCAGGCTAGAGGAGTATGACCCTAGTGTTTACAATAAGTACAATAAAGTGGTATATCGTCATATTCGATATCCTGCCATCTACCTTCCCCATTTGGGTCATCATTTTCGTCAAAGCCAATCCACACACTTTGGATTCTAGGATTGGTGATGTCTATTTGGACTTTTACTTTCGCTACGCTACCCCTCGTCTTTTGCATGAAGGCCATGTCTAAGTGCAATACTTGTCCCACGTCCTCCAGCAAAATCGTAACAAATTCTTTGTGGAAACAATGCCATGGGAGCTCCGGGAGTATGACCCATACAGGGAGAATGGGGGTTTCATAGTTTGGATCGAAGGTAGGAGTCCAAACTTGAAATCTCATAAAGACACCTTCAATTTACATGCGCTTGCTATCTAAGACAGTAGCTCCATCGTGTTCATTATCCAGGTCAATATATATATGTCTAGAGTTAAAATGCGTAATCTTGACCTTGCCTCGGAGTTCTGTTTGGGCAATGAATTTCTTTCGAATGACCTCCATCATGGGCATTGGGCTATAGAACTTGCCTATAAGGGTGTACTTACATGATTCTGCCATCTTAATCATGTAGTCCTCTCTCTTAAACATAATAGCAGGATAGCCTTGTTTCATTACTCTTTTTGGGGTTGTAAGGTCAATTTTGGTTGTATTCTCAGTTTGTGTAGCTCTCAGCCGTGTGGCCATGGATTGTTTTGCTATAGGGGGCAGAGGGTGATTTGTGGTGACCGGTTGGTTGATAGGGGGCTTAGTCTTTGGAGGTAGCGCACTGGGGGTTAGGGTCACTACCGGATTTCTATAGTTTTTTAGGTCGTATTTTTGGAAATTAGAAGATATTGGAGGGAAGTCTGAACTGGGAGGGTATTTGGTACTTTTAGGATTAGTTAAGATGCTAGGATTGTCTGGAGAAACATTTTTGGGCACTAAAATACTGTTTTCGACTCTATTATCACAAGTTGGGAATTTGGAATTTGAGTTAGAGGTGTCTAAAAATTGTGGCGTTTGGTTTAAAACGTTCGTATTGATATGGGGGTTAGTAATACCTTGAGAATTTCTTTGGGCGTTCACCGGATGAGTGTTTTCGGTGATTTTTACGTTAGGTTCAATTCTAGTATTGGCATTTGGTGTGTTAGGATAGTCATTTTTTGAATTTAAATTTTTTTGATGGATACTGTATTGGTGCGGATTATTATTCAAACTAGAAACATTTTTCCGATCGCCGGAGTTCCGGTGTCGCCGCTGCCAGTGTTAGTACTCAAATTGGCAACCCTAATTGATAAATTCGAATTGATAGGGGCCATACCTGATGGGGCTTTTTGTGTTTCTGGACTCCTCTTTTCAAGATGAACAGGTTGGCATTGCCAATTTTGGAATTTGAGCTTTGCCGCTGCGCCGCCTCCGGCAGGTTGGATTGGAACCCTAATTTCCAAATTGGAGGAGATAGGTGTTGTTGCTGATGGGGCTTTTTGGTTCATTGTGTTCGTTGTAAGATCGTCTACCAAACCCCCAGAACAATTTGTATTTTCGCCACCAGACGCGGCAATGCTGCCACAATCGGAAATCACTTCACCGTCGGAATTCTTCAAATTGATATTCGACGAGTTTGGCTTTGTGTATGGCGGCGATTTTTGGATGGTTGTATTCGTATTGATCTCCTCTATAAGATGGCATTGGTCTTGAATCTCGAATGTCGCCGGAACGCCGACGTCGGTGTTCAACAGTGTGTCGCCGGCGACGCCGTCACCCATTAGAGCTAGGCTTTTAGTATGAGGTGCGCCTGGGTGTGCACTACCAACCCCAGGTGGTGCACCACCTCGAATAACATCGGAGGCCGTCGAATTTGCAGTTGGAGTGGCCGGCGTTTCGTCAGAATTTTGTCCCACAGTCGCGCCTGGATTTCTCACAATTTCCACGGTGAAATCCCTTAGATTTTTGATATGATGTGGCTGGGATGTTGTTCTAACATCCCCAATTGATGGTTTATCAATACAAATTACAGAAGTTGACTTAGAATTGGTTACTTGATTAGTGGCAGAATGTTGAATAGTGATCGCTGCTGTTTTTTCAACATTCTCGAAGCTTCGAATGTCCGATTGAGACGATTCCTGTTGTGTTGGATTCATCTCATCGATACCTACGATTCTGTCTTTTGAACGAAATTTTTGGAGGTCTGGAGGTGGATCCGGCTCCCTGGTAGCCATAAGCTAAAAACTAGTCTTCCTTGAGAGCTTTTTTTCTAGTGAGATGTTAGAGAGAGAAAATAGTTGAGGAAAATGAATTGCGATCACTCATAATCATAATTTGAATCATAATTCATGCAATTGGACTAGAGATCATAAAACCCATAAACTAGCATACTTTAATTTGATACAAAATGTGAGAAATTGATTGGGCTTCATAGATGAAAGAATCCATGAATCAATGCCCACACACCTTAAGTGAGAACACCAAATAATTTGAAAGAACTTGAGAGTTTTGATGGAGAGCTTAAGTGAATTTACTTGAAGTCTTCAATGGAGTTTGTCAGAGTCTTTTGTAGAGAGAGAAATATTTGAGTAGGTGAATTGTACAACAATGAATAGAGTTAGAGGTTTAGGTCAATTTATAGAGTTGAATTAAGTCCTAAAAACGTCTAGGTTCATTAGCTAACAGTTAGGGAAAAGTCTAAAGTTCTCTTGCTAAAACCTAAATTTGGCTAGAAAATCATCAGCAGGTTCTCTATGCGGCGGACTTGCTGCGCACCTTACTAGTTTGCACAGTTCCTTTGAAAAATCTATCTTTCTATCTACGGGTCCTAAAGATCCACCGAGACTATTTTCCATAGGTTTTGACCTCCTTATCGATATTTCGAACTAGAATTTTCTAAAAAGATCAAGGATAATACATTACATGAGCGGCCTATTTCCAAGGCATTCTTATGGAACTTATGACAATTTTGAGGAATATTACATGGGATGTGGCAAGAGTGGACACAAGAAGACAGACTGTCTAGTAGCTTCTAGGAAGGGGAGGGAATCCAAGAGGGCTCAATTTTAAGTTGGGTTTTCTCAATCCAAAATCGGTAGTGGTGTTAGAGGGTCTACTCTTCCTAAGTGTTCCAAATGTAGAAACAATCATCAAGGAAAATATTTGGTTGGTATGGGTGCTTGTTTTGGATGTGGTCACGTGAAGCACAATGTCCCCAAATTCCCAAATGTTGCAAATAAGGGGAGAGAAGGATGTCTTCAAGGGCAAGCTACTCAAGAGGATTTGTAGGGATTACTCTATGGAGACCACTAGTGTCCTTGAAGATCACTATGGCCCATAGTGGGCGGCGTAGTAAGGAAGTTGACAGGGGTCTGCATTAGTGCCCACTATGGAGGGCAACACAGCTCATGGTGCTTACCACGGACCATGGTCCCTCTTGTAAAACCCTCCCCTGATCATTGGAGTCTTAAGGCTTCCTCCATGAGGACCAATATGGCCAATACTAAGGTACACGACTAGTAAATTGAGCCCGTGAAGGTCACCTATTGCAAAAGATGAGGTTTATTTGAGAAACTTCTTTTGAACCTCATTTTTTGACTTTTCAACTTTTGAGGTCTTACATCAATGTTGCGTTTGTTGATGATCTCTAAAAAATATATTTGTATCATATAATGATTCAGGTCGAATGATTTCAGTATTTAGAATGTACGAGTATGTAAAACAACAAAAGTAAACTTACATCAGGATACTCAACTCAAGAACTCAACTCTGACTGGATCTCAACTTAATACAACATGCAATATAATAAAGGAAAATGCTTTAAAATACATGAAATAATGATGTAACTTAGTATATGAAAATAAAATATTTTACTTCTTTGGGATTTCTATAAGAGACAACCATTATTATGAGCCTCGTGATGATACAATATTTTGTCCGCATTTCCAGAGCCATCCTATGCCTTGCTAGGGTATAGGACAATAACTGAGCTATGGATCAATCTAAAAAGTCACCTTTTGGGACTATGATGAGTCGGCCAAATGAACTATACGATCCTATCTACACTGGCTTTGTAGATTATGGGGTTTGTGTAATCTAAACTCGTACCCAAATCGATGCTTGGTACTTCTCTGAAATAACTTTACTTTGGTCATATCTGAAAATGAGTGTACTTACACAAACTAACTCTTTTAGTCTTTTTTGAACTTACCTCAACTTAAGTTTGCTTAATTGATCTCTTCTCTTTAAGATAGGTAAACATACAATCATCAATACTATATTTAAGAGCATACTTTAACTTTTCATTTCAATCTCACAAATAGATGTTAACTGTAAAAACTCAACTCATATATAAATAAAATACTCATGCTCAAAATCGATATTACGAGACTTCTTCAGCTTATGTTAACTCAATTTCAAACTCTTTCATGACTAAATGATGTAAATAATCATTTTGTAACTCAATATAATGCGTAAAATCTTTAATGCAAAGCTCAACTATGGTTCATGCGAATGGAAAACATGAAACCATTATCTCAATAACTCATGAAAATCATCAAAATATATGTGAATATATCCAAGAACTCAATAGAATTTATATACATGACTCAAGAATTCACTTCATTGGAATTGGAGATCAAACTCAAGGCTAACATAACTTTATGAACATGTAGAGAATAAGGATGAACTTATTCCAACGTTATGATGGCATTACATACCTGGAATGAATATTATCTAGTCGAACTTTTAAGACCTTGCTTGAAAACCTTCAACTCTAGGTCTTATTCTTCACTCCAATCCTTTCTTTCAAAAGTTCTTAAGTGTTACTGAGAGAAAAAACCCTTTGTATACTGATAAAGGAAAAATTTTAGTCCAAAACTAGGTTGGGTTAAGTTTGGAAAAGGATAAATTTTAGTCCAAAGATCAAAATACCCTTATTGAAATAGACTAGGCCATCTACGGGCCCCTTCCTACGGACTATAGGAACTCCTCGGGGCCATATGGTCCTTTTCTTAGGATTGAGGGTCCAATTCATGGACTAACTAGAAAGTGAATAGGGGTGTATGACGAAGCACCTACAGGTTGTAGACCTATTAGCCTGTCATAGGGATCATCTCGTAGGAAATGTATTATGTTTCTGAAAAGTGGCTAAGTGTCAAAGGGTTCTACGAACCCCTCCCTATGGCTCGTAGGACCTACTACGGGCCATAGAGTGAGTCGTAGACCACTGGAAGTATCCCCTCCTCAAAAAGTTTCTCTTAGTTCTAAAACTTGATCTAGGCTAGAATTGTAAGGGGTGTTACAGGCCATCCCCAAATAATGAGGACTCACCAACATGCTTAAATAATGACAAAAACTCATACTAACTACGACTAGAATAATTTTGAACCTATATTATCAAATAATACAGGCAAAAAGTATGAGGTCAGTACTTTGAATGTATTGAGTATGTAAGCTAATGCATGATAAATGTGATAATTGAACATGATAAATCTGTAAAAGACAATGATGTAATGATTAAGTAAATAACATGAATTCTAATAAGACTAGACTGAAATAACTAAATAATTAATCATACAATAACAGAAAGATTGACTGTGGGATCTACTAAAATCAATATATAATCATATGAGATAATACATGGAGTTTGATGTATAATCCCTATCGAAAGGGACCAATGTACTTCGCCAAAGTACAAAGGTTGATCTGAGCTAATAAGGATCAACTGAGCTAATATCTGTAAAGATAAGGAGACGGCTTCAACTGAAAAGAATCCCCTTAAATCCTACAATGACATGTAGTTCTGGGACATAGGAATTGCTACTAAAGGTTCACATATGCTAACTATGCAGTAATTGAAGATAGTAATAATATGACAATAATAACTTAAACTAATTAGTTTGAAATACTTAGTAGCTCATGAATCATGATATATCTAATAATTACTGATAATAACTGTAAGACACTTTATCTAAAAAGCATCTAAAATTTTGAAACCTGATCATCTAAAAAATTTCTTTTTAAAAGAACATAATGTTAAGTCATGAAAATACTTGTATCTTAAAGGTTCATGAAAATACTATTTCAAAATATCTAATCATGAGTAAAACATGAAATTAAGGCTATTCATGAAGAAGAACTGATTTACAATGAAAACTCATGAAGATTACAGAAACCCAAGGTTTGTAGAAATCATAAACTGAAGAATTGAGGTATTCTTGTGACTCAATGCATGAAGGAATATCCATTGACAAAATCCCACATACATACATCAAAAATTACCATCTTGAATCTTAGAATGGAGACTTAAATATTTGTACCCTAGTTGTTGCTGTACAGGAGATTTGAGAGAGAAAAAACTCGATTTCGGATAGTTATGCGTCAATGAGATGCTAGAGTCACTAGGAATATCTTAATCTCACTTAGAATAGTCCAAAATAATATAGTATAGGGATAAAAAGAATGGAAAAAGACCAAAATGACCTTAATTAAAATTAGTGGGAAGGCATCTACGAGGCCCATCTATGGTTTGTGGTTCCATTTATGATCATAAAACCATGTTAGTAGAAATCCAGCTAGAAATCTGAGTTTCTGAAGTTTGATTCCACAAGACCCATTTACTATCTATAGAAAAAACTACGAATCATAAAAGGTGTCTGTAAGAATCAGGCTAACTTTCTAGTTTCAAGATTTTGATCTATGGACCAGTCTATGATCTGTAAAACATTCTACACCGATAAACAAGCTCGTTCTATTCCACCAACTTTCTAAGTTTCCGAAGTTGTTCTACGACTTAAGTCTACGACCTTAATTACAGCCCATAAATCTTAGCTGGTAAATCTCAAACCTTTTTACCTTAATTTTGAAGTCTTATATACAGATCCCATCTACAGTCCATGGTTCCTTTCACGATCTACACATGGAGTCTACAAAATCCAAAAATTTACAGGCTTGAAATTTTTCTGCACTTTCCAATCCCGATCTGTACTTAGGGACTTTTAAGGGGTTATAATTTCTCCCATTCGGGTATATTTGTCCTCGAATGGAGTCTAACTAGGCTAAAAAGAGTAGGAAAAAAATCTGCAACCCAATACTAAAAGTCAAACACTGAAAACTGATGCAGTGACTAACTCTAAGATAAAATGTGGAAACTGAATTGATTTCATGAAGATGCATGCATACTGAGTTATGAGAATAACTGAAAGACATGAAATAACTAAAAAATACATGAATTTAAATAGAGCACTAAGGAGGAACTAATACGTCATACTAGGACTGAATTGGAAGGAAAGAGGTGGGGGTACTTGGCCATATCTGCTTGTGCTTCCTAAGTAGCTCTCTCAACTAACTAATTCCTCCCAAGGACTTCCACTAAAAAGGCTTCCTTCCTCCTCAACATACAAACCTGACAGCAAAGAAAACCAATCAGGACCTCTTTATAGGAAAGATTTTCCTTTACACCAATGTTATTTAAAGCTACAATTAAAATCGGATTACCAATACACTTTTTCAACAAGGACACATGAAAATCTGGGTGCACTAATGCTAACTCTACGGATAAATCCAACTCATAGGACACCTTAATAGAATGCCTTATCATTCTATAAGGGAAAAAATATCTGGGACTGAGCTTTCCTATCTTACCAAATCTCACCATCCCCTTCATAGGTGGAATTTTAAGATAAACCCAATCATCTACTATAAATTTGAGCTATTTTCATCTCACATCTGTATAGGATTTTTTCCTACTCTGGGTTGTTCTCAACCTTTATCTTTTAAGTTGAACTTTCTCCATACCCCTCTGAACTAACCAGTGCCCTATAAAAGCCAATTTATAAACCTCAAACCACCCTATAAGAGACCTACTATAAGACCCCAAAATTTGGAAAGACATAAATGAGGAACAACAAATAAAATTTAAGATAATATCAGCTTTTGAAACCAAGTGATGACCATGAATGCTATCACAGGACGTATTCCTCACTACGGTTTATGGTGTTCCACGATGGTGAAGGTTCAAAAACACAAAACCTACAAGAAAGTGTCCAAGAAAGGGACCATGGGTAGTGGTTAGCATCACGAGTGGTTGTACCCTCTATAGTGACCACTCCTTGGAGACCCTTAGAAACTTTCCCAAGGCAGGGACACAAACCCACCACCATGGGCTGTGTTGACCTTCATGGACTATGGTGGTTTCTGTGGTGGTCACTCCTGCAGAATCTCATATTAGGCTCCTCACTACGATCCTCACCATGGGCCATGTTGACCTTTATGGACTATCATGGTCTATGTGAAGAAGGTCCTAAAGATTTCACTTTTAACCACCTACAAGGCTCTGACCACAGACACTACCATTGGCTGTGGTGAAGTTCATGGACTGTGGTGGGTCCTCCGTGAACCCCAGTTTTAATTTTAAGTGAGGGTTATTTTAGTCTTTTTCTTATATTTCATTAATGAATATAGATGGTTATTGGAAATAGATTCCTACTATTAACCATCCTAAATTCATCTTACCCTCCTATTCTCTGCATAATTCCCAAAATCATAAAATCTTCTCTCCCAAGTTTTCTCTTTAAGGTCTTCTTCTTCCTAAAGCAACTCAAAGGATTTTTGCAAAGTTAAGCTTTGATTCTCTACCATTTAAGGCCCATCAAGGTCAAGGTATGTGGTACGTCATCCATGGGTACCTTTCACATATGGAATCTTAAAGATATCTTCTCAATTCTCTTATGATTTCTTTAATTAAAAGTCGTAATTTCATGATTTGCATTGGGTTTTATTAATTGTGATATATTTCAATGCTTTTAGCCTAATTATGCATAATTCACATCATGTTGCATAATTTCAAGTTGAATTTTAATGAACCGTGCTATATGCTAGTTTTAAATATGATTTATGAGATATGATCATGATTTTCAAGTTATAATCTATGAAAGCTTTATGAATATGTTTTAAGATGCTTTATGAAAGAAAGTTTATGAATGTCTCATAAAAGATTATGAATAATTATTTTATGATGTTTCAAGCAATTTTAATTAATGATAGATTTGAGATCCTTGAAGGTGAATCAAGACTCTAATGAAAGGGTGACTTAAGATCCTTAATAAGGAAGGTGACTTAAGACCCTAAATATGCTTTGTGGAATACCTACACCAATATTACATGAATTATGATTATGAAAATCTTATGATTAATACAAGTATGATTTATAATTATGATATGATATGTATTTTGTGGGAAGATGTACTTAGAACCGAGTGGACTATGAGGTGGTGTCTTGACCTAAGCCCTAGTAGCAACCTCTAGTCTCTTAAACTACGTTTCCATGGTAGGATTTCCAATATGGCCTAGCTATTAGATCCACAGATAGCATATGATAATGATAATGATTTGACGGGGCCTACCTTGGCAAGTAGCCTCCCCCTTCTCGATGTGGGGATCATCGGATTCCATGTAATAGCTCACATGGTCATAATATCGGTTACGATTATCTCCCATATATGTAAGTTCTTATGATGATTATGGTGTTTTGAAGCATTGACTAATAAGATAAATATTTTTAATGTTTTCATGTTTACTCATGCTTTTACTGGTATTGGTCTTGCATCCATTATTCATATTGATGATATCCCATGTTTATTGTTCATGCATATTCTCACATACTTAGTGCATTCCATTTACTAATGCATACTTTTTACCTATATTATATCATAATTTAGGGTCTGGTGATCATGTTTATCCTCCTCCTGCTCTTGACTAGAGTTTTGCTATTAGCTCCTTACTATGGGTGAGTCCTCACAGTTCAAGGACATGACACTTATTCCTTATCTTGACAATTGTTACTTCATTCTATTATGTTGTCTCTATGGGTGAGTCAGGAGCTTTTATTATGCCCCTATCTAGTATTAGATTCATGTTAGATAAAAAAGAGTCTATGCTTTTGTTTTCTCATTTTGAGCTTATGTTCTATTTGAGATTTTGCTTTTGTATCTTGATTTAGCTTTATTGCTTAATTTCCTTATGTATATTATTTTTTTACTCAATTTCAGAAAAAATAAAAGAATAAATAAAAAGAGGGATGAGTCTTTACCCACTTAGTGTACTTAGGATTTGAGGACTTCTTTTCATCGTCTGAGAATTGGTTGGGCTGAAGCCTTTCTATTTAAATCTATTTAAAAAGAAAATGTGGATATTGGAACAATTCACTATTGACTTAGAATGCATGAATGTTATGCTAAGAGACTTGGTTGGAGTCATTCGGGATTTTAATTATCGTGTTACGACTAGGTCCTAGGTTGGGTCATGAAACCTACACCTCCTACCATAGAGCACCTCAAATGGAACCATCTGAATACTAGAGTGGTAACTGTTGTTATAAGAAAACTCAATCAAAGGAAAATGATCATCCTAATTACCTTTAAATTCGATCACAAAGATCACAACATATCTTCCAAGGTCTACATAGACTATTTGGCATGGAGATCTGTTTGTGAGTGAAAAGTTGTTCTAAGCTTAACCTGAGTACCAAGATCTTTCTGAAATAATCTTTGAAACTGAGTACCCCAATCTAAGATGATATATAATTGAATTCCATCCAACTTCACCATCTTTGGAATGTAGAAGTCTTGCATAAATCTCAAGTGAATATAAAGTCTTAACTGATAGGAAATGTACCAACTCAATCATTCAGTCTATAATTACCCATATTGAATCATGTTGTCGATGCGTGCGAGGAAAATATGTGATGAAGTCCATATTTAGATATTCTCACTTCCAAATAGGAATAGTGATATCCTAAGTCATACTACCTAGTTTTTGATGCTCAACATTAACTTGTTGAAAATTTGGACACTTAGCCACAAATTCCATAATATCCTTCTTCCTCCCATTCCACCAATAGAATTTTTATAAATTATGGTATATCATAGTGGCTCTCGGGAGAATAGAATACTGAGAGCATCAGTATTTATTGACAACCTGCTTAGAGCATTTTCCACTATAATATCTTTTCTCGAATGGTATAAGACACTCATGTCGTGGTCTTTCAACAACTCAAGCCATCTCCTCTAACAAAGATTCAAGTCTTTCTATTGTAACATATACTGTAGGCTCTTATGATTGGTGAACACATCCATATGAACAACATAAAGGTATTACCTTCAAATCCTCAAGGCAAATACTAGTACTGCCAACTCAAGATCGTGGGTAATATAGTTCTTATCATGAACCTTGAGTTTTTTGGAAGCATAAGCTATGAGCTTATCATGTTGTATCAACACATAGACAAGATCAATTTTGGAAGAATCACATTAAAACACAAAACCATCTGAATCCTCTGGTAGAGTCAAAACTGGGGAGGATTTAAGTAGAGTCTTTAACTCTTAAAAACTCTTCTCACAAGCTTTAGACCAATGAAACTTGACTTTCTTCTGAATCAATCTGAATAATGGATAAGAAATAGAGGAAAATCCTTCTATAAATCATCTGTAGTAACAAACTAAACCCAAAATACTCTTGATATATGAAGGGAAAAGAGGTCTAGGCTAGTTTATAACTGATTTAGTCTCCTGAGGATCAACTTGAATGCCCTCTCCACAAACTAAGTGGATAAGGAATTCTACTAATCTCAACCAAAATTTGCAGTTGCTGAACTTCTCAAACAACTCATGACCTTAACAATCTGTAAAAAAATCTTCAAATGGCCTGAATGTTCATCCTCTCTCCCAAAATATATAAAAATCCCATCTATGAAAATAATGATGAACATATCAAAATACAATTTGAACACCCTGTTCATCAGATCGATAAAATGTGCAGGAGTATTTGTTAGTCCAAAGACATAACAACAAATTTATAATGTCCATACTAAGACTTACTAAAGGCAGTGTTTGGAATTTAAATTTTTTTGACTCTGAGTTGGTGATAGCCTAACCTGATGTCTACCTTAGAGAAGAAACTAGAACACTGAAGTTGATTGAATAGGTCATCAATCATATAAATGTGATACTTATCTTGATTTTGACCTTGTTCAACAGATGATAATCGATGCACATTCTGAGAGAACCATCTTTCGTGCGCATCAAAAGAAGTAGAGCACCCCATGGAGAGATGTTCGGTCTGATGAACCTTTATCTAAGAGGTTCTTTAACTAATCCTTTAACTCCATAATATTAGTTGGAGCTATTTGGTAAGGAGGAATAAAGATATGTTGGTATCTGGAGGTACTCAAAGAAGATCTTTCGAAATACTTCTGGAAATTCATGTACGACTGATAAATACTAAAGGTTCAGGTTTTGAAATTGGAATCCTTAACCCAAACTAGATGGGAAATCATCTTTTTGGCCAAGGTAATAGGCAAGTAAGCCTATAGGCACTGAGGTACTACCCTTCTATTCTATGAATGGCTCATTACGAATCTAAAATTTAATGACTCTAGTTCTACTGTCCACTAAAGCATTATATGTATATAACTAGCATATGCCAAGAATGATATCAGAATTAGGCATGTCTAAATCTACTAGTTTAATTGATGTAATTTTCTAAAATATAGAGACTGGGCAATTTATATATACCCACTTTGGTAGATCTAATTAACCAACATGAGTAGAGACTAGCAAAGGTTCTAACATTATTTAAGGCCTAACATAAAAATTAACTGCATTAAAAGGAGTCATAAAGGAAAATATAGCTCCTATATCTAACAATTCATAAACATAAAGATGAAAGAACCTTAACATACCAGTGACTACATCATTCGAATCATCATGATCCTGTCAAGTCTTTAGAGCATAAAACCTGCCTTGGTCTACTATTACTAAATGAGGTACCCTTTTGAGCCGGGCAACCTGCTAGAGCTGCTAAAGTATTAGGCTGAGTCTATTGGCGAACATCTCTTCCTTTACCTATGAAAAATGAGCAATCTCTTAATATGTGACCTATCTTACCACATCCAAAGTATCTACCACTACCAGCCATATACTCTACTAGGTGGTTTTTCCGCACTTCTGACATACAAGAAAAGTTCAACCACAAGTGACATGAAAATTAGTCTTAGAGTCTAGCACCCTATCCTTATTTTTCTCTATGAACTTAGGTACTGGAGAACTAGAAGAAGAAGGGGCTGGACTAGAATACTTCTATTGGTATTGAGAATGACCACATCTACCAAATTTCTATTGCGAGTAATCGATATTTTCTGTCTGATCCCTCTTATTTTCTATATCACTCTCCTTAATATTTTCCTTTTCAATTTATTGGGAATGAATCATCAAGTGACAGATGTGCATCTCCTTGATCAACATCATAGTTCAGAACTCTTTCACCACTAGAGTCGGCCACCATGGTCGGAGCATACTTTGAGAGTTGAGTGATATTCAAAGAGTACTTCTTCACTATTATGGTCCCTTTCTTCAAGTTAATGAACTCTTGGACCTTAGCTTTCCTCATATATAGAAAAAAGAACTTGTCTAGAAAAGAATCCTTAAACTTGTCCCAATTAATACGGCCTGCATCCTCAACCATGACTTAACTTTATTCCTTGTACCATATCTGAGCCACTCTCTTTAATTGATAAATGGCCAAATCTGTATTCTCAAATTGAGTGACACCTATGATCTCAGCTTCTTCTGAATACCATCTATCAACTCTTATAGATCATCATCCACCTTTGAACTATAAAATTCTAGAGGATTCATCAGACTAATGTCTCAGAGTCTAGCAGCCATTGTGTTTCAATTAGGATTAATCGAGGCAACAACCTCTTCATTGGCTTTAGTGGTCATGTCTTAGGCTAGCACCTAGAAAACAGCCCTAAACTCAACATGGGAGACTTATTTAGTTAAATGGTCTTCTAGAGTTAGTGGTGCTTTTGCTCTTTATTTTTGTTCCTTCTGACATAGGCATTTCTGGAAGGAATCATGCTGTAATCATATAGAGCACTAGTTAGAAGGAGATTATATAGAGTTTCACTCTATCGCATGACTGAGAGTATGAAAGAAGTTTAGTATTTCCTAAAATATTTCAAGGTGTTTTATTCATAGATGTGGCGAGCTTCACACCTATGAAAATTACTTTACTTAATGCGACTTTCAGACACCCTAAGACACATGAACATGATGTGCTGATAATAAGTTCGTCATGACCCAATACTATTACGTAGATGCAACATGGTGCTAGAGCCACAAATGAACCAAAGATAACCTTATGGTATGCATAGCACTAAGATACACAAATCAAGAATTATATATAATTGATTGCATAAGATAAACCAGAATAGGTCTATTAAACAAAAGTAAAATAGACAAATATCTAAACAACAAATAAGCATAATCTAAACTGACTGTGTGAAAGGCTCTACTAATATGAGTTTCTAGGACAATCCGCTAGCTTACTCCAGCTATCTAAAACTAAAAATAAATGTTGAAATCAAAGATAGAGGTCATCCCAAATTAATGAGGACTCACCAATAATCTAATATGCTGACTAGAACTTATACTAACCGCAACCCAAGTGTTGAATATCCAAACCTATATTATCAAACAATATACGCCAAAAGTATGCTTTCAGTACTTTGAATGTGTTGAAAATCTATTACACCCCACACTCTTGAGCTCAGAATGTCCCTTAAGTTTCTTAGAAATTATCATGTGAGCCACATAAGCTATGACACTATCAAACAACTCTAAGAAAGGGAGAATGTGACACCTCATGGTAGGAAAGGTTGGAAATAGGGTCAAGAGAATTTGGAAGAAGTTGGAGGCCAAGTAATGAGTCGTAGGACTCAACTTACATACGTGAGCTATTAATTTAGAAGTCTTACATACTTAAGCTACTTAAGTACATACCAAGCTTACGTAGCCCGAATTACATAGGTTCTTCATATAAGACGAGATTACGAAACCATGAGGAGGAGGAGAAAATAACACGTGGCAGCAAGGAGGGAGTGACACATGTCAAGAAGCTAAAGTAGGCAGCTAACCCACCTGCCTTCTTGGGGGGGACCCCACTGCTACGTGGCAGTCCCTAATTGGCTGCATGGATGCAATGGCCCAATGAGGGCTGGACATGTGTCACCCTTAGGGGATGACATGTGTAATCGCTTAAGGGAACCTATATATATGTATTATGTGACTTATAGGATGTTCCTTATCGAAAAATATCAGCCAAAGAAAGAAAATAAAACCCTAATACTAAAGAGGAAAAGGCGACGACTTAGGAAAAAAAAGGGTAAGTCCCAATTTCGTTCTGTAAATTAATTATCCAGACTATACCACGATTATATGGAGGTATTAATAATATAAAATAATATCTTGGAGTCGCACCAAATGGATAACAAGCACTCCGTGCAATTTCAGCAAGTTTAAAGAGTTTTCGAGGAGCGATTTAGTGAGTTTTGGCCAATTTTTGGTAAGGTAAGGTCTTTCCTTCCAATTTGAAGTTTATGGTGTTCTAATAGGGTGTATTAAACACCTTGTATGCTTTTGTAAGTGTAATAATGTCGTAGAAATGCTCGACATTAGAAATAATCTAAATTGAAGTCGTTGTAGCTAAATTAAAGTTTAATAGTGGATGATGTTTGTGGTGCTGCAACTGCTGGTCGTGTGGTGGTGTGTTAAGGTGATCGAAAATGTTCTAAAAGGGGTGTGGTTTCTGCTGGTTGCATCCACCCGGCCCTCCATTTTGTATGGTTAAAAGTGTTGCAAAATGGAAACTAGGAACCCTATTTTGGTATTATGGTTTTGAGCGAGTTGTTTGGAGTTTATGTTGTATAATGTTGATGCGAATTGCATATAAATATTCTGTAGGTTATTATTGTCGGTTGGATGTAGTTATTAGGGGTGTAATTGGAAATTCGGATAGGGCGTATTATAGGGGAGATGCTGCCTAATTTTCGTTAACTCCTTAACTATGTAAGCGACTAGTCGGGAAAGGTGTGCGAGGAAACGAATTCTATGAACACTCGTAGGTAGTCTAAGATGATGAAAAGTCTAAGTTTGTTGATACTTGCATTACTTCCATGTTAAATAGGTTTTGAGGAGAACGACGTGAACGTGATTAAGAGAAGTACGTAAGAGGTATATAAAGCCTACTCTTTCTCTTCTTTTGGCATGTCGTAGAGGTAAGTAAAAGGTGATACGGTCTCTGAAGTTATTCCTTTCCTAAGTGTCTCTTATTCAGTTCTAGATATTGAACTTTTATAATTGTTGAGCTACTTTCCTTGAACCTTCTATATGCTAAGAGACTAATGAATATACGGGCTCTTAGTCGTAGGACTATATGAAAGCAAGTGCTCTGGAGCCCTTAAGTGGTTACCATTACATTAGTATACGTCAAGGGACCCCAAGATGATAATTAATATAGCCCCTAATAGAATTTAGAGGGCAGCTAAGATGAATAAACTACTACTCGGTTCCTCAGACGGTAGCTTAATCCTCTTATACCATTGGGTCTCTGATAATAATTTAAATTGCATATAGTTGCTCACTACTCTACTCATGCATACTATAACCCTTCTATCACCAAGTCCTGAGCTGAGTACATAGACGTGCACAGTTCACTGCATTATCCACCGAGTCCCTCACTAAAGGGCCGGGTATGCTACATGAGGACATGATAATGCAATGACATGAAAAACTCACTGAGTCCCTCACTAGAGGGCCGGGTACGTGTGTATATATATGATGATGTGTGGTAATAAGGTGGTGATGGCGCCAGGCCTATGATGGTCCTACAGGTATATTCACCGGATCCCAGATAGGGTCGGCTATATTGTATAATTTGAGCATGCATTCTTTTATGATTCACAAGGTACATGTACAAACTTCTGATTTGATATTTTGTCCCCTGCTTCTCTGTCTCAGATATGCTATGTTATGTTTTACATACTTAGTACATATGTCGTACTGACCCCCTTTTTTCGGGGGGATTCATTCATGCCCGTAGGTACAGATACACAGTTTGGGGATCCACCAGCATAGGAGTCCTACCCAACAGTCCATTGGTACTCCATTGTGCTGGAGCTTAATTTTGGTACTAAACCTTGATGTATGTATTTTTGTTCGCAGGTACGGCGGGGGCCCTGTCCCGCCTTATGTTACTGTTCTTACTCTTAGAGGTCTGTTGATATATACGTGGGTTGTATATGAGTTGTATATGTATGTATATACAATTGTGCTTATCTAACTTGTGATTTGGGAATTCTTGGTGTTGTGACAGCCTTGTTGGCTCACATTGTTACACCCCACACTCTTAAGCTCAGAATGCCTCCTAAGATTCTTAGAAGTTATCATGTGAGCCAGATAATCTATGACACCATCAAACGACTATAAGGAAGGGAGAATGTGATACCCCATGATAGGGAAGGTTGGAACTAGGGTCATGAGAAGTCGGAAGGAGTTAGAGGCCAAGTAATTAGTCGTAGGACTCGATTTACCTACGTAAACTACTGATTTAGTAGTCTTACATACTTAAGTTACTTGAGTACATACCAAGCTTGCATGTCAAGGATTACATAGATTCTTAAAATTAGACGAGATTACGAACCCATAAGGAAGAGGGGAGAATGACATGTGGCAGCAAGAGGAGGCATCACGTGGAAGCATGGGAAAGTGACATGTGGTAGAAGGTGACCCACCTGCTTGGGGTCAAGTAGGTGACCCACGTGCTGAGGGGGTGGGCCCCACCAAGGACATGTGGCAGCGTGTTATAGGTTGCATGAGTTGATGTGGCTGCCTAAGGATGTGACACGGGTCACCCTTAAGGGTTGACATATTTCACTCTGCAAAAAGGTATATAAATATGTGTTGATGAATAATTCCTCATTTCATCAATTAAACTTAGCCAAATTTGAGAGAAAACCCTAAGGAACTTGAGGGAGAGCTAGTCAAGGCCAAGAAAGGTAAGTCTCCAATTTTCCTATGGGAATTAATTATCTAAGGTGTTCCTCAATCATGTGTATATGTATACATGTATATTATGGTGTCTATGGAACCATATCTTTAGCTTTACACTTGGAACAAACAAGAGAAAGTTGAAGGAAAACTTACAAAGCCAAAGAGAGAGGGCTACGGGTTTGGTCTCCAAAAGGTAAGACTACGACTTTTGTTCCATGAATTAATTATTTAAGGTATCCCACGGTGATATGATGGTGTTTAATAACAAGAAATTTTAATTCGGGACAGCGAAGAAGCGATACAAATAGTCCTTTAAAGTTTCAGCATGACAAGGAACTTCTGAGGCTAGTTTGGAGAGTTTTGGCCAAATTCGGGTAAGGTAAGACCTTTACCTTCAATTTGGATTTTATGGTGTTGTTATTAAGTGTATTAAATGTTGTGTAAGTGGATGGAAATATGAAAATCCCATAAATATGCTTGACGTTCGAAACAAACTAAATTGGAGTCGCTATAGTTAAATTGTAGTCGAAGCAAGGTGTTGTGCTTGTGGTGTGCTGCTGTAGGTGTGTGGTGGTGTGTTGCATGGACTAAAAGTATTCTGATAGAGGTGTGGGTATTTATGGTTTCATCCACACGACCCCTCATTTCGAATAATTAAAAGTTTTACAAAATAAAGACTAGAAACCCTATTTTGGTATAGTAATTTCCAGTAAGTTTTTTGGAGCTTATGTTGTGTAATATTGACATATTTTATTTGTATGTGAGCTGAATGTTTTTGTTGTTGGTTGGATTTAGTGATTAGGGATCTAATTGGAAATTCGGATAGGGCATGTTATAGGGGAGGTGATGCCCGATTTTCGTTAATTCCTTAACTAGTTAAAGAACTAGTCGAGAGAACGAGCGAGGAAATAAGTTCTATGAATACTCGTGTACAACTTAAGATGCTAAAAAGTCAGGGATGGTTGATATTCGTATTTCTTCCATATTGAATAGGTTGAAAAGACGACGAGGCGAACGTGATAATGAGTAACTCGTAAGAGGTATGTGAAGCTTTCTCTTAGCATGTTTTTGTCATAGGTATGTAAAGCTATCTTTCTTTCCTTTTGGCATGCCTTAGCCGTAAGTGAATTGTATGGGAAATGTGGGGATAATTCCATTCCCAGAACTCCAAGTACACCTCATAATCCCTGTCCACTGCTTTTTATTGCAACCCCTACAAAAATTGAGTATCGCCTGTTAAGGCTTCTACGTGTTAAAAAGTAGTGTGTGGAAAGCTATCTCTCCTTTATCTTGATATAAACTTGGCATGAAAATGAGATTATGATTCCCTGGTTGTTTACCGAGCCCCAGTATAGGCCGGGTACGAAATATATACATGATGTCCACATGAAGGAAAGTACAGACTAAATAGAGATTATTCTCTTTTTTTGGCATGTCCTAGTTGTAAGTTAAATATGATATGAGCTCTAGAGTAATACCATTCTTAAGAATCTCTTATTTAATTCTGAATATTGAATTCCTATAGTAGTGAGCTATTTCCCTTAAAACTTCTATATGTTAAAGAGGTACCAAATGTACAGGATCCAAGTCTTAAAGACTATATGATAACAAATATTTCTGATTCCATAAGCGACTTGGCCTTACGTTGGTACATGTCTAGGGTCCCCGAGGTTACAATTAGTATAGCCCATAATGGCATTTAGAGGGTACTCGAGATTACTACACTACTACTCGGGTCCTCAGGCAAATCTTAACTTTCTTATTCTGTCGAGTCTCTGATAGTGATTTAAATTACATATAGTTACTCACTACTCTACTCTGAATACTATAACCCTTCTATCACTGTGTCCCGGGCCAGGGTATGTTCTCATGCATAGTTCACTGCATTATCCACCGAGTTCCTCACTAAAGGGCCGGGTACACTATACGAGGATATAATAATGCAATGACATGAAAAACTCACCATATCCCTCACTAGAGGGCTGGGTACGTATGTATATATATAATAATGTGTTGTAATAAGGTGGTGATGGCATCGGGCCTATGATGGTCCTATATATATGATTCACCGGATCCCTGATGGGGCCGGCTATATTGTATAATTTGAGCATGCATACTTTTATAATTCACTGAGTACTGGTACAAGTTTTTGATTTGATATTTTATCCCCTGCTTCTCTATTTCAGATATACTTCAAGTTGTTTTATGTTATGTTTTATATACTCAGTACATATGTCGTACTAATCCCCTTTTCTCGGTGGGTTGCGTTTCATGCCCGCAAGTTCAAATACACGTTTGGGAGTCCATCAACTTAGGATTTCGTTCAGCTTAGCTGGAAGAGGCTCCATTGTATTGGAGCCTAGTTTTTGCACTGATTCCTAATGTATATAATTGTTTTTGTTTATTCAGGGGTATGACGGAGGCCCTGTCCAGCCAAATGTTGTCATTAATAGTTTTGGAGGTCTGCAGACATGTATAGGTGGGTTGTATATATCGGTTTGGTTCAGTTGGGTCTATATGATGTATTGTACGTGTTATTACATTGTGGAAGCCTTGTTGACTTGCGTGCTCTTTCATGTTATGATACAAATAAAAGAGGCTACAGATATATAAAATGCGATGACCCATGCGGGTTCTCATGTACGTATCATGTTATTTGTAGTTCGGTTTGACTATACTTGATTTATATGCATTACGTGTCTATAATTCAACTTGACCACAACTGATAAATATATATACGGGGGTCCGGGTCAAACCCTAGTCGTGGCCTATGAGGTTGGGCCATGACACACGTGTATGTATGTTATGGAATGGCCCTATATGTTACGATAGCCTCATCGGCTTGTATGTTTTTCTTATCTATTAGTACACTATCAGTCGAACAGGAAATGAGTTTACTTATAGTTGGCAGGGGTGCATGCGTGTGTCCAGTTTAGGCATCCGTCATGGCCTACGGGGTTTGTTCGTGACAAAATCTAAGATAATACATAATAACATGATAACTGAACATACCAAATCTGTAAAATATAATGATACAATACCCAAGTAAATAATACTAATTCTGAAAGATTGGACAGAAATAACTAAAAACTTAATCATGCAATATATTTAAAGACTGATTGTGAGAGATACTAAAATATACATATAACCATGTGAGATAGTTCATGAAGTTTGATGTATAATCTCCATCAAAAAGGTCTCAATGTACTTTTCCTCGGTGCAAAGTCCAATCTATTCTAAGGTCTCACTAAGCTAATAGATATAAAGACTAAGGAGCCAGCCTAAAGAGATATGAGGCCCCTTAAATCCTACGGTGGTACATAGTTTAGGGACTTAGGGATAACTACTAAAGGTCCACCGACGTTGATAAAAACCCTTAATGCCTAAATCTGCTTGATGCAAAGTAAAACATCTATGGATTCCTGCAATAGCTTGAGAAAGTAATACTTTGATAATTGTAAGACCCCAGAAGTTAGAAAATTAGAAATTGAGGTTCAAAAGATGTTTCTCGAAAAAATCCTAAATTTTGGTACTATGTGGTCCTTCATGGCCCGTGGTGCTCTCCACGAGCCATGGAGAGTGACCAAGAAGAACATGGTAGGCTTTATGGTTCGTGGTGTAAACCATGAACTGTGATGTGGTCCATGAACCTAAATCCTTAGTCTCCAATTCAAGGTGAATACCACGGGAAGGCACCATAAGTCATGGTAAGAACCATGAGTCGTGGTGGCCTTCGTGGAGGTCAGTACTTCCATACCTTTGATCAATTTCTTCACCACGACCACCATTACGGGCTTTGGTGAGTTTCATAGACCGTGGTGGATCCCCATCCTCGTAAATTTTCATTTAAGTTAGGAGTATTTTGGTCTGTCCCCATGTTTTCATTAATCAATGTGGATGATTTTTGTGGTTTTTTCTAACCTTTTAACTACCCTAAGACCTCCTAACCCTCTCATTATCTCTCAAACACCCAAAATCAAAATCCTCTCTCTAAAAGTGTTCTCTCAAGAGTCTTCTTCTTATTCATGTAATTAAAAGGATTTCTTCAAGATCAAAGCTTCAATTATCTGCATGTTAGGGCTCCTGAGATAAAAGGTATGTGGGAATTTGGCTATTTTAGTTTCATTTAGTAGACCTATTCCAGTTTAGCTTATTCAATCAATTATATATAATTGTTAATTTGTGGATCTTAGTGCCATGCATACAATGAGGTTATGTTTGGTTCATTTGTGGCTCTAGCACCATGTTGCATTTATATATTAGTATTGGGTCATGACAAACTTATTTTCAGAGCATCATTTGCAAGTGTCTTAGGGTGTCTGAAAGTTGCATTAACTAGAGTAATTTTCATAGGTGTGAACCTTGCCACATATATGAATAGAACACCATGAAATAATTTAGGAAATACTAAAGTTCTTTCATACTCTTAGTCATGCGATAGAGTGCAACTCTATATAATCTCCTTTTAACTAGTGCTTTATATGATTACAGCATCATTCCTTCCAGAAGTGCCTATGTCATAAGGAACAAAAATGAAGAGCAATAAGCACCACCAGCTCTAGAAGACCCTTTAACTAAATAAGTCTCCCATGTTGAGTTCAGGGATGCTTTCTAGGTGCTAGCCCAAGCCATGACCACTAAATCAAATGAAAAGGTTGTTGCCTTGATTAATCCTATTTGAAACACAGTGGCTGCTAGACTTTAAGACATTACTCTGATGAATCCTCTAGAGTTTTATGGTTCAAAGGTGGATGAGTATCTAGAAGATTTCATAGAGTATTTTCAGAAGAAGGTGAGATTATGGGTGTCACTCTATTTGAGAATACAAATTTGGCCGCTTATCAATTGAAGAGAGTGGCGCAGATATGGTACAAGGAATAAAATGAAGAGATGGTTGAGAATGCAGGCCTTATTAATTGGGACAAGTTTGAGGCTTCTTTTCTAGACAAGTTCTTTTCTCTATAGATGAAGAAAGATAAGGTCCAATAGTTCGTTAACTTGAAGCAAGGGAACATAATAGTGAAGAAGTAGGATCTGAAGATCATTCAACTCTCAAAGAATGCTCCGAACATGGTGGCCGACTCTAGTGGGGAAAGAGTGTTGAACTATGATGTTGATCAAGGAGATGGACATCTCTCGCTTGATGATTCATGCCTAACAAATCGAAGATTAAAATATAAAGGAGAGTGATATAGAAAACAAGAGGGCTCAAATAGAAAATGTCAATTACTCACAATATAAATTTTGTGGATGTGGTCATTCTCAGTACCATCAGAAGTATTCTAGCCTAGTCCCTTCTTCTACTAGTTCTCCAGTACCTAAGTTCATATAGAAAAACAAGGATAGGGTGCTAGACTCTAATACTAATGGTAATGTCACTAGTGGTTGCACTTTTCTAGTGTTCAGAAGGGCAGAAGAACTACCCAGGAGAGTGTATGGCTGGTAGTGGTAGCTATTTTTGATGTGGTCAGATAGGTCATATATTAAGATATTGCTTATTTTCCATAGGTAAAGGAAGGGATGTTCGCCAGTAGACTCAGCCTAATACTTTAGCAGCTTTAGCAGGTTGCCCTACTTAGAAGGGTACCTCATTTAGTACTAGTGGCAGATAGAGCCAAGACAGGTTTTATGCTCTATAGACTTGACAAGATCATGAGGATTCCCATGATGTAGTCAATGGTATGTTAAGGGTCTTTCATCTTTATGCTTATAATAAGAGTAGCTCATCGATCATCTTTATTGTAGTAAAATCATTATAATAACTCATTAACTTGATTAATTCATAAGAATCCATGAGTTGGTGAGAATTGTGCTTTCACCTCTTTAACATGATTGTGCAAGAATTATCCTTAGTGCACCATAAGTTTTGCTTAAAGCATCATTGAAACATCATTCATAATCTTTCTTGAGTCATCTATAAACTTGGTAATCATTCATAAAGCTTTCATTGAAATCACTTTTAAAATCATGATCATATTTTTTTGATATCATACTTGAAACTACCATATCACATGGATCATTTAAATCATCTTAAAATCATGCAATGTAGTGTGAATCACGCATAATTAGTCTAATAATATTGAAATATATCATAATTAATAGGACCAAATGCAATTCATGAAATTAGGAATTTTAAAAGAAGAAATTCATAAGAGATTTTGAGAGAAAACGAGGGATTCCATGGTTGAAAAGGGCCCAAGGAAGAAATCTGAACAACACATAAGCATAATCTAAACTGACTATCTGAAACCCTCTACTAATATAAGTTTCTAGGACAATCCGCTAGCTTACTCCAGCTATCTAAAACTAAAAATAAATGTTGAAATCAAAGATATAGGTCATCCCAAATTAATGAGGACTCACCAATAAGCTAAAATGCTGACTAGTACTCATACTAACCGCAGCCCAAGTGTTGAATGTCCAAACCTATATTATCAAATAATATACTTCAAATGTATGCATTCAGTACTTTGAATGTGCTGAATATCTAAGATAATACATGATAAACATGATAACTGAACATACCAAATCTATAAAATATAATGATATAATACCCAAGTAAATAATACTAATTTTGAAATACTGGACTGAAATAACTAAACACTTAATTATGCAATATATTAAAAACTGATTGTGAGAGATACTAAAATATACATATAACCATGTGAGATAGTACATGGACTTTGATGTATAATCTCTATCAAAAAGGGCTCAATGTACTTTTCCTGGGTGCAAAGTCCAATGTATGCTAAGGTATCACTAAGATAATATCTATAAAAATTAAGGAGCCAGCCTAAAGAGATGTGAGGTCCCTAAATCCTATGGTGGTACATAGTTTAGGGACTTAGGGATAACTACTAAAGGTCCATCGATGCTGATCAAAATCCTTCATGCCTAAATCTGCTTGATGCTAAGTAAAACTCCTATGGGTTCCCACAATAGATTGAAAAGTAATACTTTGATAATTGTAAGACCCCAGAAGTTAGAAAAGTAGAAATTGAGTTTCAAAAGAAGTTTCTCAGAAAAATCCTAGATTTTCGTACTATGTGGTCCTTTTTTGGCCCGTGGTGCTCTCCACGAGCCATGGAGAGTGACCAAGAAGACCATGGAAGGCTTTATGGTTTGTGTTGTAAACCATCAGCCATGATGTGGTCTGTGAACCCAAATCCTCAGGCTCCAGTTCAAGGTGCGTACCACGAGAAGGCACCATAAGTCGTGGTGAGAACCATGAGTTGTGGTGGCCTTCATGGAGGTCACCTCTTCCATACCTGTGATCAATTTCTTCACCACGACCACCACCACGGGCTGTGGTGAGTTTCACAAACCGTGGTGCGTCCCTTATCCTCGAAATTTTTATTTAAGTTAGGAGTATTTTGGTCATTTCCCATGTTTTCATTAATCAATGTGGATGTTTTTGGGATTTTTTTCTAACCTATTAGCTACCCTAATCCCTCCTAACCTTCTCATTATCTCTCAAACACCAAAATCAAAATCCTCTCTCTAAAAGTGTTCTCTCAAGAGTCTTCTTCTTACTTATGTAATTGAAAGGATTTTTCAAGATCAAAGCTTCAATTCTCTGCAATTTAGCTCTCCTGAGATCAAAGGTGTGTGGGAATTCTTCCTTGGTCCCTTTTCAAAAATGGAATCCCTAGTTTTCTCTCAAAATCTCTTATGAATTTCTTTTTTTAAAAGCCCTAATTTCATAAATTGCATTTGGTCGTATTAATTATGATATATTTCAATGCTATTATATTAATGATACGTGATTCTCATTACATTGCATGATTTCAAGATGATTTAAATGACCCATGTGATATGGTAGTTTCAAGTATGATATCAAAGAATTATGATCATGATTTTCAAAGTGATTTCAATGAAAGCTTTATGAATGATTACCAAGTTTATAGAAGACTCATGAAAGATTATGAATGATGTTTCAATGATGCTTTAAGAAAAACTTATGGTGCACTAAGGATAATTCTTGCACAATCATGTTAAAGAGGTGAAAGCACAGTTCTCACCAACTCATGGATTCTTATGAATTAATCTAGTTAGTAAGTTATTATTATGATTTTATTATGGTGAATATGATCGATGAGCTATTCTTTTGTTAATTTATAAACATTGATTGGTGTTTATTATAACCTTTCCTAATGGTATTAATGACTATCATTCCATAAAGTTCCATTGTGATAATGACTAAGCACCGAGAGGACTTTAAGGTGGGGTTCACTCAAGTTGCCATTGTAGCTACCCAAGAGAATCCCAGTAGCAACCTTTAGTCCCTAAATACATTGCCGGCATAGTTTTTTTATACCAATATGGCAAAGCTAGTGTATCCATATAGAGCACAAAGTTAGAGAAAGTACCATCAAAGAGTCTACCCTGACAAGGTATTCTCCCCATTCTTAATGTCGGGATCATCTGATTCTATGTTATAGATCGTAAGGTCTTTGTAAGACCCCGTAAGTAAAAAAGTCAAAATGAATGAAAAACCTCTGAAAAAAAGATCTGCCCCAAGTCTATGAGTTGTAGGAATGATGGAAAGGAAATTGGACCAAGTGAGAGGAAAGGTTATGAGTTGAGGATACCACACGTAGAAGCTTAGATGAGTCGTAGAAGCGACTCCTCAAGGAACTTTAGAGGCATGAAGTGGAAGGCTTTCCAAACCCTAAAGGATGACTTGAGTCTACGACTCTTAGGAATGAGTCGTAGTAGAAGTTTAGAGACTTAGTCCTCAAAGTTCCTCCAATCCTATAAGATGACTCACTTTGATGATTTGTAGAAGTGTCGATGACTCATAGAGATGAATCCTAGAGAAAATACTAAGGGTTATTCCTCAGGGTGTTTCCCTGAACCTGCAGTACAAGTCCTCTCTACGACTCGTAGAAAGTCCTACGAGTTCCGGCCCAATTTTAAAGGGGAATTTTAGTCCTTTCCCATATTTTAACATCAAAGTATGGTAATTTTGGGGATTGAATTGACTATGTATAAGGAACCTAAACTATCCCAAACCCCTTCATTCTTACACTTAGACTCAAACACACAAAATTCTTTCCTCAAAGTTCTCCCAAGAGTTTCAAGCAAAGTCTAGGGTTTCACTTCAAGATTGTTCAAGTCTCAATTTTTAAAGTTGCATTAGGGATTTATTCCCCAAGGTATGTGGGTATCATTCGTGGGTTCTTCCACCCATGAAGTTGAAGTATTTTCCTAACCTAACAACTCAATTAAAAAAGGTAAATTTTATGATTTTTTTTAATAAGATTCCAAATGTATAGATTCTTAAATATTTGAAATTTATATATCTATCTTAGCTTATATTAACTCTTAGTCACACTAAATGGTTGATTTATCAAAGGTCCTAATATGAAGGCATGAAAGGTGTTTTAAAGTGTATTTTTAGGCTATTTTAAGATATTTTAATTGATGCATTCCATTACTCTCATGCATGCGATCATTGAATTAAATGATTTAAAATTATAGAAAATAGAACCCACCTAGTTTCACTCTATTTCAATGAAGTTTGAATTGGAAGCTTTGATTCCAAATGAATATTTATGAAAGAATGTTTATGCTCAAAGGAGTCTTATAAAATGAAAGAATTATGAAATGATGTATTCAACTTGTGAAACGTCAATTCTCACTTGTGTGAATCAAAGAAAGGCTTTAATGAGTTATTCCACTTAATGATGTTTGATGATCTAAAGCTAGGCAAATGATTACGTTATTATTACATGTGTTATTCCGTGGGATTGACTTAGCACCAAATGGGGCATTGAGGTGGGATTCAGTAAGGGAATTCTAGTAGCAACCCTTTGTCTCATTAACTTTGTGCCAACATATGAACCCTTGTAGACTTAGGCTAGTGGGTCCAAAAAGAGACCAAAATGTTAAAGAAAGGAATGAAGTTGATGGAGCTCAAGCCGGAAAGTAGTCTCCTCATACCAATGTAGGGGGTTATGTTAGATCCATATAATAGCTTGCGTTGTCTTAAATATCGGTTATGGTCATCTTCCAACAAATGAATTTTTCAGATGTTATTTACTTAATTATTTAGGCATGCATTGTACTATGGTCCATACTATATTAGTGTTTTAATGTTAATGCATGCCTTCATACTTAGTACATGCAATGTAGTAACGCATATTCATTTTCCTACATAGTATCCCCATGTAGGGACCGATGTTGCTCCACATTCACCTCCACATGGATAGTTGATTTTGTTGAAGGCTACCAAGTTGGTGAGTTCCCATGTTTCGGGAATGACATCCCATTTCCTTTTATAACTTATGTTATGTAATGAATTTTGTATAGTTTCATGGTACTTATTTCTTTTTTATATTGGGGGTGAGCTAGGGACATGTATTAGCCCCCGCCAAGTATAAAGATGTAGAGGTATTATTGGACAAATCGTTGATGATTTTGAGGTTGCTATTAAATTTTATTCTATAAGGTTTCCCTCACTCACTTTAACCCTTTTCTATTTATGCTTATTGTTATTGAATGTCATTACCTATAAAAAGCTAAATGAATGCTAAGAGGCTTGGATGGGGTACCTCCGGGTGCCTTATTCTCCATGTCACATCTAGACCGTAGGCTTAGGTTATGACAAACTTATATGTAGGATAAAGGTCCTATCCCATATCATGTTAAAGAAAAGGTATAAAGTTCTCATGATGATATTTTGATGCATTGACCAAAGATTATGATGCTCTAAGGTTTTCATGGTTTTACTAATGTTTTAAGATATTAATCTTGCATCTCATGATTCATATTGATTATGTACTATATTCATTTTTCATGCATGATTCTCACATACTTAGCGCATTCCATGTACTAAGTCATAATTTTTCCTACATTGTATCATAATATAGGTCCAACGATCACACTCATCCTCCCGTTCGTGCCTAGAGCTTATTACATTTGTATGGGTGGTGAGTCCTCCTGTCTTTAGGACATGATACTTTATTTTCATTTTGTTATTTAACTATTTTAATCTCTTATTTTGTCATGGGTGAGCTAGGATAAGGAGCCTATATCATCTTTCTTATAGAGACTTTCATGTTCAGAATTTATTTTCCCATCTATATCTTTATTTATTGCTTTACTTACCTTATGTGTGCTCATGAATGATATACTAAGAGGCTTGGTTGGAGTCCCTTGAGATTCTAATCACTGTGTCGCACCTAGGTTCTTGCTTGGGCCATAATAAACTTTATATCAGAGCACAAGGTTCAACTGTACTAGGAAGTCTAACATGCCGCGACGAGTAGAGTCTTATTCATCAATATGAAGTGTGATACATCTATGAGGTATCTTAGGAAAAATATCACCTCTTTTATGATCTCATCGTGAGATAGAGTAGAACTCTCAAACTTCTTCACTTAACACTTTTTGTTTGCAATTATAGAATCATGCCTCCACTAAGATACCCCATCTAGAGGAATATTGAGGAGGAGAAACTAGATCCAAATAACCCTTTGAATGAACAAGTGTCCCATGTAGGGTTCTGGGCTACTTTCCAAATTATTGCTCAAGATATCACAGCTCAAGCAAATCGAGAAGTGATAGCTCCCATAAACCCAAATGTGGGTATGGTGGCTAGCCGAGTCTGTGATTTCACCCATACGAACCCTCTTTAGTTTCACGATTCTAAGGTGGATGAGAATGCAAAAGTTCATAGAGGGTATTGGTAAGATAGTTGACATTGTGGGTGTTAGTCTGGTGGGAAAAGCAGACTTGGAAGCATATCAACTCAAAGGGGTTGCTCAAGTTTGGTATGACCAATGGAAAAAAAGAGGTAGAGATGATGGTCCCATTTATTAGGAAGAATTGAAGGGTTCTTTTCTTGACTGATTCTTTTCATTGGAGTTGACACAGGCTAAGGTGCAAGAGTTCATCAATTTTTACCAAGGTAATATGAGTGTGAAAGATTATTCCCTCAAGTTCACAAAGTTGTCCAAATATTCTCCTTTTAAGGTTGCCGGTCCAAGGGCTTGTATGAGCAAGTTGTTTTCGAGCGTGTTCAATTTGGTGGTCAAAGAATGTAGAATGACATAATTATCAAGAAGATTGATATTTCAAGGTTTATGAAACATGTCAAAACAATTTATGAGGAAATGTTGAAAGAGAGGTCTAGAAGAGAGTCTAAGAGGTATCAAACCGATGGTGGTAATTTCTCTCATGGTAAGTCCGGAAATGGTGGTCGTCCTCAGTTTTTTCAAATGTATTCTTGCCTAGCTTCATCTAACACCTAGGCTCCAAAATTTGATAAGGATAAGGTGTCTAATCCTAAGGTGCAAGGAGGAGCTCTGAATGGTCAAGTCATCCTTCATACAAGAAGTGTGGGAGAAACCATAAGGGAGAATGCTTAGTAGGTTCGGATGTGTGCTATAGATGTGGAAAGTCAGGTTATCATTCTAAGGAGTGTAGGAATGGTGATAGACCCTAGATTTAGACTCAGGCTATCGGTCATCCTGATCAGTGTGTTACTACTTCAGGTGGCAGTCAGCATCAAAATAGATTTTATGCCCTTCAGACTCATCAGGAATTAAAGGAATCACCTAATGTTGTGACTAGTATGTTTAAAGTCTTCGACATTAATATTTATGCATTGTTAGATCTGGGTGCTACACTATCATTTGTTACTCCTTATCTTGCTATGAAATTTATTATTAGTGTCGATATCCTGTTAGAACCTTTTTCGGTCTATACTCCTATTGATGATTCAGTTGTGGCTAAAAGAGTCTATCAAAATTACCAAGTTTTTGTTTTCCATAAAATCACCTCACTTGATCTTGTAGAGCTTGACATGACCGATTTTGATGTTATTTCGGTATGAATTGGATTCATGTATATTATGCTTCTGTATGTTGTTGGACCCGTGTGGTTAAGTTTCTATTTCCTAATGAGCCTGTCTTAGAATGGAAAGGTAATAATTCTGTGTTTAAGGGTAAATTCATCTTATGACTTAAAGCTTGGAAAATAATTTCTAAAGGTTGCATTTACCATCTAGTTCAGGTTACAGATAAAATTTCCAAAGCCCCTACTCTTGAGTTAGTTTTTGTTGTTAATGAGTTTACATAAGTTTCCTGGATGATCTCCAAAGCATTCCTCCCAAAAGGAAAATAGTCTTCAGTGTCGATCTTCACTCGGATACCCAACCTATCTTTACTCCTCCTTATCGAATGGCCCCGATAGAATTGCAAGAATTAAAGGATTAGTTGAAGTATTTATTGGATAAGGGTTTCCTTAGACCAAGTATCTCTCAATGGGGTACTTCGATTCTCTTCGTTAGAAAGAAGGATGGTTCTCTCTATAGGTGCATTGACTATCGACAACTGAACAAGGTTATAATTAACATTAAGTAGCCCATTCTAAGTATTAATGACTTGTTCGATCAACTTCAAGGATCAAGTTACTTTTAAATGATTAATCTTCAATCAGGTTATCATCAATTCTAAATAAGAGAATTAACTGTCACGAACTAACATAGGTCCTACTCATAATGTGGCATTCGAAACCCCAAAGGGATCCAACAAAGACTTATTGACATATCGTAAGCATACATAAGGTAAAGTGAATGTGGAAATAACATAGGAAGCATCTAAATCTTGAATCATAAAAAGTATAGGAATTTGGCAACATAGACTCTACAACATATGTCCAAAAATGTCTTTACTACTTAAGAAGGACGGGAGCTAAGACAAGTCCCTAGATCACCCTCAATGCGAATATGAAAAAGTCTTTAAAAAGTGTCACGACCTGATTTCTCAAGTCATGCTGGCACCTACTATCAACCCACCAGCAGGTAAGCCTAACCCCACTGTCTGAGATACTAAACTAAATAAGGAATTAAAAGTTATTATATGGATACAATAATAGAAATAATAATAATACAAGCGATCTCCAAATACAAAATAAAGTCTAGTCTAAGCCAAAACAGTGGGAGAAAAATGCCAAGAGCTCACCCAAGTCTCCAAAATCAAAGAGCCACTCAAAAATAACTAACAAGAATAATATGGATGCCTGCAATAAGAATTATCTGATACAAGGAAAAGAGAAGATAGGAAATAAGAAAAGGAACCAAGAACGTACCTGGTGGCGCCAGTCCATACCTAAACACGATAGAACACTATGAAAGAGGATAACTAAGTGATAACCTACTAACAGAAGTAAGCACAAATATCACATAAAGGTCCAAAGGACAGTATCAACTAAATCCCTATACAGAAAGTTAGATAATTAAAACCAAGGGCAATAACTACCTTCAAACAAGAGACCACCCTTTATACCGCCAAAAGTTCACAAATAGTCAGACAATACCACCCGAGCCCCTGTGTGCCCAGGAGGTTTACTCATAAACAAGTAAAGTCGTATGTTATCCCATAATACTGACATGTACAAACAACTATGTTGTTGATAGACAATGCATATATAAATGAAAGTCATGCAGTAAAACCAGTAGTACCATCAATGCCAAGTGCCTCATACCAAGATATATACACCTATTTCTAGTCCCGGCCAGGAAGTAGAACCCATGTGCCTCTCTAGGATTGACCTGGTGGCTCGAGAACGCCCCTATATACCTACCTGGTCCTTATCCAAGTCTTATATCAAGATATGTATCAATTTATTGGTACGATTATAAAAAAATCACCCTATCGCAATGAATGGAAATAAATAGTCAAATTAATATAAAAAGGGTGAGAACTCTCTCCAACCGAACCGAAATCATAAAATTAGCGCATCTTCGATGTCTGGATCTAATATCAGATAATGTAATGCATCCTCGATGTCTCTAATCCATTGAAAATAGAAATAATATAGGTAGTATGACCATCGTTCAAAAATTAGTATAAAATAGCTTGGGTTACAACCCATATTTTTGAAATCAATGCCAAGAACCAATGTATGTACCGGGGTTTACTACATCAATGAGAAAACAAGGATCCAATGCAATGCATGACATTACAAGCACCCAAACAACATACATGATCACATACAATAATGATGCCATAAACACCTTACCCTCTAGAGCCTGGAAATAGGACTAGCACATGCAACCGACCTCTAACTAAGGCCTAAGGCTTAAATCTACTCCTCTAACTCAACAACAAAGGCCAAAAGGGGAGAAAACCCTAATAGGGGAACAAAGAGGAGGAAATAAGGAAACAGGTGCTCTGTTAGTCAATCAATACCTATAGATTCATCTGGGAGCACAACCTCGAGACTACAAACATAGCTAGCCCCGCCAAATGGTAAAATAAAGCATAGGGGATTCTAGCTCTAAATCTAGAAATGGAATTGAACAGTAATCCACAAGCCTAACATGGTGAAAACCACTACACCAAGGCTCCCAATTAGGTTCTACAATAGTGAACAACACCAAGTCTCAGAAATTCCTGCCAACAACGACTACAACAACTAAGGATCAACCACAAACTCAATTCTATGGCATAATACCACCAACCATTATAAGTATCAAACAAACCACCTAAAATAGGTTAACCAAGGCCAAACTAAGGCATAAGCAATAATCTTATCAACTAGACTGGAAGTCTAACAAAGGCAATCGAGCCTAAAGCTTAGATCGGAACCTAACCCATCACGTACAATCAAAACTATAAGCTATTTATACTAAAGAATACCTCATGAAGCTAAATCAAAAGAAAGTAGACCGTAGTCTACCTTGAAGCCAAACACACGGGCTGCAAGTCCACTTTCTGGTAGCTTTTCGTACCAAAACAACTCTAATTACCTCTATGTTATCAAAATGTTGATCATCTCATCAATACGAATGTTAAGACACAAAATTGCATTTTTAAAAGACGAACCCAAAATTAGATCAAAAATGAAATTATGGAACCCGCAATAGGAATCCCAAAAATGACTCCATGAATAGGTTCTGAATGCATTATTGATCTTACCCCAAAATGGGGCAAAAATCGATGCTCAAAAGAGAGAAAATAGCTCAACATATAATTTCACCATTATAGATTAAAGTTAAGCTAGGGAAGCCTATTTGGGACAGAAATTACCTCAAATAGTCTCTTTGTACGCTCCCCCAAAAAATCCAACATGTAGCCACGATCAATATGAACACGTAACACTTGGAATTGCTTAAAACAAAGATCTCTAGCTCCCAAAATTAAAGAAAAAGAAAAGAGGTCGAGGCTATTTTGCGTCACTGGTCTTAATTAAAAGACCAGTGAAATTCTCTCTGCAAACACAGAGGGAAAGGTACTCGAAAGCAAAGGCTAAGCCCCAAAATCTTGACAAATATGGCACGGGCCTCGCAAACATGGAGGTCAATCTATTAGGACTTCGTGAACGCACCATCATGCATGGGAATGCTGAAACTAAGGACCATGGCTTCTACAAACACGACCTAGGTGGCGCGAACGCAAAGACCACAATAGGTCTGCACCAGCTGAAGCACTTCAGCTAGTTTGGGCAACTTTCACAACTCTGGTGGGGTGTTCAAAATTCATTCGGAACACTGTGTGCGCAAACAGAATATTCTACCTCTCTAAATTCGATGTTTCAGACTCAACGGTGTAATTAAAATTTCCACCCAAGGTCATTTTGATACGAAGTGGATCTCATATCCAAGCAAAAAATTAAACAAAAATCCACAAAAGGACTCAAAATGAGACTAGAAGCCTCGAGAATTTCACGAAAGGTCGTGCTAGATCAACTCAGCATTCTTGAGCTAATCGCACTGACGGAATTTAAATTCAAGGGCATTTACCAAGAATGTTGATCAAAGTCAACCTTAGGCCAAATTTAAAAGATTAAAGTGCCGAATGGCCCCAAACTCACATTGATTACCCCAATACTCATGTTGATCAAGCTACTAGCTAATTTAGCCATTCTAGAGCTGATGAAACCATCAAAATTTCATTCTGAGGTAATTTTACTGTTGTTATGACCAAAGTCAACCATCCAAAATCTAAGAGCTCTACATTGGGGAAACAGGCATAAAACCTAAACAAACGACCAGAAAACTGAATTTTCAGTGCCATCAAGTCATAAAAGACTTGGGGTCGCTATAGGCTATAAACGCTGAAAAGATAGAAAAAACAAAAGTGACCTGGAGGGTAAGTACAATATCTACTACTAAAAGAACTTTGTTCCTCCGAAGTAAAAGGATAGAGAAGAACCCAAGGGCATGAAAAGATTAGAAAGGTAGGCCCGCAAGCCTGTCAAACCTATAGATACCTTCTCAGGTTGGAAAATGCAAATCTAGAACTCAATCTAAGCGAAAACTCTCAAATTCTCTTTGCTAACTCAACCCAACTTCCAATTCCTCTCTTTTGATACTCACTTCTACTCAAAAAGAACATACTTAACTGAATGCCACAGATTAACCTGAGATGAACCAAAACCCCACAGATTTCTCAGAATTAGGCGACCAACAGACAAAAGGAGATGTTAAAAAACTCCTAAGTAAAATTCATTGCTTTATACTCCAAACTCAAGAATCTTTAGTCATCATAGGTATCCTACCCATCTTGAACCACGGTAACAGGTCCAACACCATCTAAACATTACCCAAATAACTATGAAGGATATGCAAGCACCACCTAAACAGTGAAGAGTGGCAAGAACTCAAAATAAACAACTCAGCCTAGGGCACCAGCCCAAATCTTTAGCCCAATTACTCCCAAAACCAATAAATCGAGTCTAAAATCAATCTTTCAAAACTGAATAGGCTGCTCCAAGGGATAGTCAAATCAACGGGTGGAGGAACCGCACTAAGACCAACTCCAATGTCACTCTACTGCCAGCAGAACTTCTAGAAAGCTAAACCAATATAAGAATCTAACCCAAAGAAATAAAAAATGATGTCATGAGTCCATGTACCCCTCCATGAGTGCAAATCTGAGCAAACCACCATAATCCAAACAAAATCGAGTTGGTAGGTAAAGAACAAGCATATAAACCCCTATTTCAAGAGTGACCACAAATAAAATTAAACCACTACAACAAACACTGCCAACTAACAACAATGACACACATGAACCTCACACCCTGAAAAAGAAATCAGTAGGGTGAAAACCACTATTCCAAGGCTCCAAAAATAGGTGCTACAATAGTGAACAACACTAAGTCTCAGAAATTCCCGCCAACAACGACTACAACAACTAAGGATCAACCCCAAACTCAATTCTAAGGCATAATTTGACCAAGAACCATAAGTATCAAACAAGCCAGCTAAAATAGGCTAACCAAGTCCAAACTAAGGCATAAGCAATAATCTTATCAACTAGACTAGAAGTCTTATAAAGGCAACCTAGGCTAAAGGTCATACCGGGACAAAGAAATAACAAAGTGGGAATCGAGCCTAACCCATCACATACAGTCCAAACTACGAGATATTTATACTAAATAATACCTCACGAAGCTCAATCAAAAGAAAGGAGATCGTATCTTACCTTAAAGACAAACATGCGCGCTCCAAGTCTACTTTTCAGTAGGTTTTCGCTCCAAAATCAACTTCAATTGCCTCCACTCTATCAAAATATTTATCACCTTATCAATACAAACATTTCAACACCAAAATCACATTCTTTGAAGACGGATCAATAATTGGGTCAAAAACAAGATTGTGGGACCTGTGATGGAAATCCTAAAAACAACTCTGTAAAGAGGTTCTAAACTCATTATTAAGCTTTTACCCCAAAATGGGGCACAAATCAATGCTCAAAACAAGAAAAAATAGCCCAATAAATAATTTGACAATTAAAGCTTAAAGTTAAGCTAGGGCAGCCTCTTTGGGGTGAAAATTACCTCAAATTATTATTTTGCATACACCAACACATGGACATGATCAATACGAATATGTAGCATTTGGAATCTCTCAAAATGAAGGTCCCTAGATCCCAAAAATCAAAGAAAAAGAATAGAGGTCGAGGCTAGTTTGACTCACTGGTCTTAATTAAAAGACAAATAAAATTCTCTCCACAAACGTAGAGGGAAAGGCCAAAGAATGTGGAAGCTATGCCCCCAAAGCTCCGCAAAGGAGGAAGAAACCTCGCGAATTTGGGAGGACAATCTATTAGGCCTTCGCGAACATGGCCTTATGCCCACGAAAGAGAAGACCAAGGACCATAGCTTCCGTGAATGCAGCCCAGGTGGTGTAAACACAAAGACCAAAATGGGTCTACACCAGCTGATGCACGTCAGCTGGTTTTGGCAACTTTGACAACTCCGGTGGGGTGCTCAAAATTCATTTGGAACCCCGTGCATGCAAATGGAATATACTACCCCACCAAATTCTACCTTCTAAACTCAACGGCGTGGTAACAATTTCCATTTGAGGTCATTTCAATAGAAAGTGGGTACCACATTCAAGCATCAAAATATACCAAAATCCATAAAATGGCTCGAAATAAGATCGAAAGCCTCGGGAATCACACGAAAGGTTGTTCTAGACCAAACTAAATATTTTGAAGCTAACCGTGCTGATAAAATTTCAATTCGAGCTCTATTACCAAGAATGTTGACCAAAGTTAACCTTGGGCTAAATTTCAAAGACTAAAGTACCAAATGACCCCAAACTCGCACTGATTGCCCGAATACTTGTGCCAACCAAGCTACTATCCTAATTTTTCTATTCCATAGTTGTTAGAACCATCAAAATTCTATTCTGAGGTTGTTTTATTGGAGTTTTGACCAAATTTAACCATTCAAACTCCATAGCTCCACAACAGGGAAACAAGTATAAAATCCAAAAGAATGACCAGGAGACCAAACTGTCGGTGCCAACTGGTTGTAAAAGATTTAGGGTCACTATGGGAATGCTCTAAATGTTCAAAAAGATAGAAAAAGATGAAAATGACTTGGAGGGTCATTAGAAAAAATAAACAACTCATAACTATTCTTCGACAGATGAAGACTCACCAAAACTCCACTGATATAGAAGCTCAACTAGCCACGTGTGGGAATATGATCCTCAAACCCTATATTATGAGACAATGTAAGCAATAATATGAGTTAGTATATTTGAATGTACTAAGTATGCGGGCATGACATGCAATATAAATCATAAGATACAATGAACAATTAACGTACATGATAAAAGAGAATGGATAAAGTCATGAGAAAATATAAATGATCAAAGCATTTAAAAGGCATATTGAGATCATAAGAGAACATAAGGAAAGTATACATATGTGGGATAGAAACATAATCGACAATAGGACTATGAGAGCTATAACATGGAATCCCGATGTCTCCCCATAAAACAGAAGAAAGGGGAACCTTCTTTCTAAGATAGACTCTATCTCGCTAGGCAGTGCATGTACATATGCTATATATGGATACACTATCTAGGAAAAGGAAAATCCTACGATGGCACGTAGTTATGGTACAAGAGACTTTATATAAGGACACTGGAGGTCAAGCCCCCCATCTTAAGTCATCATTCGGTGCTAAGTCACATTCCACATAATACATAACATAGTAATTATAATTAACATATATCACAAACTTATTCATAAGGTTAACATTCATAGAGTAGCTCATTTTCATATCATACTTATAATGTGAGCATAAGCCTTTCCACATCACAATATTCTACTTGCATAATACATGAAATTAAGTTCTTTGATCACCAACATAGGGACCTAAGTTACCTTTTTCATAACTTGCATGAAACTCATATTTTGAATATAATCGGAATACATAATCATAATTCATACTTGAAATTAGGGAAAAACGTCAATACATAGTCAATTCGATTAAAACCCATAAAAACAGGATTGAAAACATACATAATCATAATAGTTATATCAACTTATATATAAGTTATGAAGATATTATTAATTTGATGTGTAATTTAGTCAAATATCATAGAATTTATCATAAATAAGAAAACGCAATTCATAAACATTGAACTTCATGATTATAATTTGTATACATCATCATTGAAAATAGCTTCATGCATGGGAATGTATAATTCAACTAGAAATCATGCAATTAAATAGAAACATACTTATAATGATTATTGATAACAAATAAAAGCATAATTGAAATAGCTCTATTTAATTCATCAACTAGGGTTACAAACCTAATTGAAATTAATGAGATTTTGAGTAACCTTGGAACTCCAAAGGTGAAAGGAACTCATGAATCAATCCCCATAAACCTTGAATGAAATTGGAATTGGAATTAAGAAAGGAGTCTTGTTCTTGAAGAAACCCTAGCCAAAACTTGGGGAAGATGAAGATCTCTTGAGGAACCTTGGGAGAGAAGTCTTCAAAGTGATTTTTATAGTTTATAAGGGAAAATAATAGAATTAGGAGTCTTTAGAACAATTATATAATGAATCTAGTCCCAAAAATATCTACGCATATTAATAAAAGAATAGGGAATGACCGAATTACCATTTATTTAATTGAAACTGGACTTCACATAGGACCCTTCACGGTCTGTGGTCCTCACCACAGCCCATGGTGATCATCAGTGATGCTTGCCTTGATCTTTAATCTTGTGGTTGTAGAAAAGAGTTTCAGGACTTCCTCCATGGATACCTTCACGGTCCATGAATCATAGGCGTGGTGCAAGACCCGCAAGGGGGTCTGTAGGAGGGACCACCATGGCCTATAAAGGGAAAAACGTCCCATGGTGGTGAGGCATGGTCCCTACCTTGGGAGAATTTTCTGAGGGTCACATGGGAGGGTCACCACGGAGGGTACCACGGACTGTGTTCCCTTATTTTGGTTCTTTCCCTATAAGACTGAGTTTTAGAACCCTGACCACAGTGGCACACTATGAAATGTGTGAAGGAGTACGACCCATGATGGCCTTCGTGGTCATCACCTATTTCTAAAAGGCTACATGTTCTAGATTTTATCTTTTTTCCTTATTTTCCAACTATCCAACTTTCAGAGTCTTATAGTGACATTCAAAAGAAAACGTTTAGAACCAAATTTGGTCACTTTGAATTTTTTGTTGTGTTTTGGTCTAATGAATGCCCCCATAGTCTTTAAAATTTTGATGAACAGGGTGTTTAAACAATACTTGGATATGTTTGTAATAGTGTTCATTGATGATATTTTGATCTATTCTCGGAGTTAGGTAGAGCATATCGATCATGTGACGATTGTCTTGCAAATTCTCAAGGACCTTCATTTGTTTGCTAAGTTTAGCAATTGTGAATTTTGGTTGAGGTTAGTTGCTTTCCGTAGCCTTATTTTCTCTAACGAAGGTATTATAGTTGATCCAAAGAAGACTGAAGCGGTTAAGAATTGACCTACACCATTATCTCCTTCCGATATTCAAAGGTCTTAGCCGATTATTACAGTTGGTTTGTAAAGCTTTCTCTTCTATTGCATAACCCTTGACTATTTTAACACAAAATAAGGTGAAATTCTAATAGTTCGAGGCATGTGAGAAGAGTTTTTAAGAATTGAAGGATAGATTTACTTTCGCTTCGGTGTTGACTTTGCCAAAAGGTTTTGATTTATTTATTATTTATTTTGATACTTCACGAGTTGGCTTGGGTTGTGCTCTAATGCATAATGGTAAAGTGATAGCCTATGATTCTATACAACTCAAGGTGCATGAAAATAACCACTCGACCTATGACTTTGAGTTAGCAGATGCAGTATTTGCTTTGAAGTTGTGGAGACACTATCTATATGGTATCCATTTGAATGTATTCATCAATCAAAAGATCTTGCAATATGGGTTCACTCAAAAGTACTTGAATCTTCGACAAAGGATATGTCTTGAATTGTTGAAGGATTATAACATAAGTGTGCTATACCATCCAAGAAAGGAAATTCTGGTTGCCAATGCTCTGAATAGATTGTCCATGGACAGTGTGGCCCATATAGAGGACACAAAGGAGTAAGTTTGGGATTTTCATAAATTATCCATTTGGGTGTTCGATTGGTTGATTCTAAGTGTGGTGGTGTCATTGTTCAAAATGGTTCTGAATCATCTCTTATGGTGGATGTTAAGGCCAAGAAATATAATTATCCTACTTTGGTTGGATTGAAGAAAGTGGTTGTTGAAAATCCATTGAGGCTTTCTTCCAAGTGGGAGATGGTGTTTTGAGATATCAAGTCCGATTATGTGTTCTCAATGTTGATAACTTAAGGGAAATGATATTGTCTAAGACTTATAGTTTTTGGTATTCTATTCATCCGGGTTCGACAAAGATGTATCTTAATTTGAGAGAAATGTATTGGTGGGTATGCATGAAGAGAGATAATGTGGAGTTTGTGGCTAAGTGTCCTAATTTCCAACAAGTGAAAGGTGAGCATGAAAAACTGGAAGGTTTGGCTCAATATATTGAGATTCCAACTTGCAAGTAGGAATCTCAATATGTTGCTAAGTGTCCTACTTTCCAAAAACAAGTTGAGCATTAAAACCAGAAGGTTTGGCTTAATATATGGAGATTTCTACTTGGAACTGTGAAACCTTGAATATGGACTTCGTTATGGGTTTTTCTCATATTCGTAGGCAATATGATTTGATTCAAGTAGTTGTTGATCGAATGACTAAGTCGACTCATTGTCTTCCTAGTAAGACTTCATATTAAGTCGATGACTTTTCTAGATTGTATATTTGAGATTTAGTTAAGCATTATGGTGTTCCATTGTCTATTACTTTGGATCGAGGTACTCAATTTTAGAGATCTTTCCAAAAGGGTCTTGGTACTCAAGTGAAGCTTAGTACAACTTTTCAACCTTATATGGATGATCAAGATGAGCATACTAACCAGACCTTAAAGGATATGTTGAGGGCCTATATCATTTATTTTAAAGGTAATTAGGATGATGATTTTTCATTGATAGAGTTTGCGTACAATAACAATTACTATCCATACATTCAGATAGCTCCATATAAGCCTTGTATGGAAGGAGGTGTAGGTCTCCTATCGGTTGGTTCGAAGTAGGTAACTTTTCCATAATAGGATCCGAGTTGGTGCATGAGTCTATGGAGAAGGTGAATTTTATTAGAGAAAGATTGAAGAGTACCAAAACTGCCCAGAGAACTTAAATTTAAGGTTAATAATTGGGTTTACTTAAAAATTTCACCCATGAATGATGTGATGCATTTTGGCAAGAAAGGGAAGCTTAGTCCCCTCTATGTAGGCCCATATTAGATTTTGAGGAGGATTCGAAAGGTGGCATATGAGTTGAATTTTCCTTCTGAGTTTGTATCGGTGCATCCTATAATCTTTGTCTTTGTTGAGCAAATTTATAGGTGATCCTAGCTATATTGTGCCTATAGATAACATAGATGTAAAGGAGAGTCTTTTATATGAGGTGGTTCTGGTTGACATCCTAGACCAACATGTTAGAAAGTGGAGAAACAAGGAAATAGCTTCAGTTAAAGTATTATGGAGGAATCAAGAGATTGAGGGAGCTACATGGGAAGCCAAAGCCGATATGATATTGCAGTATGCTCATCTCTTTTCTTCCATTCCTAGTTGAAGTATTGAATTCCTTCATAATCCAATCAGCCCAAACCATGCACTTCAATCATTCTCATGTTTTCATATGCATTCATGTTCATGTAAAGAGTTTTAAAGTCATATTTTAACTTGATATTGAATATTCCATGTTTGAATGCATTTTTGAGATGTTTTGCATTCATATTGGGCTAATATATCTCTTTCATATTCCATTCATGCTAGCTTGAGTCCTATTCAAGGATTAATATTCCCAAGGTTGAGATATTGTAAGACATCAGCTGTTGGAAAGTTTGAAATTGAGGTTCAAAAGAAGTTTCTCAGAAAAATCTCAGATTTTGGCACTAGGTGGTCCTTCACAAAGCCCTTCATGACCTGTGGCGCTCTGCACGAGCTGTGGAAAGTGATAATAAAGTCACCAATCAAAGGTAAAAATCTGAGAAGAGACCACGAAAGGCTTTAGGTTCGTGGTGCGAACCACGAGCCGTGACATGATTCGTGAGCCCAACTCCTCAGGCTCCTGTTTAGGGTGCATACCATGGGAAGGCACTAAGATCTGTGGTTGCCTCTGTGGAGGTCACCCCTTTTGGACCCAAGATCAAGTCCTTCACCACGACCACCACTGCGGGCCGTGGTGAGTTTCACAGACTGTGGTGGGTCCCACATCTAGGTAAGTTTTGAGTTTAAGTTAGGGTATTTTGGTCTTTCCCAATTTTTCTTTAATCAATGTGGATGGTTTCTAGAGTTTTTTGCTAACCTGTTAACTACCCTAAGCCCTCCTAACCCTCTCATTATCTCTCAAACACCTAAAATCAAAATCCTCACTCTAAAAGTATTCTCTCAAGAGTCTTGTTCTTCCTCAAGTAACTCAAAGGATTTCTTCAAGATCAAAAATTCAATTCTTTGCAATTTAGGTCTCCTAAGATCAAAGGTGTGTGGGAATTCTTCCTTGGGCCCTTTTTACCCATGGAATACCAAGTTTTCTCTCAAAATCTCTTATGAATCTTCTTCTAAAATCCCTAATTTCATGAATTGCTTTTGGTCCTATTAATTATGATATATTTCAATTCCATTAGACTAATTATGCAAGATTAAAATCACATTGCATGACTTCAAGATGAATTTCATTGACCCATGCGATATACAAGTTTCAATTATGATTTCAATGAATTATGATCATGATTTTCAAAGTAATTTCAATTAAAGTTTTATGAATGATTACCATGTTTATAGATGACTCATGAAAGATTATGAATGATGTTTCTATGATTCTTTAAGCAAAATTTATGTGCAATAAGGACAATTCTTGCAAAATTATTTTAAAAAAGAGAAAAGGGTATTTCTCACCTACTCATGGATTCAAGTTAATTAGTTATTATTATGATTTTCCTATGATGAAGATGATAGATGACATACTCTTATGTTATTTTATAAAGATAGATTAGTTTCTGTTATAACATTTCCTACATATGTTAATGACTATCTTTCCATGAAGTTCCATTAGGATAATGACTAAGCACAGAGAGGACTTTAAGGTGGGGTTTGGTCTAGTGGCCATTATAGCAACTTAAGGGAACTCTAGTAGCAACCTTTAGTCCCTAACTACATTATCATCGTAGAAATCACTAGCTTGAATCTTGGAATGGAAACTTGAACCTTGAAACCCTAGTTCTTTCTTGAGATGAGACTTAAGAGAGAAGAAACATGGTTTGGGAAAGTTATGTGTGAATGAGAGGTTAGGTTCACTAGGAATCCCTTAGTCCTACTTATAACGGTCAAAAATGATATAGTATATGTATTAAAAGAATGATAAAAGACCAAACTGACCCCAATTAACATCTTCTGGAAGATATCTATGAGGGGCATCTATATTTCGTGGTTCCATCTATGGATAGTAGAACCATGTCCATAGAAATCATTTCATAATGAAATTAGGCTAATAATTTGAGTTTCTGAAGTTTGATTCCACTAGATCGATCTACGGTCCGCAGAACAAACTACAAGCTGTAAAAAGTGTCCATATAATAATCAGACTAAATTTTTAGCTTTAGGACATTGATCTACAAACAAACTTACGACCCATAAAATATTCTATGACTTGTGAACCAAGCTTGTCATGTTCCAGTAACTTTCTAAAGTTTCTCTATGGCCCAAGTCTGCGAACCGTAAAATGAATCATAAATCTCAAACAAGTTTTCATGATTACTAAAGTCTCATCTATGATCTATAGTTCCTTTTACGACTTGTAGATGGCGTCTGAAAAACTCAAAAATATGTAGACTTGAATTTTTCCACACTATCCAATCCTTATTTATACTTATAGAATTATGAGTTGTTACAATTGGGTCCCTTTTACTTCCTTATCCTGATCAAGATGCATCTAGGAAGTAACATCTATCTTTGCATATTGGAGAAATACCTCGATTGTCCTAGTACTCGTTTTTGTTATAGACTCCTTACTAGGACCTTTTGAACGTACATTGGCTTGGTTTCACTGTGGGAGTAAGAATAGCTATGTTAGATTCAATTGTTCATGCTAATTGATCTGGCATATTCCTCCAATCTGTTCGAGCAGAGAGCTTAAGACATACATCAATTACCTATTTAGTTATAGGGTATCTACTGCTTTCCCTTGCATGTAATTTTTAGTTAACCCAAGATCAATAGGTAGAGCCTCAATGATCTCATTTTTGTGTCATGTCCTGACAATTCCTTGACAATGACACACATTCGGAAAGCACTTTTATCGTACGATGAGAGAGAAAACTTATTTTTAACGCTTTATACTTTAACTCTATGTTTTTTTGCAACATTAGTTTTATGAATTAACATTATTATCTCCTTGTAGTATTATAAAAATAATACAAATATGAGGAGTTGTTTTGTAGTTCTGAAATTGTTTTGTAGTTCTGAAATAAAATTTGAGATTAACTTTATCCCATGTTTAGTTTGAGTTATTATCTCATCCCTGAATTATTTATCATATCATTTGTACTAAATAGAGAAGTTATTATCCCATATAGAAGGTGAAATAAAATAATCCTATAGGATATCTCAACTCATAGGAAATCATTTCTTGTCTCATCCCACTATCAAACAACACCCGATATGATAACATTAGAAGTTGTGAACCATTATTTGTATTAGATTATAGTTGTTTCTTATGAGAAATACTTTTAAGAACATCAATAGTGTAAATAAAAAAAATCAAGTAAACATATAAATTTTGTTAAGTTCATGTTTATTAAATAAACTGAAAAGTCGACGCTAAAATCTTCTTTTTCATTTCAAAAATAAACTCATAAAATGGCTTCAACTAATTTAAATTAGGTTTTTTTGCCCTTATTAGTCAGTACTACTAGAATTCTTTTGAATTCTTATAAGTGGTGTAAAATGACCTTTTCCTGAATTTTTTTCAATGAATTTTAGAATGACTAAAATTATCGAAGGTTAGGTAATGACCCATTTCGGTCGCTATGGGTAGACCAATGGTGAAGGAATTGGGTCGGATTATCTTTTAGGTATTGACTTAAAAATTCTAGATTAGGCAAGTCTCAGATAGAATCTGAGCAAGGTGATGTCTAGGGAAATCCGTGAAGGGATTGAGGATAATATGTAAGCTTGGGTTGGATTTTCTAGTGGCTAAGACATTAAGGAATCAATAGAGCCTTTCAAAATTCAATATAGGTGAGTTAAACTCTCGGTATCAAACTTGGTGTGAAAGGGTTGGTATGAAACGTCTAAAGCTAAAGGTATGTTACGAAATGGGAGATTTTGGGAAGGTTTACGAGTCTCTATTTTTGTGAAGGTCGCTATAGCGGGCAGAATACCACTATAGTGAGATGATGATGAATTCTCTATAGTGGGATTTACAGTCATTATAGCAGGGTAGACTACTACGGTGGTGCCGATATAATAGAATAAACTACTACAATGGGATAAGTCGGGTTTTATGTAGAAAAGTACCCAAAACATCTTATTTTTATAACTTTATTCTTGGAACTATGAGGGGGGATTTAGGGAAGTTTCCATCCATTTTTCCACCAAATTCTTTGGTAGAGGTAAGTTCATTACTTTTCGATCTTCTAAATTGATTCTTAAACTTAGAATCTAGAAAATCACTGTTGGGGAAGGGTTTTGACTTGATTCAATAGTGGAAAAAGCTCTGGTTTTGGTAGAATGATCATGAATTGGACTACGATAAGGTTTTAAGTATAATTTGGGTTAATTAGGCTATTTTTCATCGATTGTTTACATTTTATTAGTGTTCTAGATAAACAACAAGGCAAGGCATTATGAAAGGGGGAACTTGGGTTCTCTAGAGTTTCCGAGATTTGATTCTAGGTAGGTGATGGTTGTGTATTTCCCAAGTTATGTGTGTATGTATGTGTATTGCTTTGTAGAATTACTAGTGCAATGCATATAAAGGAAACTAAAAGGATGATGGGATAGGACACCATGTTAATAATCTTATGCAATGAACCTATTTATTTACTTGTTGTTTCAAGTGTGACTTTTTTTGTGATTGTAATTGTGCATGTTGTTTGTGATTGATGGTTTTCTCGGGTACAACACTAGTACGATTGCGAATGGTTGGCATTGATACTACACATGGTATGATTTATTAATGGTTGGACCGGATACCACAGCGGTACACTAACAATTTGTGTGTGGATTCCATGAGAAGATCGGGTATATACATTTTGTGATCACATGGAATATGTTTCATATATTGGTTGATTCAAGATATTATGATTGTTTGTATAAGTGTTTCCATTTTTTACTATTTTGTGTTTACTTTTTTAAATTTATGTCTTCAAAATTGGTCGTATGATCCAACTAGTACATGATGGTTGTGTACTGATACTGCACTTGTTCTTTTTTATTGAGTACAGAGAATATTCAGGTAGTTGATATGATAACTCAGTTAAGGGATGTTTGACATAAGAATCCAATGGTGAACTACTCTTTTGAACTTCCATCAGTTCATCTTTATATCCTTCTCCATCTCTTTAGACTTAGATACTTCATAGACTTGATTTTACTAGTTTCTTTGTTGGGGTTGCATCCTCTTACTTCAGTAATTTAGAGTTTTAGTACTTTAACTTTTAGATTCTAGGGTCTTATTACGACAATATTTTTATATTTGAGTGAGTTTATGGGAACTCGGTCCTTTATTTAATTCTAAACTACTTTTTACTTGTTCCCATGATTTGGCTTCTTAAAAAATAGATTGGAGAGTTAAGTTAGGTTAGTTATTAGTTATCTCATTAGAGGGATAATATGGATGTCACTCATGGTGGGTCAGGGTGGTGACAAAGTTGCTATCAGTGCCCTAGTTTTATTGATCTTGTTGTACCAAAAAGAGTCTAGCAAAATGGTACCGAGATGTGTGTACTTTTGTTCAAGAAGCTAAAGGACTTTAGGAAATTCTCCCTTCTTTATTCCTTGATGTTATAACTTGATTCCAATTAGTATCTAGTGATCCAAATTTGTATCTATCATATTTCACTCTTCTGTGTGCAGATGGCCAATACAAGGGAAAATGGTTCTAGGGCAGTAGCTCCAATGCAGGAACCAGCAACAAAGTTAGCAGAATAGGGATACGGTAGATGTAGAGGCCAAGGTAAAGGTAGGTGATAGGGCATAAGAAGAGTAGCACCCGCCAGGGGTGAAGCTTAGGCAGAGAATTCACCAAGATAAGCGACCCTTTACCTACCAAGGATTAGGTGGAAGAGGTGGTTCAGATGGAGATTAAAGAGGATGCAGAACAGAAGGTGAGAATACAAACTGGGGTTGAAGATCTTGCCCCTATGGACTCTGGGTTGGTTCAATAGGTATTAGATTTTCTGAGTGGGTTGGCAGATACTAGTGTCACTTCCACTGTGCAGACTACTCAGGCTCTAGTTACTTATCCTATTGCTATTGCGGTCCCTAATATGGATGAAGAATCACGTACTAAGGCATTCTTTCCTCCACTAATAGACCTCGTGATGACCAGAATTACACAAGAGATGTTGACAAAGTTCTTGAAGTTAAAGACTTCAGTAGTCCATGGTTCAAGGACTGAGGATGCCTTTGAATTCTTCATGGACTACTATGAGAGGCTACATAAGTTGGGCATTGTGCAACAACATGGGGTTGAGTTCACGACTTTCCAGCTTTAGGGTAAAGTGAAGTAGTGATGGAGAGATTTTGTGGAGTCTCATTCGTTAGTATTGCCTCCACTAACTTGGACCTAGTTTCATGTTTTATTTTTAGAAAAGAATGTGCCTCACACTTTGAGAGATCAGGAGAAGGATGAGTTCATGGTGCTCCAGTAGGGAGATATGACAATAGTTTCCTATGAGGCTAGGTTTCATGCCTTGTCCCATTATGCTAACAGCTTGTGAACACTAACGAAAAGGGGATTTTCTTGTTTTTCAAAGGTTTAACTTCTGAATTGGTAGTATTATCTTTTCATATGACCTCTGTGGGTAAGATCTTCAATGAGGTGACTGACTTTGTGAAAAATATGGAGGGAGTTCCACAAGTTGGGCAAGCCAAGGCTCTGGTCAGTAACTATATTCACCCTATCCAATTTAATCAACTATACACACTTATACGGTGGTTATTTAGGGTCCCACAGTAGGTCGTGACTTACTGTGGTCAAAGGGCTTCTTTAGCATCAGCCAACATGCTCTTACTTGACCACAGTTACTTTAATTTTGGTTAGTAGGGACCCAACAATAGGGAATTCCCTCATAAAGAGAAAGTCATCCAGGTTCAACAGCAGACAAGAGAAGTAGTCCCAGCAGGTAGTGGTAATAATCATAGAGGATATCCACGGGATGGGCAAAGAAGTAATCAAGGATTTCATGGAGGCCAAGAAAAGGGTAATATAAGGAGAGGAGTGATGCATCCAGGTAGCTGGGTTGCCCCTAATAATGATAGAGCTCAGTGTTATGCTTTTTTGGGCTGAACAGAGGCTAAGCCATCAGACGTAGTAATGACAGGTATTATTCTTGTTTGGGACCAAATGAGTACAATCTTTTTGATCGGGGTTCTACATATTCCTATATATCTGTTATGTTTTCCTTCAATTTTGACTTAATGTGTAATATTCTTGATGCCTCTATCCATGTATGTACCCCGAGTTTGTAGTCGTTACTCATGCATATTATGCTTACTCTATTCTTTTTATGGGTTTTAAGACTTAGGTAGACTTTGTCATTTTGGATGTGTCTAATTTTGATATGATGTGGTTATCCCTTTATTATGATATTTTTAATTGTAATGCTAAGACTGTGACTCTAGACATCCAGAATAGGAAAGTATTACTATTATACTTTTTTTTAGAAATTCAATGATTCTATCGAGTCTCAAATATTAAGTTGGTGGGGTAGCATATTTGATTATTTTTATCGGGTCCTGAACAAATCTCAAGGGTTCTTTTGGAGAATTTTAATAGATAGAAAATTTGCATTTTTCAGGTGCAAGTGCAAGTTGACTGCATTCAACGTGTGGTCGTGGTCAATGGTGTAGTCAACACAGTGGTCACGGTCAAAGGTGAGGTCAAGGTGCGTTTGTGTGCTCTTTTTGACTGAAATAACACATATTTTATTTACTTAATATGTGACCTATTTTGCTTATTTGGTTGATATAAACACACTTTACTCTCCTTTATGGATTCAGAGTCAGATTATGGCAATATCTCTTGATATTTGGTTTCTTGGATGTGCATTGCATTTGATATAAAATCTTTGCACGAATGAAAAGTTGAAAGTCAAGATAAATTCGATGTATTGACTAATTTCTATGAAATGTGTACATCATACTATTATGTCTTGATTATTTAGGATTTGTATTGTACGCTTGCATAACATATTATTGAAATTGGAGTTGCATGTCTGTACATTATAATTATTATGGATCAGAATGAATGCTTGCACATGTCGTTTATGAATCGAAGTTGCACATGTTATATATGAATTTGAGTTGCATGCTTGCATTGTATATGGGACCTCATGAGTCTCCAGTGTGTCCAAACTATCTTATAGAGGAAGTGTGTGTATACATAGAATATACATTGCATTTTTTCTCATCAACTTTACATGGCATGTTGATTCATAATGGGGATATGGTTACGTGATTATGAAAGTGACTTATTTTCCTCCCTGTTGGGCTAATTTAACTCTGATAGCTAGTGTGATATGATTTGTATGACTATGAGACTCTAAGATACTAGTTGTTTTCATATAATACTTTTTAATTGATCTAATGATTTTTTATAGCTGCTAAACTATCCTTAATTGAGATTGTAATTATGATATCTGTAGCTAAGTACTGGAAAGAGCACTATAGAATTGATCTTTGTCATCACTTCATTTGACGGTCAATCGATGATGTTGTTGATTACATGTGTTCTTTCATACTCACTTATTTTTGTACTTTATTGTACAAATTTTAAGCTTGGTGAGAATAGTAGGTGATTCTTGCTTCGAGTTGGAGTTCATCAAAATCCTTGAAGGTAGGTCCTTGATTATTCTGCAACATCTGATCTTTTTCTTTATATGTTTTTATCTTTGAGACAATTGTAGTATTTTTGTATCTTGTTCATATTATTCAAAAAACTCTGTACTCATGTAATTAGATTTTGGAGTTATAGACTGTCTTTTTTATATCTCTATTTATATTCTATGAAACTGTGACTATAAGACTGATTCTAAGACTTTACTTCCTTTACTTCTTTACTTTTAATCATCATTTTGATAAATAATCGAGTTTGATAAAAGTTTTCATATCTATCGATGGTTTAAAATTGGTTTCACCATGACCGTAATTTTTTGATCGCGACAGAAATTGTCCTGCAAATATATTTGTTTGAATGTATGAAGTTTTTTTTTTTTTTTTTTTTTTTTTTTTTTTTTTTATAAAAAAAAAACCCATTTTGGAGGATTTATAGTGTTTCCACACTTCCCCTTCAGTGTGACTCGAACCCAGGACCTATCGGTCGTAAGTGGAGGTGCTTAACCAACTGAGCAGCCCTCGCTTGTCGGCCAGTAGTGAAGTTAGGAATCCGAATAAGCGTGTTCAAAATTATATGATAAAAAAATAAAATGAATGGAGTGCACTAATTAAATTAAACTGCATAATATTTAGTTTTACAATTTTTTTTCCTAATTTATCCTCATAACACATCCAAACTCTAAATTTGAAATTCACTTTGCTTTTCAGTGTGGCGCACATTCTTCTCAGAAATGTTTAGTCGCATAAACGAGTTCTTCAGTAGGTGAAATGTGGGGGTCAACGTGAGGTGTGTTCCATGCACTGCGTACCACCTTCTTTATCAAGACTTATTTTTGTTCCAGTCTCGAATGCTTCTCTTTGAGTTCCAGACTATCTTTCGGATCAAATCTTACTGTTTTTAGCCTGAAATCAATATCATATATACTAGCTCATCACAATAATTAAACATAAAATACGTGCATATATGTGAGTTTATACTTGAAACTTAGCTAAATCATGAATAAAATATGATGCTTGGATGCGTTAATACACCCTCGATCATCTATCCATAGGTTAAGATAGATATCATTGCGATCTCGATTTTTGAATAATAAGAAAAAAAAATCCTACGCATTCTCTTTATTGAATGTATTTTGTGGTATAGAATGTACTTATTTTCCTTGCTTACGGTGGGCTATCTCCTAAATATGTCGTACGATTCATAATTTAAAGTTTATGGAGACCTATAATAATTTTAAGTTAATATTATAATAGTGAATAAATTAACAACTAAATATTAATAGATATTTAATAATTTTTTAATATATATATATATATATATATATAGTATAGAAATGCCATATAAAGAACGAACAATGGCATTTTTGAAATATTTAACTTCTTTGAGGGGAAAATAGTAATTGTGTCTTAGCTATTATTAAGGTAAAACTCTAGAAATAAGCTATCTTTTCCATCCCAAGAAAGAAACATTTCTTTTCATTCTGTAGAAAGAACTTGTATCATATAGAAATACCATACAAAGAAAGACCAGTGGAATTTTTTAAATATTTAACTTCTTCAAGAAAAAAATAATAATTGTATCTTACCTATTATTGCGGTAAAACTCTAGAAAGAAGCTATTTTTTTTATCCCTATAAAGATGCATTTTTTTCAAACTATAGAAAGAAGCATAATCTTCTCTTTTCCTTGATTGATTTCAACTATAATTTTTTTTAAAAAAAACAACTATCTATCTAGAGTTTCATCCACAATATTCAAACAAAAGGTATGCTTTCAACTTTCTAGGTTGTAAAAATGGAAATACTTTTTCTTTTAAGTTTCTAGCACCTCAATTTTTTTAAAAAGTTTTTCTTTGATATTCTAAAAATTGACATGCAAGAATTCAATTCACTATCGTATTTCATTCTTTTCCCTCAACTTTGACGGTATTGGTAATCAATATCAATAAAAATTGCCCAATTTTTTTGGATATAGGGTGTGTTTGGTATGAAGTTAGAAAATATTTTCTTGAAAAATAAGTTGGTTGTTGTAACAACCTCCAAGGTTATTTCCGTACTTTTATGTGTTATTACCATTTTACCCCTCTCTGTGGCTTTTTTATAGCCCTTGTGTGATGCTGGGATGAGTAGCACGCTCCTTGAGGAGGTTGGGTGAGCTTGGTGTGCGATTTTTCCTTTTTAGAGTTTTAAACTGAAAGGAGTTGACTTTAGTCATCTGGGGATTCGATCGTCATATGGAAATTCTGATGGTTCCATCATCTTTGATAGGTCCAATTTGTGCTAGAAGGAAGGTTGGTTCGGGTGTTGGATTCCTCATTTTAAGTTTGTATGATTTTGTCATTTTAACTTTCATGTTTTGGTCAAATTTGACTTCAATAAACATTTTGAGTAAACATTTTTGGATGAAAATTCCGTCAGCATGGTTAGCTCCAAAACATCGAGTGTGGTTTAGATAGACCTTTGATTCGGTTCTCGAGATGCTCAAAACGAGTTTTTAGCCTATTGGGCTTTTTTATGTTTTCCTTGAAAGTGTTGACTTTGGTCAAAATTTTGATAAGTTGACCTCCATTGGTAATTTCATCAATTTTGTTGAGTCTGGAATGCCATTGTCAATAGGGTAGCATGGTTGTGTGTCCCTTCTCCACAATCACGAAGTGGCCTCTACTTTCGCCAAGGGTCAGTTGACTGACCTCTGTGTGGCTAACCTCTGCGTTCACGAAGGCCAAAGGGGCTATCTGTGAAGTCCTTTAAGACCCTTTTTTAGATCCCTCTTCTACTTTTCCAACACAATCAAAACACACTTTTGATAGCAATTATTGGTCAATTTTTGGAATTCTTGTTGCCTAGCATTTGAAACTCTTGTGGGGACATACCAAAACCTATTCTCATCCGAAAAATCTTGTAAATCTTGCGTATTTCTGTTGAATTCTTCCTTTTTTGAACTAGGGCTTGGTGTCATGACCCAAGCCTAGGGCCTAGTGACATGGCGAATGAGACACTCGGGGTACCTCACCCAAGCCTCTTAACATTCATTTAGCTTTTCATAGATAATGACATTCAATAACTCGCAGAAATAAATGGGATAATGGGACTAAGGAAAACAACTTAGAATAAAAGCCGACAACAATCTTAGATCATTATACATTTTCTTCCAAATATACCTCTACTAAGAGACTTGGCGGGAGCTAAGACATGTCCCTATCTCACTTTCAACATAAGTGTCAAAAGTACCAAAAAGGTGTCACGACCCGACCTAGGGCCTAGTAGTAACACGGCGATCAAAACCCCGAAGGGCTCCAACCAAGCCTCTTGTACATATCATAAGCATATATAAGGTAAAGTAAAAATAAAAACATCATAAGAGAGTCTAAACCATGAATAGCAAATGAAAAATGTCATATGACAACATAGACTCGAAACATTTATCAAACTAGATGCCTCTACTAATGAACATTGGCGGGGGCTAAGACATGTCCCCAGCTCACCCTCAATATGAATCATAACAAAGGTTCTTTGAAAACAATTACCAACTCAATCACTATTCCCCGATAAATGAGGACTCACTACAAACACCGTCGGATAGGAAAGCTTAACTAACCACGTGGACGAATATGATCTTCAATCTCACCCCTACATTATGAAAATATGTAGGCAACAAGTATGCATTAGTATGTTGGAATTTAATAAGTATGAGGGCATGACATGCAACGTAAATCATGGGATACAATGGTCGAGTAAAATACGTGATAAGATGAAATAAATAAAGTCATGAGAAAATCATAATGAACAAAGCATTTGAAAATCATAATTGAGATCATGAAAATACATATGGGACCATACATATGTGGAATAGGAACCATAACCGCAATAAGACCATGAGCTATAATATGGAATCCCAATGTTGCCCCTACATCAGAGAAAAGGGAAATCTACTTGCCAAGGTAGACTCTACCCCACTAGGCGGGTCTTATGTATGCTATATGTAGATCCACTACCTAGGCCAAAAAGGGCAATTCTACGGTGGCACCTAGTTATGGAACAAGAGACTTTATATAAGGACCCCATATTTCGAGCCCCCACCTCAAGTCCACATTCAATGCTAAGTCAAACCTCACAGAATACATACATACCATAGAAATCATAATTACATATATCATAACCATGATCATAGATTTGAAATCATAGAGTAGCTCAATTTCATAACATAAGTGAAATGCGGGTATTGTCCTTCCATATTATAAATTATACATACATAGACATAATTCATACTTGGAAATTCATGATAATAGCTTATACTTAAAATTAGGGTAAGACATGAATGCATGATGAATTGACTTGAAAATCATGAAATTGACTTGAAAACATGCATGATCATATACTTTCTATCAGCCCATACATAATTCATAAAGATAATATCATTTGGAAGTATAATTGAAAATACCCATAATTCATAACATGAACCCTAAATACCAATATAGAAAAATTATGGAAAAACTCTTCAATTCAATGCAAAAACTATCAATTTATATTAAAATATACTTATAATCATAATTTGAATCATAATTCATGCAATTGGACTAGAGATCACAAAATCCATAAAATACCATACTTTAATTTGATAAAATATTTGAGAAATTAATTGGGCTTCATGGATGAAAGAACCCATGAATCAATACCCATATACCTTAAGTGAGAAAATCAAATAATTTGGAAGAACTTGAGAGTTTTGATGGAAAGCTTGAGTGAATTAACTTGAAGTCTTCAATGAAGACCTTGAGAGTCTTTTGTAGAGAGATAAATATTTGAGTAGGTGAATTGTAGAAGAATGAATAGAATTAGAGGCTTAGGGTAATTTATAGAGTTGAATTAGGTCCTAAAAACGTCTAGGTTCATTAAATAACAATTAGGTAAAAGTCTAAAGTTCCCTTACTTAAATTTGAATTCAGACAAAAACCATCGCCCAGGTCTGCGACGCGAAGGTGTTCCCTAATAGGCAAATTTTGAGCGGATTGGATTTTGGCCAAATTTTGACTCAGGAAAAATTGCACTAAACGGAAGCAAGTCTTATTCGCACACTTTACTATTTTGTGCAGTTTCTTCGAATAATCTATCTTTCAATATATGGGTCCTAAAAAATCACCGAGACCTTTTTCCTTAGGTTTTGACCCCCTGATCGATATTTCAGACTCGAATTTGCGAAAAGATTAAGGATAATCCATTATGTGAGAAGCCTATTCCCATGACATTCTTAAGGAACTTGTGAGCATTTTTGAGCAATGTTACGAAAGGAAACCAAAATTCTATACATATCATAAGCTAGAAAAGAGAAATTATATTATTCCCGAAACATGGGAACTACTAATGTAGAAGCCTTCAATGACCAAACAAGCTACGAGGAGGTGAATGTTGAGCAATGCCAGTCCCTACATTGTGATATCATATAGGCAAAAGAGTATGTGTTAGGACTTTAAATGTACTAAGTATGTGAGCATGCATGAGCATTAAAAAAATATTTGATCGTTAATATAGTATGAAACATAGTGTAATACATGCATAATTCGTCATGTAAAGAACATTTGAAATATTCATTATGTGGGAATGTTACACCCCACACTTTTAAGCTCGTAATGTCTTATAAGTTCCTTAGACATTATCATATGAGCCGGATACGCTACGACACTATCAAATGACTCTCAGGAAGGGAGAATATGATAACCCATAGTAGAGAAGGTTGGAAATAGAGTCATAAGAATTCGGAAGGAATTGGAGGCCAAGTGATGAGTTGTAGGAATTGACTAACCTACGTAAGCTACTAACTTAGAAGTTTTACATACTTAAGCTACTTGATGACATACCAAGCTTACGTAGCACAGATTACATAGGCTCCTAAAATAGGATGAGATTACAAACCCATGAGGAAGGAGAAAAGATGATACGTGGTATCCAATGGAGGAGTGACACATGGCAGTTCCTGGGGTTAAGTAGGTGACCTACTTGCTTGGAGGAGGTGGACCCCACTGCCACATGGCAGCCCCTTATTGGCAGCATGTATGTGTTGGCCCAATGGGGACCAAACACATGTAACCCTTAAGGGATGACACATGTCACCCCATAAGGAAACTAATATATACATGTTAAATAACTCTTAACCTCATTATTCATCCAAAACCAGAGCCAAAGAAGAGGAAAAACGTGAGAGAAGAGAAGGAGGCAACCATGGCTTGAAAGAGTTTAAGGTAAGTTTTCCAATATTTTCCTCCGTGAATTAATTATCTACGGTGTTCCTCAAGCACATGGAGCTGTATATATGTGTATTAGGATGAATTTACACTTGGAAACTTGAGAGAAAGTTGAAAGAACAAAGAGAGAAAATGTTAAGAGCTAGTTAACAAACCCATTTTTGAAAGGGACTATTGTTAGTAATATTAGTATAACTTCTTGTGTACAACTTCATTTTGAGTGATTCAACATGTTTTAGAAAGGTATTTCATAGGTATATAACTTTTACTTAGCCTTTAAAATTCAGTTTTGCTTTTATCTACTCGAAAAAGGGTGATGAAGTATAGAGGAGGTACTGCCCAGATTTTGGTTTTGGACATCTTACACGGACTGTTGTTGGTATTTTGGGCACATCATTTGTACAAAATTGATGTAGGGATGATTCGAAATTGTATACGACCCTAAGATATATGTCTATAACATTCATGAGGACATAAAGCTTGTTTTCCTCAATTACCCCTTTATTCATGTTTTGATAGTTGGAGTGAGTTGTTTGGGGTTTGTATTGTGTAATGTCTCCATGTTTTACTTGTATATAAGCTGCAGGTTGTTGTTGTTTGTTGGCTGTAGTAATTAGGTATATAATTGGGAATTTGGATAGGACATATTATAGGGGAGATGCTGCCCAATTTTCGTTAACGCCTTAACTAATTAAAGAACTAGTTGAGGAGACGAACAAGGAAATAGATTCCTTGAATACTAAGGTGCAACCTAAGATACTGGAAAGCTAAGAGTGGTTGATATTTGTATTACTTTCGTGTTGAATAGATTCAAAGGATGACGAGGCGAACGGGATAAAGAGTAACTCATAAGAGGTATGTGAAGCTTCTCTTGGTATGTTTTTGGTATAGGTATGTAAAGCATATCTTTTCTCTTTGTTTTGGCATGTCTTAGATGCAAGAAGGATATGATATGAGATTTTGGGGTAATTCCATTCCCAGATTCTGAATATGACTTCAGCACCCTCACTCACTTTTGAATGTTAAACTTTAAAGTAGTAGGCTACTATCTTCAAGTCTTCGATAGGTTAAATAGTAATTGGAGGTATAGGCCTCTATCCTTAAGGGCTCCATGAGGACAGATGTCTGGATCCTATAAGCTGTTTGGCAACATTGTGACAATGTCTATGGTTCCTGATGCTCCATACAGTTTAACATGAAACCTAGAAGGTACTTTAATTACTTCCAAGTGACGGTTCACTTGATGACTTCATTGAGTCTTAGATTATGATTTAAATTGTGTTTTGTTTCTCACTATTCTACTCGTGCATACTGTAACACTTCTTTTGTCGACCCCGAGGTCGGGAATAGTAATCGTGCACAATTCTACTACATTGTTCATCGCGCCCTCACTAGAGGGACCGATACGTATGTATATATATATGATGATATGATGATGTATTGTAATAAGGAGGTGATTTTACTAGAGGTATGATTCACCGGATCCCTGATAGGGCCAACTATATTAAAAATTTGAGCATGCATGATTTTACTTTTCTAGGTACAAGTTTCTGATTTGATATTTTATCCCCTACTTCTCTATTTTAGATATGCCTCTAGTCGTATTATGTTATGTTTTACATACTCAGTACATATGTCGTACTGACCCCCTTTTCTCGGGGGAGCTGCATTTCATGCACGCAGGTACAGGTACAGGTTTTGGGAGTCCTTCATCTTAAGATCCCACTCAGCTCAGCTGGAAGAGACTCCATTGTATCATAGCCTAGTTTTTGGCATTAACCGTTGATGTATAGTATTTTTTTGTTATTCAGGTATACGGTGGGGGCCCTGTCCTGCCATATGTTGTCATTGATATTGTTAGAGATTTGCAGATATGTATATGTGGGTCGTGTATATCAGTTTGATTCTATGATATATGTTATTATGTTATGGCAACCTTGTCAGCTTGTATGCCCTTTCATGTTACAACACAAATGAAAAGGGCTATAGGTTTATAAAAATATTATCGGCCAATGATGATCTGTTACATAATATTATTTTATTTTACAGTTCAATTTGACCATAACTGATAGTTAGGTATACGGGGGGTCCAGGTCGGACCCCAATCGCGGCCTATGGGGTTCAGTCATGACAGAAGTGGTATCAGAGCAGTTCGTCCTTGGAGTGTCTGCAGACCGTGTCTAGTAGAGTATTGATTATCGATGTGTTGCGCGCCACATCTATAAATAGGAAATTATAGGACATTTAGGATGTTACCTTTCTTTTACATCTGAGATCATGCTATAGATCCGAGTCATAGGACAATTCCTTATACTAACCTTGGATCTTGATAGAAGGACGGCATCAACCGAAGGAAGTAATTGACGACATAGGACATTACGAAGCATGCAGGTAAGTAAAATAAAGGCACAAAAGATATCTGTTTTGTAAGGTATTGACATATGATTGAAATGTTAAGTTGAAACCTGAAAGGAAAGCAGACAGGAAGTGCAACAGATGCAGTTTGAAGTTGGACATACGAGGTAAGTCTATCACTTTCATACTGTTGTTAACGTTGAAAGCCCTGTGTGGCTACGATATGAGATGATATTGAAAGCCCTGTGTGGCTGTGATATAATATAAATATATATATGTGTTGGCCCTGTGAGGTATTATTGGTATTTTCTGCGTACAAGTTTGGTATAACTAAGAAATATAGAGGAAACTCTGCTGAAATTTCCCAAAACAAGAAAAGGAGAATAAAACATAACTTTATAACATGTCTTGGAAATTGATACCGAGTACCCGTATTATGCCAAATTAAAGCTGTAAGAGGTACTCTTCATGTCATCAATAAGGGATACCCTTTTTTACTCGGGGAAGTTTATTAAGGAGAAACAAAAGTCTGTCTGAGCAGTACAATTCATATCACATTATCTTCAGTCGTAATTATGTTGTAGAAAAAAAAAGCTCAGGTTGAAAGGTAAGATGTCCAGTAATTGAGCTTCACTCATTTTGAAAGTACCAAGCCCCCAACTCCTAATTGTAAATTAGATAAGTTGTTCATAACTCGAGGATAAACCCAGAAGGAGACCAGGTAGGTCAAGTATTAAAAGAAGTACCGTGATGTTTAAGAGATTCTAGTTTCTTCAAACAATGGTTCGAAAATGGTTTACGATAATAGTTTATAGTCCTCCACCGACTAATTAGGGAAAAAGCTTCGAACAGAAGCACTATAAAGAGATGTTAGGAACCGAATATGAGTACGAACAAAAAGGGGGATATGTAAGTATGAATTGAACGGGGTGATACAATTATACAGGGATAAAGTAGAACCACTAGTAAGTCGCACTTAGTATACGTCGACTAAGTTAAAAGCCTGTGTTGAGTACGTAGTAAGAGCATGGAGCTTAAGATAAAAACAAATGACGCATGTACACATCATCACCCCAAAAATAGTGGAACCCATAAGGGACGAGGATGACAAACTTAAGGAATAATTGGTGTAACCTACATTCACCCCAAGGAATAAAAGGCGCAGCTTCCATTCATCTCAAGAAACGAAGGATATAGGTTGGGAAAGCTACTACTCCAAGAGAACATGGGAAAATGAATGCCGAAATACAAATGTTGCCTAGTTAAAAGAAAATTTAGAATGACTATAAGTGTATATTAACTTTTTATAAAGATAAGTAGAATGTGGCCTCGGACGAGTTATTCCATGGGTCCCATTACTCAAGTACAGATTAATAGATAAGGTGTCACACTATATATGAAAAGGGTTCTCGACGCTTCGTAATTTAGCCAAGGTTCCGTACCTGGATAATCAGGTTGGCAAAAAAATAATGCAAAACAATGGGGACATGATACAGTACCAAGTACATTGGGGGAAGGAGACTGGATGAAATTGAGACTGGACATAGAGCAAGGTATAAGTGGATAAAGGTATAAGTACCCTCTAAAGGGGGGAAGCAAGTTAGAAAACTGCAAAGGGTAAGATAAAGGCAATTGATGTGCAACATGTTTGAGAGGGATGCTTAACCTTCAATAAGATCCTTTCTTGAACAAAGTTAGAAGGATCTGGAAGTCGTCAATAATTGGATAGAAGTTAGAATGCTATGTAAGATAGTATTAAGAAGTTTCCAGGAAGACTTGGAATAACATAACGCTAGAAGGTGGGTACGTATAAAAGCAAAAGAATATAGCAATGAAAGGATATTGAATAACTCAAGGGACACTACAAAAGATAATGACAACATGCTAGACCCAAACCCAAAATCTTAGCTATAGAGTTGGTCACAAATGATGTTACGATAGATGTATAACCAAGGACAAAAGAATAGAAAGCCTCCCGTGGTAGGAAATGAGAAGAACACAGAGTGAATAGGGGAAAGGAAAGAAGTGCGACAAGGTGAGACCTAGCAAGTGACGCTAAGGTATTTCTTAGGTTAAGTTGAGCACCTTCTCACAGTTTCATAAAGGTAAAGGAAGACACGAGATAACAACAATAAAGTGTTACCAGGTAGGGTAAGGAAAGTGTAAAATGGTTTAAGTAAGACGGGCAGAACTAGTTGGTTACTACAGGATGGCGAGCTCATATGCCAAACTTCTTCGGGACTATGCCAACTAAGGATAGACAGAACTCAAAGTGGATCTAAAGGTCACTATATGAACGAACTTTAGCGCTACTCAATAGACAACCCCAATGAATGGGTGCATGCAAAAAGGGGGGAATACAATAGGAGGAGTTAAACCAAAATGACCAAAAAGAGACATGGTCATAGTGGAACTAAAAATCTACCCCTATATAGATTGCAAGATAATAGAGGAAAGGGCAAGACAACACATAAAGACTAGTGAGATGACGCTAAGATAAATTTTAGGCTAAGTTGAGTGCCCCGCACACTATTGCAAGGATTACCATGAAATGTGACATGAGGAATTCCCAAGGAGGTCACCCATCCCAGTATTTCTCTCGCCCAAGCATGCTTAAATTCTAAATTCTGATGGAATTTAGTGCGATAGAGTGGATATGGTCGCGCGAGATGGAAGAATCTGAACTAGCGGCGGAGAAACGATATGAGATTATGTTCCTAGAGTACTATAAATTATGTTGAGGGTATTGTTAAAAGGATTTAAGTAAGACAAGAAGGATTAGCTAATTTATAACTGAAAATGCACTCAAATGCCATAGCTCTTCAATGAAGTACGAGTTAATAAGAGGTAAACCACAGAATGGCTATATGGGCCAGTGGGTGAGAGAATTTCAACACCACTTGGCAGCCAACTCTTAGGGCGGAAAAATAAAGCAAAACCCAAAAGGTAAGGGTACCAGTTGATGTAATTTACGAAAGATAGGAAGTAATACGCAAAGTCGAAAATCCCACAATATGACCAGGGCTACAAGAATCACTTCGCACTCAAGCGCCAGATGACTCTGGAGGGCTACTATCTTCGAGTCTTCGATAGGTTAAATAGTAACTAGAGGTATAGGCCTCTATCCTTAAGGGCTCCACGAGGACAAACGTCTGGATCCTATAAGGTGTTTGGAAACATTGTGACATATGTCTATGGTTCCTGATGCTCCATACAGTCCTCCGTGACACCTAGCAGATACTTCAATTACTTCAAAGTGACGATTCACTTGATGACTTCATTGATTCTTAGATAATATTTTAAACTGTGTTTTGTTTCTCACTACTCTGCTTGTGTATACTGTAACACTTCTTTTATCGACCCTGGGCCCAGGAATAGTAATTATGCATAATTCCACTATATTTTTCATCGCGCCCTCACTAGAGGTCCCCATACATATGTATATATATATGATGATATGATGATGTGTTGTAATAAGGAGGTGATTTTACTAGAGTTATGATTCACCGGATCCCTGATAGGGCCAACTATATTAAAAATTTGAGCATGCATGATTTTACTTTTCTAGGTACAGGTTCCTGATTTGATATTTTATCACCTACTTCTCTATTTTAGATATGCCTCTAGTCGTATAGTGTTATGTTTTACATACTCAGTACATATGTCGTACTAACCCCTCGTTTTCTCGGAGGGGCTGCATTTCATGCCCGTAGGTACAGGTACAGGTTTTGGGAGTCTGTCATCTTAGGATCCCGCTCAGCTCAGCTGGAAGAGGCTCATTTGTATCGGAGCCTAGTTTTTGGCATTAGCCGTTGATGTATAGTATCATTTTGTTATTCAGGGGTATGGAGGGGGCCCTATCCCGCCATATGTTGTCATTGATATTATTAGAGGTTTGTAGACATGTATATGTGGGTTGTGTATATTAGTTTGATTCAGCTGGGTCTACATGATATATGGTATATGTTATTATGTTATGGCAGCCTTGTCGGCTTGAAAGCCCTTTTATGTGATGATACAAATAAAAAGGGCTACAGGTTTATAAAAATATTATTGCCCAATGGGGCTCTGTTATATGATATTGTTTTATTTACAGTTCAATTTGACCACAACTGATAGTTAGGTGTTTGAGGGGTCCAGGTCATACCCCAATCACGGCTTACGGGGTTGGGTCATGAATGGAAAGATGACCATAACCTACATTTAAGACCATGCAAGATATTACATCTAATCCAACATAACCCCCTACATTGGCACAGAGAGACTACTTACCATGTAGAACTCCGTCAACTTGATTTATTTCTTTAACTTTAATTTTAAGGACTATTCATGGATCCACTAGCCTAGTGTTACACCCCATACTCTTGTACCTTGGAAGGTTCCTAAGTTACCTAAGCTTTTTAAGATCCTTAAGTTTCTTGAAAGGTTCTTAAGTTTCTTGGAGATTGTTAAAGATCTTGAACTTCTTAAAAGTTACCATGTGAGCCGAATAATATGCTACCAATTAACTCTAAGGAAGGGAGAATGAGATATTCTAAAATAGAGAATATTGGAAATAGGGTCGTAAGAATTCGGAAGGAGTTGGAGACCAAATAATGAGTCATAGGACTCGACTTACTTAATTAAGCCACCAACTTGGAAATCTTTCATACTTAAACTACTTGAATACATACCAAGCTTACGTAGCAAGGATTACATAGGTTCATAAAGCAAGATGAGATTAGGAACCCACGAGGAGAAGAAGAGAGAGACACATGGAAGTAGCTGAAGGTGCCACGTGCCAGCAACTGGAGGTGCCATGTGGAAGTAGCTGCATCAAGGGGTTGGTCCCCATATTCCATGTGGTAGACCCTAATTGGAGGAGGTGGTGCTTTCGCCCTATAAGGGCTTGACATGTGTCACCACCTAGAGTGGCCTATGTATACATATACTTTATGACTTTTATGGTCATATTTATCCTATAAGTTTCATTCTTATCTCCAAAAGTTAAGAAAATTCAAGAGAAAAGAAGAGAAGAGAAACTTATGCTAGAGAGAAGAAAGAGCTATAGTTTTGGGAGGAGAAAAAGGTAAGTTCTCTGATTCCATTCCATGAATTAATTATATGGGGTATACCACGAAGGTATGAATGTGTTATTAATGTAAAATTATGGTTTGCAGCAGACCTAAAAGGACAACAAATAGCTACGAAGTTTCAGCCGCGCTAGAAGAGCTGCCGAAGCGAGTTTTGGCGAGTTTCGGACAAGGTAGGGCTTTCCATTTCAAATTGAAGTTTATAATGTTATTATGGGGTATATTACATGTCTTAAAAGAGGCTAGAAGTGGAAAATTATATAAGTATGCTTGAAGTTAGGAACAAACTAAATTGAAGTTGTTAGAGTTAAATCAAAGTCAAGTAATGTGTGGTGATTGTGGTGCTGCGGTTGCAGCTGGCTAGATGGCGTGTTAAAAGGATGGAAATTGTTCTAAAAGGGGTGTGATTACTTCTGGTTGCATCCACATGACCCTCCGTTTCGTATTGTTAAATGTTTTATGAAATAAAGGCTAAAACCTCTCTTTTGATATCGTAGTTTTGAGCTAGTTATTTGGAGTTGTATTGAGTAACGTTGAAGTGATTTTATTGTATATATAACTACTGTTTTTTTTTTTTTTTTTTTTTTTTTTTTTTTTTTGGGAACAGACCCTACACGAGGCTCCCACCTCTCGTGCACAGTCAGGGGTTAAGCAACACCCCCAAGCCTTAACATAAATAATCAAAATAAAAATACAAGGAGGGGGACATAAACCTTACCTCCGATCCTATGGTGGTTCATAAGTCGGCTAACCTATTAAGGTCGGCTAACTCATCCCCGATACAAAAAGAGACTAACTATAACTAGAAAGCAGTAAACCTGTGAGAGGACTCCTCCCGGTACAATTCAACTATGAAAGCATAAATGAGGGAGACTCTCCCCTTCCATGAGAAAACGGAAAGTAACCTACACTAGTCCTATTCCAACTATGCTACATACCAGACATAGCTTCATTGAAGAAGAACAAGTATACGAAACTTCTATCTCGCATGGGCTGGGAAATTCTTTTCATCTTTGCTCTTTTTAGTCTTGTCGTACCAAGTAGGTCCAGGTGAAGTGTGCCTTTGTATTATGATTACCAGCTAAGGAGGCTGAAAGGAGAGGAAGTATATGGAACTATAGTAGCCAACAGCCTTGGAGTTTTTGTGGAGAATCTGTTGTTGCTGATGCTGTTGAACTTCATCTTTCAAGTCTGCACCTTCAGCTTTAGCTCTGTGGTTGAATTGTTGTTTGGTGTGTGGTTGAGCAGTTGTTTGGTGTTGTGTTCCCACAGTATGTATATGAAGTTGATGGAGATGTAACATGTTACAGCTACTCATGATAGTGTTATTGGTTCTTGGATGTTGTCTCTGAGGTTGTTGGAGTTCCATCTTAGTTCCACTGTTGCCTGTATCTCCAACAACCTGCACAAACAAACAAGCAAACAAACAAGCAAACACACAATTCCAAGAGCAGGTCCAACAGTTCTGACTGTGGTGCCAATCCTCTGTTGCAGCTGGCTTCCTTAAATTCTGTATTTGCAATATTGAGAGTCTCCCATATGTTGTTTGATATTGTTGGTTGTTGCAGTATGTCAGTTCAGCAGCTTCCATGTGTAGGAGTTCTTTAGTATACCTGCACAAGCAACTAAAATGAAAGCAGACAAACCTGCCAATCTGCAGGTTGCTAGAGCTTGCATTTTGGACTTGTAAGTGGTCCTTATGTACTGCAGATTGTTGGAGCTCATTTGGTGTACCAAAGCTCATCATTAATCCTATACTTAATGAACTTAAAGTTGCCACCTGTAGGCAGCTTCTTGTTTCCTTCAATGGAGAGATGAGCAGCTCATTTGAAGGTATTTTATGTGCCTGCACATAACAAATGCAATGGGGCTGCTGTAGCTTAGTTACAGATGTTACAGGGAGGGTGTTGGCATGAATGAGAGTCTGACTATTTGGTGAAGTCCTAGCATGCCAGGTTGTTGTTTCTCTTTTGTTGAAGTAAGTTGAACCTGTAAAGACAAGTGACAAGAAGACAAACAAGGAGGATAGATGCACAGGCTTCTGCAGGTTCTTTTGGATGGTGGTCAATTCCTTGGGATACCTACACAGGTAAACAAAACCAAAAAAATTCACAAGCAGACACTTCTGAATGCTGCTGTACCAGGTACTAGTGACTTGTAGATGCTCATTGTGTGCTGCATATGCTGCATACTGCTGCTGCTGTGCTGCATTAGTAACTAACAAGAAGGCAAGCAATTGTGGGAGTTGAATAGGCTGGTGCAGGTTTGTGTGCAGCTCCTTGTTGCTGCCATTGTAATTAGGCTGCTTGTTGGTCTTTGTTTTGAAGTGGTTCAAATTCTTGGAGTACCTGCACAGACAAACAAAACCAATAAACCACACAGCCAAAGAAATCTGCAAGCTGCTGTAACCATGTTTCTTGTGTGCTGCAGGTTGGTGGAGTTGTTGCTGGGGTGTGATGATAATAGAGAGTGTGGTTGGCAAGCTGAGTGTGCTTCTCCATAGAAGCCTCAGGTTACTGCAGCCCTCATAGCAGTGCCAATGAGGTTCTAAACAAAAAATGTCAACCAAAGACAAGCAACAAAGCAAGCAGGTGCTGAGCTGCTGCAGGTGTTGCAGGTGTTGAGTTGCTGCAGGTGTTGAGCTGCTGCAGGTGTTGTCCTCTATGTATTTGTTGTTAAAGCATGTTGGTGTATATCTCCAACAACCTGCAAATACACAGCAAATAACCAAGGACAAGCAAAGACATGTAAAGGTTAATATAAAAGAATGGATCTCAAAGAGAAATTTAGAGCCTGTTAGCATTTTCCATGTCGCTCGACTAACGTCTCCACTTATCCGTTTGAGCTGAAACTTTCTGGAGATTGCATATATATCCTTTCCTTTAGCCATGCAAAGTTGGAAGGCTTGTTTCCCAAGTTGGAGCTTCCATTTAGCAAAATTCTTCCTTTTTAAGGTTAAGACAGCTGATTGTTTCAAGCTCGCTCGCCTAACGTCTCCAATTATCCGTTTGGGCTGAAATTTCTTGGGCCTTATCAAATTAATATATGTTGCATTCCTGCAAAGTTTGGGAGCCTTTGGACAGGTCCACAAGTTACTCCTTACCCTGCACCTGCTGCCCTGCTGAGGCATAGAGGTTGCAGGGTGTTTGGAAGTTGTTTTTGTGCTCTTGTCTATGTATTTGTTGTTGAAGGATGCTGATATATTACTCCAGACACCTGCAATAATACAGCAAACCAACCAAGGCAAAACATAATATACACAGACTAGCAATAAAGAGTGGACCTCAGTAATAGCTTTGGAAGCTACTATCTTTTTCCAAGTCGCTCGACTAACGTTTCCACTTATCCGTTTGACCTGAAACTTCATGAGGTTTGCATATATGGCCTTTTCTTTATCCCTGCAAATTTTGAAGGCCTGACTCCCAAGATGGAGATTCCAACTAGCAAGTTTCTCTCTCTTTAGGCTTAAGACAGCTCGTTGTTTCAAGGTCGCTCGCCTAGTGTCTCCAATTATCCTTTTGAGCTGAAACTTCTTGGGCCTTGTCAAAATAGTAGTTTCTGCAATCTTGCAAAGTTTGGAGGTGTTTGGACATGTCCACTTGGTACAAATCACCCTGCACCAACAAACAGAAAAACACACAGGCAAGTAATTCTGCAGGTTATAATAGCTACTACTATTGTCTTGTATGTGTTCCCTGAGAGTTGCAGGTATGTGAATTTGTTGCTGGAGGATGTTGTTGTTGATAAAGGTAAGAGGCAAGCTGAAGTTGCAGTACAAAGGGCTCCCAATGCATGATCCTGTGTTATTGCATCCTTTAGCAGCCATCCCAAGAGGAGTTGCAACAGTTGGTTTAGGCAAACTTCCACTTGTAGTTTGTTGCATCCTGCTACTGCTGCTCACCTTGAAATTTTCCAGACCTGTAACTACCTGCATATGCAAGTGGAAAAGAAAAGAGGAGATAGGTACTCTAAATCCTAAATCTAATGGTAAGGAGATTATCCTATAAAAGCAGTAAATTAGGGAGACTCCCTTTTTCAATGGTCCTGATTATCATTATTAAAATCAGCCAAAATTTCAAGGTATGAAGAAGTTCCTTCAATGTAGTTGATTGATCTTCTTCATCTTAGTTCTCCTGAAGCTAGCCATGCCAGCTTTGTCCATTTTGTAGTGTCCCTTGGTCTCTCTTGGAAGCTGCTGAAAGCTGTAGTAGTGTTGTGTATAGCTTTTCATGTGGCTTTCCTTTGAGAGTGAATCTGCAGTGTAATTAGCTTTCCTAAAGATATGCTTGAACTGGAAATTCTCCAGTTTGCTAACCAATACCTGCAGTTCAGTAGTATAAGCAATAATGTTCCATGGAGGTTTAGCCTCTTGTTTGAGCCACTTGATTAGAAGTTCAGAATCAACTTCAAGGGCTACCCTGCTGTATCCATGTTGTAGGCACCACTGAATACCAATAATTGTTGCCTGCACTTTAGCTTGGTTATTAGAACCACAGCCTAGTGGAGATGCAAAAGCATATATTAACACTCCATGATGGTCCCTTAGAATGCCCCCTACCCCTATCTTCCCTGGATTGTTAAGGGCACTCCCATCTGTGTTGAGCTTGATCATTGTAGGCTGTGGTTTAGTCCAGCATACTTTGGTTATTCTCAACTCATGTTGGCTTTTTTCAACCATGGTAACCAAATCTGCCCAATTACTTGGCAAATCAATATATGGATACACAGTGGAGATAAGCATATATAGATCTTTGGATATTGAGAATATTACTATAGTTGCATTAGACTTCTTGCCTCTATACTTGCATGCACATCTATTCTTCCATAGATTCCAACACACAAAAATGGGGGTGGCCTGCATTACTAACTTATATAGCTCATTGTTAGTTTTGATTAGCCACCACCTCATCAATAGGTTTTTTAGAGGAATGTTGCTGTGTTGCAGACCCCAGTACCCTGAGAAGTGCTTCCATATGTGTTGTGCAAAGTAACCTGATACAAAGATATGCTCTATATCATCAAGACCTGCTCTATAACAACAGGAGCATGCTGCAGGATCCTGTCCAAATGCTACTATTCTGTCATTTGTGGGGAGTTTAAGTCTGAAAGCTCTCCAAAGCAGAAAAGAGGCCTTGAAAGGAATACTATTGTGCCATATGTTGCTGTTAGTGGTTGATCTTGTCTTTTTCTTCCTTACCAACTCCCAGGCTGATGAACAAGTGAAATTACCATGAAAGTTAGGCTTCCAGTAAGCTTGATCCTGCATATTTGGATTGTAGCTGATGGGAGTGCTGAGAATTCTGTGCACCAGCTGAGGGGGTGCATGTTTTCTTACTTTCTCTTCATTCCATCCTCCATTTTCCATGAATTCTGATACAATAGAGTTATTCAATCTGGGGAGACTTTCATTGTGGTAAGCTAAGGGACCTACCCCTAGCCAATCATGCCACCAAAAGCTGCTTGTTCCAGACTTAATCCACCACTGTATATGAGGTTCTATATCCTTTTTGTTGCTCATCATATGCTTCCACATTAGGGACTGTCCTGTGTTCCACTTTTTAATGACTGGATGAGCCCTTTGGCAGTATTTTGCTTTAAGGAATTCCCCCCATAGTGTCTTCTTTGATCTGAAAGTCCACCATTGTTTGTATTGGAAGGATAAGCACACATCCTCTAGTTTTTTAACACCTATACCACCCTCCTCATAAGGATAACTGAGAGTATCCCAAGAGGCCCAGTGATATTTTCTTCTTTCAGTATCCCATCCCCAAAAGAAGTCAGCAATTAGTCTTCTGATCTGATTCATGGTGGTTTTGGTAGGACTGATAGCTGACAGCAGGTGTATAGGAATGGATTGCAGCACTGATTTCACTAAGGTGACTCTACCTCCATAACTTAACATTTTAGTCTGCCATCCCCTAATCCTGCTTAGAACCTTAGAAACCATACTAGAGAAGTATATGATCCTTTGTCTTCCTATATATAGGGGGCAGCCTAGGTAAGTGATTGGGCCATGAGTGCATTTGTATCCTGTGATCATGCTGACCCTATCCACCACACCAGAGGGAGTATTCAGTGGCATCATGGTTTGACTCTTATCTTTATTGATAAGTTGTCCTGAAATAGCTTCATACAGTTTAAGAGTTTTGGTAATCAGTGTAAGTGAGAAGTTGCTGGTAGATGTGAAAATGATCACATCATCTGCAAAGCTCAAGTGATTTACTTGAGGACCTCTTCTTTCCATCTGGAATCCTGTGTATAAATGATGGTGATGAAGATTGTTGAGAAGCCTAGACAGAACTTCAGCTCCAATGATGAATAAGGTAGGGGATAGGGGGTCTCCTTGCTTGAGTCCTCTTGTAGAGTGGAAGAAGCCATGCCTTGCACCATTAATGATGACTGAGTACCAATTGTTTGACATAATCGTCCAAACCATATCAATCAACACTTCTCCAAACCCCATTTTCCTCATGACCATACAAATGAATGACCAAGAGACCCTATCATAGGCCTTGGCCATATCCATCTTTATCACCACATTATCCCCAGCCTTTGGTCTCTTAATATTGTGGATGATTTCTTGAGCTAACATTATGTTCTCAGCAATACTCCTACCTTTAACAAATCCAGATTGGTTATCTGAGATTAGCTGAGGCAATATAGGAGCAATTCTGATGCTTATCAACTTAGAAATGATCTTGTTAGTGAAGTTGCTGAGAGAAATAGGCCTGTATTCTGATAGGCTGTTGGGATGCTCATTCTTAGGAAGTAGAGCTAAGCATGCATGAGAAATAAACTTGGGAATACCATGTCCATTGAAGAAATACTGGACTAATCTCAGTAGGTCTTCACAGATGATATCCCAGCATGAATGAAAGAATTTCCCATTCATTCCATCTGGTCCAGCAGCTGATGTAGGGCTCATAGAAAATACAACTTTCTTTAGCTCATCCATAGTAGGTAAGGCTTGCAGGTTCTCATTCTGCTTCTCTGTAACCATCCTTGGAATGCACTTAAGAACATCTTCCCTGATCAGTCTCTCTTCTCCAGTGAATATTTTTTCAAAGTGTGCTGTGGCAGCTCTTGCAATATTGTCTTCACCTTGAATAGTATTGCCTTGTTCATCACTAATCTGATGGATGAATAACCTTCTTCTTCTTCCTCTGATAATAGCATGAAAATAGCTGGTATTGGCATCTCCATCTTTGAACCAATGAAGTTGACTTTTCTGCTTTAAGATAGCCTTCTCCATCTTCAGATATCTGATGTACTGAGCATTGATCTGATGTAGCTTGGACCTGTTCTCTTCAGTATTGTCACTGATTATTTTCTCTTCAGCTTGTCTCACCTGCTCTTCATATTCTTTTACTGAAGCAAAGATGTCCCCAAACTCATTTCTTGACCACTTACTAAGAGTATTAGAAACTCTTTTCAGCTTTTGTTGGAAGGTTCTCATTGGATTTCCTTCCACAGGATTATCCCAACATGCTTTTACAGTGCTAAGGAAATTGTCATTGTCTGTCCAGCAGTTTAGAAATTTGAAATACTTGATAACATTACCTTGTTTTGCCCTGCTTTCCATCAATAGAGGGCAATGGTCAGATCCTGTGGAGGCTAAGTGACTGACAGTTGTTACAGGAATGACTTCTAACCAAGAGTCATTAACCATGGCCCTGTCAAGTCTTTTCCAAATTCTAGCATCTTTGTCCCTATTATTGCACCAGGTGAACTTCTGCCCACAGAACCCCAGATCAGTGAGTCCACATGCTTCTATCACACTAATAAACTCAAAGCTCTTGTTCATATTATATGGCTGGCCCCCCATCTTTTCTTCAACATCTGTAATAACATTGAAGTCTCCAATGGTGCACCAAGGCTTCTCCTTACTGGAGAACTGCAACATCTTGTCCCATAAGTCTCTTCTCATGTAATCCTTGCACTTTGCATAGACAAAGGTAATGAGGTAGCTATTAGGACAAGCCACATGATTGATCTCACAAGTGATCTGCTGCTCATCCTGGTCCAAAATGTTGCAGGCAATGTCTTTGTTCCAGAATAACCAGATTTTGCTATTGGAGTTGGACATAACATTATCCATACTTAGCTGAATTTTGTGGAACTGAATTTGAGATTTGTTGGAAAAAGGTTCCAGCACTGCTATGATAGACAGCTTATGAAAGTCTTTCAACCTTTGTAACCTATCAAGGGTCCCCTGAGTATCAATACTCCTTGCATTCCAGCAGATTGTACTAATCATCAGGGTTTTTGAGTTTTGGACCTAGTGTTGATGTTGCTGTTGACAACAACATTAGCAAAACTGCTGATGATACTTTGTTTAGTCTTCTTCTTTGTCTGCTTACTTTTAGAGAGTGGCTCCTTCTTTTCCTTGTCTTGCTGACTTTCCTTCTGCAATACAGCTGTCATTGTAGATCTGAATGCCTCCAGGTGATCTTCTTTTTGTGCCTCTTCCCCATGGTCATGGTCTTCCACATCTTCAGAATGAGTGACCCTATGTTCATCAGATGATCCCTGGGACTTAGCAACCAGTTGGACCTCATCCTCATACACCTTGTCCCTGGATGGGCTGAAAGCCTTAATCAATTGTTCACTCACAGCATCCTCAGAGTCAGAGTCAGTCATTGGTTGATAGTCACTGTCCTCTTCATTCTTAGATACACACACTGCATATTTATCAACCTCAGTGTTGAAGTTGGGCTGAAGATGTTCAGTAGTTGTCTCAGGAATAGGCCTTACTGAATGGGGGGTAGTTGTGAGGATATAATGGGATATTTGTTCCTTGACAGAAGAGTCTTTTTCAACAGTTCTTTTTTTAATTGCATCCCTTCTCTTCTTGCTCATGTTATGCTTTTTTCCATCAAAACCTGTGATACTTGTACTTGCTACTGCCCCCATATCTTTGGCCATAGAGCCTTTGAGTGTTGGCAATTGGATTGCATCAGTACCAATGTGATCCTTGTTAGCATTCTGATCATCTGTTTGAGTGTTTGTGAAAGGAGGACTGCTGTGCTGAGATTGTTGTACTGGGGTAGCAGGAGCTCTATAGTCACACCTAGGGTCAGTGCTTGGGTTCTCATGCAAAACATGAGACAGTCTCCCACCCCCTTTGGTTGCCCCTTCCTGCAAGTTAGTGAGGTTCTCCTGTACTCCTCCAGCCATTCCTCCAGCAACTACTATGTCAGCAGCAGTAGTATTATTATATTTTGGGGGATTCTGGGGTATTGGGAGTATCAAGTCAATACCTGCACTTCTTGCTTGTGTGTTTACATAATTATCACCTGGTGAGGCAGTACCTGTGCAGTCTATATGAGGAATTGGGGTCTGTGGGGACACTGAGGTAATCTCATGTCTTTGTTCTTTGGTTTTTTCTTGCCATGTTGGTAAACTCCTTTTCTTGGAGTTCCTTGTGTTTACTGGTTCCCCTGCATCTTGGTTAGTGGTGTGATCTTGTGTAACAAGATCAACATAAATATTGGAATTGGAAATAGGATTAGGAGACTTACCTGCACTTGTGTTTTTCTGCTGTAATTGATCTTTGTTGCTGTAGTTCTGTGGTGGAATAGGCCTATTCACATTGTTTTGTTGATGATGGCTTTGTCCCTTGTGTTGTTTCTTCTTCTGAATTTGCCATTCATTCTCATTTGTATTATCATTCATGGTCTATGTTTGGGTTGGAACTTCAGTTGGTGAGGTGTAGTTCCTTTTCTGCACACCAGAAGTTTGTGGGTCCTCTTGGTCATTTCCATTTCTGTTCTCCCTGGTCTTGCTCTTTTTAGCAGCTTCTTCATCCTTTCTTCTCTGTTGTTCATCATCCCTCCTCTTAATATTACAAGCATGCTGCCTATATCCCTGGTGTTTACAGTACATACAGTATTCTGGGACATTCTCATATTGGAGAATTTGCCATCTTCCTATGTTGGGATCCTTTTTATCATGGCCAAGCCACACATGAGAGGGTCTCTCCTTAGTGAGGTCAACCTAAACTCTCACCTTGGCAGTTCTCCCTCTAGTCTTCTGAATGGATGCTGCATCCATGAATAATACTTTGCCAACAGGAGCAAGCAAAGTAGTCACAAACTCCTTAGTGTAGCAATGCCAGGGGAGCTCAGGAAGGGCCACCCAAATTGGCACAATAGGAGTCTCTTCCTCAGGCCTGAATGTTGGTGTCCAGGTCTGTATTCTCATACTTTGTCCCTCAATTAGCATTCTCTGTTTGGTCCACACTGTGGTGTAGTCCATTTCATTATCCAGGTCTATGTACACATGCCTAGCATTAAAGTGGGCAATCTTAACTCCTCCTACAAGTTGAGTTTGGAGGATGAAGCTTTTCCTGATAAGCTCTATTTTAGGCATAGTATTGGAGAATTTACCCACTGGAGTAAATTTACATTTTTCAGCTAATTTGACCATAAAATCATTGTTGTCATATAGCACTGCAGGAAGACCTTGTCTAGTGGTGTATATAGGTGTAGATAATTCTACAGGGGTCTCATTTCTTGCTTGATTGATTCTCAATTTAGCAGCAAAGGTTTGAGTTACAATATAAGGGGCAGGCTGAGGTACCTGTTCTTTTCTACTAGGGAACTGAGGCTTCTGAGCATTTTGGTTGGTGTGACCACCTGTTTGTTGATGGTTGGCAGCTAGGTTGTGTTCCTTTGGTTGGGGTTGGTTGTACACTAACTTAGGAGCTTGGTGATTTTGATTAGTCCTATCAAAATTACTAGATATTTTGGGGAAATTTTGCTGGTTTAGAGAGTTCCTTGTAGGGGCTGTTGTCAGGTTGGTATTTGTTTTGGGAATGTTGGTGCCTTTGTTCTGCATAACATTTGCTACAACAGGTTCTTTTTGCTTAGTTGCATTAAGGATATTGCCAGCACCATTTCTAGGATGACATTCCATCCCCTGCATTGAAGGTTTTATCACAGCACCATGGTTCTCATTTGCATTGGATTGCAAGTGAGTTCCAATGGATTTCAGCATGCCATGGACATTACCAGTTTCAACATTTTTACCATTAGGATTAACAAGAAGTGATTCAGCAGTCTTAGCATGTATTTGATCATCAAGGTTAGCATAATTAGTATGAGGTAATGAAGATTGGTTTAAGGGTTCAGAAAACTTACCTTGTGGTTCTGCAGGATTCATACTGTTACATTGTTGTGGAGCTCCTGAAGTATTTCTATCAATCTTGGAACATTGATTCATCAACTTTGCATTATCAATTAGGTGCATATCATCATTTGGTTGATTGATTTGCTCAGGTTGCAAACATCGATTAAGAGACAGTGTATTCATTTCAGCTTGAATTGCAGCAGAACTGGGCACATCACCTTGAGGAGCGTCTTGACGACTTTTTGAATTTTGACTTGTAGGTGATGATTCGAAGTATGTACCTTTACTAGATGTCTGCACAACACTCTTGGGAAGATTTTGGCGTTGGTTTTGCACTGATTGGGTCGCCGGAGCTCCGGCGAGCCCACTTGGACAGTAGCTCTGCTGCCTATGAATAATTGTGCTAATCGAAGGGCATTGAATTTCTTCTATAGTGTTTGGGGGATGAGGAATCATATTTTGCATATCAAATAAACCAAAACTGATTGAATTACCTGAATTGGAAGCTCGAATTTGGTTTTCCAATTGTTCTTCATTTTTTGAACCAGTAGCAGCTTTTTGGAAATTCGAATTGGTGTGTGAAGATTCGAGAGTTCTTACCTGGTGAGGATTGATCAGTGCATTGGAGCGCCCATGTTGGCATTGGTTTTCGACTGAAAAAGTTGCCGGAGCTCCGGCAGCTTCTCCGGCGACTTGCTCCTTCACTATTTCTCCGGCCATTTGGTCTGATACTTGGTGAGGGGAGGCTCTTGGATATGGGGAACAAACCCCTGGGTTGAGCGCCCTTCGAATGTCGCCGGAACTTGCTCGCACCGGCGGCGGACCAGTCGCGACTCCTCCATCAGCCGCCAGTGAATATCTCGACATTGGATGGTTCAAATGATCTGATTTTTGCATATTGTGTAGTTCTTGCAATGCTGATGATTCCCCAATTTTTTGTTCGATTCGAATCATCCCAGCTTTCTCCAAATCATTGATCCGATGAACCCAGGCAATTTGCTCCTCCGACAGTGCTACAGTGATCGCCGACTGATTTTGCACTTTGGAGGGGCTACGGGTGGAATTTTCCGATGCTACGACTTGCGTTGCATTCGTGTCGTCGTTATCTTCGTTTCTATCTTTTGAACGAAATTTTTCGAGATCCGGAGGTAGTTCCCACCCCATATTCGTCTTGATGACAATAGTGCCTTAGTAGAGAGCTTTGTTCTTTAGAGAGATGTTAGAGAGAGTTGCGATCATATATAACTACTGTTTGTTGTTGATAATATGTATTATAATATTAGCAGTTGGATATGGCAAGTTATAAGGGAGATGCTGCCCGATTTTCGATAACTTTAAAACTAGTAATAATCTAGTCGAGGGAAATGGATAAGAAAATGGTTCCTGTGACTACTTGGGTGTAGAATTGGAAATGGTAAAATGAAAGGTTATTAATCTTAGTATTACTTTCATGTTAAATAGGTTAAGGATATATCGAGGCAAGCTGGGTTACGATTAATCCATAAAGAGGTATGTGAAGCTACCTTCTTTCTCTTGGCATGAGTAAATAGATCTATCCTTCTTTCCTTTTGGTATTCTTTTGGCATACGTATGATGCTATTATTCTATAATTATTCACCGGGCCATGACGGAACGGGTACAATATATGCATATGATGACTCTGTGAGCGAAAGTAGAGAATATGTAAAGCTTATTCTTTCTCTTTCTTTGGCATGTCCTAATTATAAGTAAAATGTGATACGAGCTCTGGGGTAACTCCACTTTTAAGTCCTAAATGTAATCCATATCTCTTATTCACTTTTGAATGTCAAAATCTTGTAGTAAGTTGAACTACTTTCCTTGAACTCCACAGGTTCAGAAGTATTGGATGCATCAGCTCCTATTCCTAAGGACTATGTGATGATGGGTATCCCTAATTCTATGAACTGTTAGTATTACTTTAGTACATGTATAGGGTCCCCGAGATCCTAAGTGATATAGGCCCTAATAGAATTTAGAAGGCACTCGAGATGGATACACTACTATTTTGGTCCTCGGAGGATAGCTTAATCTTCTTACATTGTCGAGTCTCTGATAATGATTTAGATTGTATATGATAACTCACTACTTGATTCATGTATATTGTAATACATCTGACAACGAGTCCTATAAAGGGCCGAGTAAGGTATATGATGATTATGACACCGAGTACCATAAAGGGCCGGGTACGGTATACGATAATTATGACACCGAGTTCGATAAAGGGACGGGTATGGTATATGATTATTATGACACCGAGTCCCATAAAGGGCTGGGTACAGTATATGATGATTATGACACCGAGTCCCACAAAAGGGCCGGGTACGATATATGATGATATGATGACACCAAGTCCCATAAAGGGCCGGGTACAGTATATGATATATGGATCGGACCAAACGTTCCTCGACATTACTATATGATACGTGGATCAGGCTGAATGTTCCTTGGCATTACTTTATGATATGTGGATTGGACCGAACATTCCTCGGTATTATTATACAATGTGCGGATCATTCCATACGTTCCAAGGCATGTACTTACTATATACATGGATCGGGCTTATGATGACTAAATAATGTAGATGGTACATCGAGCCCCCTAACGGGCTGGGCACAGTACGTGATGGTAATATGTATAACTTTCTTTTATATGATGTGAGTATGGTAAATGGTTAAATGTTATACTTGCCCCCTGAATCCCTACGCCAACTATAATCTCCTTATGATGTCTATGCTTTACATACTCAGTACATATGTCGTACTGACCCTTCTTTCATCGGGGGGATGCATTCATGCTCACAGGTACAAATATACACTTTGGGGATCCATTAGCATAGGAGTTTCACCCAGCAGTTTAGAAGCGCTATATTATGTCGGAGCCTAGTTTTGGTATTAACCCTCAATATATATATTTATTTGTTCATGGTACGATGGGGTCCTTGTCCCGCCTTATGTTATTGTTCTTACTCATAGAGGTCTGTGGACATGTATGTGGGTTGTATATGGGTTCTATATGCATGTATGTATAGTGGTGCTTATGATAAGGCTCACCGACTTATATGTTATCCTGCTTGTTGATGTGCTATAACTTAAACAAGGGACAAATTTACTTACAGATAGCAGGGATAAACGTGAGTGCCTAGTTTGGGCACCTGTCATGGCCTACGGGTGTCACGACCCAATCCCGTGGGCCGTGATTGGGGTCCGACCTGGACTTCCGTGTACCTATCTATCCACTATAGTCAAATTGGACTATGTATAACGTGATACTTCTCACAAAAACTTCAATAGGTTAAACCTTTTTCATGTTCATATAGCCTTCTAGATATACGAACCAAACACATGAACCTAGTGGGTGATAAAATATTCATACACGTATAGCCTCTTTCATTTGCATCATGTCATTAAAAGGGAAAGCCAGCCGACAAGGCTGCCATAACATAATAGCTTTTATAACATATCGCATAGGCATAACCGACATAAACTCCTAAATAACCCATACATATATGTCTACACACCTCTAAGAATAGGAACGACAACATATGGCAGGACAGAGCCCCCACCGTACCCCTATATAAACAAATATATACATCATAGGACCAGTACCGAAAAGCTAGGCTCCAAAACAGTGGATCACTTCCAACATAGCTGAGCGGAAATCCTAAGCTGGCGGATCTCCAAAATGAACATCTGTACCTGCAGGCATGAAAGGCAGCCCCCCGAGGAAAGGGGGTCAGTACGATACATGTACTGAGTATATAGGCATACATAACTGAGATAACAACTAAAATAAGGATGCAGGAAACCAAGTATAGCATTTAATAGGGTACTGTACCTGCATCTCGTAAAATAAAGTCATGTATACCATTATCACGTACCGTATCCAGCTCGCTTGGGGACTCGGTGTTACAAACACATTATCTATCATAATAGGCATATATATGCTATTAGCACTGTGTAACGTACAACCCTATCCATGTATATAGCAAGCACATACCGAGGAACGACGGCCCAATCCATATATCATGTAATAATGCCGAGGAACGATGGCCCAATCCATATATCGTATGATAATGCCGAGGTACGATGGTCCGATCTACATATCGCATGATAATGCTGAGGTATGAAGTCTCGATCCGTATCTCATATATTAGTGCCGAGGAATGACGGCCCGATCCGTATACATACATATCATATAATAATGTCGAGGAACGACGACCCGATCCATATATCACACAACAATGCATATACATGCATGTAAGACTAGGTAACACATCAGACATCCCTCAACCATTATCATAAATATGCCTAAGAAACCCCAGATTTAGGAATTTACACACCCAATCACTATTCAGCCTATAGAAGGTTCGAGGGTCGTAGTTTAACTACTTCAAGACCCTTAGCATTTAGGAGTGAACTCGAGTCATAGGTTATAATCAGTACTTACAATTGGAGCTTCCTTTACACTCATATCATACCTCAATTCACTTACATTTAAGACATTCCAAAGGGGAGAAGAGACAGGCTTTACACATACCACCTTTTGTCATATAGAATCCCTAAAAGGCAACAACTCAATTACTACAGAAGTTCTAATATCACGAAGTCAATGAAACTCATGGCTCATTCTTGGAATTTATGAATGGAATTACCCCAAGCTCAAATACATATCATTCATTACTAACGTCTAAGACATGCCAAAAAAAAGAGAAGAATAGCTTTACATACTTATGCCAAAAGAAAGCTTCACATACCTTTTACGTACTTCTATTAATCGCGTTCACGTCGTCGTCCTCCAAACCTATTTAACATGGAATCAATACAAATATCAACCACCATATACTTTTCCAGCATCTTATATTACCTACGAGTATTCACAACATTCATTTCCTCGCTCGCCTTCTCGACTAGTTCCCTAACTAGTTAAGGCGTTAACGGAAATCGGGAAGCACCTCCCCTATAATTTGCCCTATCCTAATTTCCAATTACACTCCTAATAACTAAAGAAAACCAACAACAACAACCTGAAGCACATGTATAAGCAGTTCGCACCAACATAATACAACACAAACTGCAGATGACTCGCTCGAAACCACGATACCAAAATAGGGTTTCTAGTTTCCATTTTACAAAACCTTTAACTATACGAAACGGGGGTCGGGTGGCTACAAACAGAATCTCCCACACCCCTTTTAGTATAATTTTAGGCCCTGAAACACAACACCACAACCTGTAGAACCACACCATAGGCACAATACCTTGCTTCGACTACAATTCAACTATAGCGACTCCAATTTAGTTTGTTTTAAACGTCCAGCACTAATATGAAGTTCTTACACTTCCAGCAGCATAAAAATATGTATAACACACCCTATGATAATACCATAAACTTTAAATTGAAAGGAAAGATCTTACCTTCCCCAAAATTGGCGAAAACTAGCCAAAACCTAGCCTCGGAAGTTCCTTAGAGTACTGAAAAGTAGTGGACTGTTTGTATATTTTTGGTGCTGCTACAAACCATAACTTTATGTTATTAACACCCTCATAAAATTTCCAAACCCTTACCAATACGTGGGAGAACAGAACCACACCATACCTTAACGAACGACTTCCTAAACTTGCTAAAAATTGGCGTTGGAAGCTCTTGTTGCGGCTGAACTTCGGTGGATGTTTGCAGCCTTATATTTCTTCCCCAATTAATTAATTTAAGTTGTTAAACACCTTCATCTAAACGAGGGATACCTTAAATAATTAATTTAGAGAACGAAATCGGAGCTTACCTTTCACTTTGGCCAAAGCCGTCACCGTTCTCTCTTAGTCTCTTAGGGTTTTCCTTCTTTTATTTTGTTCTAAATGCTGAAGAATGAACTATGTACAGCATGTAATACATATATATATATACCTTCTTAGGAGGTGACACATGGCAGGCCCTAGGGGTGACACATCGCAGCCCCCTAGGGCGCCACCTCAATCATGCGGCCAATCCAAAGCATGGGGTCCACCCCAAGTAGGTGAGTCACCTAATTGCTTCAAGTAGGTGCATCACCTACTTGGTTCAAGTAGGTGCGTCGTCTCCTTATCTCTCTTCCATAGTTTCGTAATCTCATCTCACTTTAAGAGCCTATGTGTTCCTTTCTACTTAAGCTCGATGTGTACTCAAGTAGCTTAGTATGCAAAATGTCCCAAATAATAGCTTTCACAAGTACGTCGAGTCCTACGACTCACTACTTAGCCTCCAACTTCTTTCGGATTCTTGTAACCTTATTTCCAATCTTCTCTCTTATGGAGTATCTCCTTCTCCTTTACTTAGGATTATTTGATAATATTATAGATTATCCGACTCACATGACGACTTCTAAGAAACTTAAGAGCCTTCCCAGAAACTTAAGAAACTTAAGAAGCGTTCCAAGGTACCAAACTACGGGGTGTAACAACGGGGTTGGGTCGTGACGCCTAAGTCTACAGGGGCTCCTATGTTGGAATATAGTTAATGAGATAAGGGGTTGCTACTAGGATTCCCTTACTGAATCCCACCTCAATGCCCCATTCAATGCTAAGTCTGTTTCACAAAATAGTTCAAATATCATAACAACATAATCATTTACATAGATTTAGATCATCAAAAGATCATTTGGTAGAATAGCTTATAAAACCTTTCATTTGATACACACAAGTGAGAATTGGCCTTTCACAAGTGGAATACATCATTTCATAATCACTTTCATCATTCTTTCATTTCATAAACTCCCTTTAATCATAAATATTTTCTTTCATAAACATTCATTTTGAAGTCAAAACTTTCAATTCAAACTTCATTGAGAACATAGTAAAACTAGATGGGTTCTATTAATTCAACTTTCAAATAATTAAAATCTATGATAGCAGGCATGAGAGAAAAGTAATGCATCAATTTAAAATATATTTAAAGCAACCCACCGATACACTTGAAAACTCTTTTTCATGCATTCATATAAGAACCATTGATAAATCAACCATTTCATGAACCCAAGAGTCAATATAAGCTAATATAGGTAAATAAAATTTTAATAGACAATAATCTATGCAGTTGAAATCATTATATAAAAACTCATAGAATTTAGCCATTCAAAATAAACTATTAGGTTTAGAAAATACTTGGGCTCCATGGGTGGAAGAACCCATGAATAAGACCCATATATCTTTTGGAATGAAACCCTAATGCAAGCTTGAAAATAATGGAGACTTGAAGAACCTTGAATGAAACCCTAGGTCTTGAAGATGAAACTCTAACTTTGCTTGAAAGTATTGGGGGAACTTTAGAGGAAATAACTTATTTTGTTAGAGTCTAAATGTGAGAATGAAGGATTGGAATACCTTAGGGACCTAAGATAGAGTCAATTAAGTCCTAAAAATGACCTCACTTTGTTGTTAAAACACAAAAAAAGACAAAAATATCCCTTATAAAACTCGCCATACTGGGTTTCACAGAGGATACATAACAGTCCATGGTGCTCACCACGGCCCGTGGTGGTGTCCCTTGATGATTGACTAGGAGGAAAATTTTTGGGGTTTGCAATGAAAGTCTCTAAACTTCCTCCACAGAGACCTTCACGGTCTGTGGAGGGTACCATGTTCCATGAACCATGGTTGTGGTGCAGGACCTGCAGTTATGACCACCACAAAATACACCACAGTCTGTCAAGAGCTACACATCCTATAGTGGTCGCTCATGGTCCTTGCCTTGAAAATGTTTTCAGAGGCCTTAGGAGAGGGGTCATCAAAGAAGGCACTACGGTTTATGGTGATCACCATAGTCTCTGGTGCTCACGACGATATATTGTCCCTCGCCGTTGTTACTTCCCTGTAGGGTTGGGTTTAGAACCTCCTCCACGGTGGCTCACCACGAGGCGTGGTATGGACCACGGACCGTGATGGCCTTCTGTGGTCATCACCTGGTGTTAGGTTTTCTACATATTTTTGAGATTTCATCCTTTGTCCCTCGATTTACGACTTTCCAAATTTTTTTGGTCTTACAATATCTCCCTCTTGGGAACAATTGTCATCGAATAAGAATTATTAGCATAGAAAATGACTCGGTATGAGGACTAGCAACCCAATATCAATACAATGACACTTAAAATGCATAGAACATGAGATCTTTAAGCTTAGCATAAAATATGAATTTAAAATTCAACTTCATTAACATGCATGCATATGAAGACTTAGGTAAACTGAAACGTAGGAGTCTTAAACAATTCATGAATAACTTACTACCTTAGGCTCGAGTAGAATGGAAGAGATGAGGGTATTGCTTCATCATATTTGCTTCCACTTCCCATGTAGCACTTTCCACTTTTTGATTCCTCCAAAGGACTTTGACGGATGTAACTTCCTTGTTCCTCTATCTCTTAACTTGTTGGTCCAAAATTTCAACTGGGACCTCTTCATAGGTCAAGTTTTCTTCGGTATTTACTACTTCCAATGGAACAGTAGAACTAGGATCACCTACACATTTTCTTAACATAGACACATAGAATACCGGATGAACCATAGCCATTTCCAAAGGCAATTCCAACTCATAAGCAACCTTTCAAATATGTCTCAAGATTCTATAATCCCATTTTACCAAACCGAACTACACCCTTCATAGGTGAAACCTTCAAGTATACCCAATCATCCACACTAAACTCAAGATCACTTCTTCTAATATCAGAATAGGACTTTTGATGATCATCCCAACTCTCTTTGAACTCCAACACGCAAGCCATTAACATATCCTCTGGTGTTTGAATTGTCCGTTTGGCTTGCCCATCGATTTGAGGATAAAATATGGTACTTAGCTTCACTTTAGTACCAAGACCCCTTTGAAATGATCTCCAAAAAATGAGAAGTGAATTGGGGACCACAATTCCAAATAATTGATAAAGGCACACGATACAACCTCACCAATTCCCTAATATACAACTTAGCATAATCTTCAGTGCTATAGGAGGTCTTGACTGGTAGAAAGTGAGCCAACTTTTTCATTCTATCAACAATCACCCAAATTGAGTCATGATGTTTCCCAATACGAGGTAAATCCACTACAAAATCCATATGCATATCTTTCCACTTCCATATAGGAATTTCAATGTCTTGAGCCAGGCCACCCGGCCTTTGATGTTCGACATTAACTTATTGGCAATTCGTACATTCATCCATGATACTGTCTATGTCCTTCTTCATGCCACCCCACCAATAAATCTCTTATAAGTCTCAGTACATTTTAGTCAAACTGGGATGAATAGAGTATGAAGAATTATGGGCCTTCTTCAAGATCAATCTCCTTAGACCATCCACATCTAGAACACATAACCGTTCATGGTAGTGAAGTACCCCATCTCTCCTTGTGAAAAGACCTCTACTTTTTTTTATTTTACTAACCTCATTACTCTATTAATGTTGGTTCAAGGTCTTTTTATGACTTAATATCAACCACCAAAGATAATTTGGACCCGTTATGAACAAACCTACCACCATCATCGGAACCACTCAACTTTACTCCTAACCTAGCCAACCGGTGAACCTCCTTTACCAACTCTCTCTTACCTTCATCAACATGAGCCACACTCCTCATAGACACTCTACTAATGCATCGGCAACAACATTGTCCTTACTCGGATAGTAATGCACACTCATGTCATGGTCCTTGAGAAGTTCAAGATATATCTTTTTCCTTAGATTAAGGTCATTTTGAGTGAACACATATCGGAGACTCTTTTAATTAGTGAACACATCCACATGTAACCCATAGAGATAACGCCGACAAATCTTTAGAAAAAATACAATGGCCGCTAACTCAAGATCACGGGTAGGGTAGTTACGCTCATGTAATTTTAATTGTCTAGAAGAATAGGCTATAACCTTATCGTTTTACATCAATACGCAATCCAAACCAATCTTTAAAGTATCACAATACACCACAAACCCTTTTAAACCTTCTGATAGAGTCAAAATAGGAGAGGAGGTAAATCGATCTTTCAAAGTTTGGAAACTCTTTTAACACCCATCTGTCCATATGAACTTTGCCTTCTTTTGAGGCAACTGTATCATAGGAGATGAGATGGAAGATAACCCTTCAACAAACCTTCTATAATACCCGGCTATACCCAAGAAGCTCCTAATGTCTGAAGGAGACAATGGTCCAGGCCAATTGTGACCTCCTTCATTTTCTTAGGATCAACCTTGACCCCCTCACCGGACACTATGTGATGAAGGAAAGTCAACTCTTTCAACCAAAATTCACACTTACTAAATTTTGCAAACAATTGCCTATTCCTCAAGGTTTGAAGCACAGCACTCAAGTGATCCCTATGCTCTTCCTCACCGTGAGAGTAAATCAAGATGTCATCAATCTAGACCACCACAAAAATATCAAGGTAGGATTTGAACAGCCTATTCATTAAGTCCATGAACACCACTGATACATTCCTTAACCCAAATGATATCGCTACAAACTCGAAGTGACCATACCTCATTCGAAATTTCATCTTAGGAATGTCACACTCCCTCACCCTTAGTTGATAATAATTGGACCGAAGATCAATCTTAGAGAAATGACCTGCCCCTTGCAATTGATCAAACAAATCACTTATCCTAGGGATTGGGTACTTGTTCGTAATGGTAACCTTGGTTAATTGCCGATAGTCTATGCATATTCGAAGTGACCCATCCTTCTTCCTTACAAACAATACGGGAGCACCCCATGATGAGATACTTGGCATTATAAAACCTTTCTCCAACAGGTCCTTTAATTGTCCTTTCAACTTCTTTAATTCTGTCGGGGCCATTCGATAGGGGAGGTATAGAGATAGGTTGGGTATCAAGGAGATGATCGATACTAAAAACAAATTTTCTTTTGGAGGGACACCGGGAAGATCATCAAGAAAGACATTGCGAAACTCATTGACTATGGGAACCGACTCAATAAATAGACTTTCGGTGTCGACATCCCTAACTCTCACAATGTGGTAGATGCAACCCTTAGAGATCAACTTTCAAACTTTAAAACAAAAAATGAACCTACCCTTCACTACCAAATCATGACCCTTCTATTCAAGAATAGACTCATTTGGGAATTAAAACTTGACTCTATGAGTCCTACAATATATAGAGGCATAAGATGCATGTAACCAATCCATCCTAAGAATAATGTAAAAATCTACCATATCAAGCTCTATGAGATCATTATGCAAGATAGGCATAAGACAACTAGTATAGACCTTTATAGCAACAACCGACTCACTAATAGGGGTCGACACCAAAAAAGGCTCGACTAACATTTCGGGTAACACATCAAACCTATTATCTAGGAATGTAGTAACAAATGAAAAATTTGTACCCAGATCTAATGGTGCATACACATCAAAGGCAAAGACCTTTAAAATACTGATAACAACATTGGGTGCTTCCTCAACCTCTTGTCTCCCATGCAAAGCATAAAAGTAGTTGGTGGGTTGGCCACCTCCTTGAGTTTGTTGACCATAAGCAATTTGTCCTTGAGGCCTACCCACACCACTACCTCTACAATCTCTAGCATGGTGACCCGTCTTGCCACACTTGAAGCATGTATTGGAGCTGACTAAGCATTCCTCTTTATGAGTCCTTCCGCACTTCATGCAAATAGGGAAAGTTCGAGCACCAACATTCTCTCTTGGGACCATAAGGTTAGCACTCTTATCTTTGTTGAACCTTTGATAAGGAGTATTAATGGGCCTTTTCCAGCAAATCATTTCCCACTTTGGCCCTTTACACTACCACCATAATCGGAACTTTGAGAATTGTACTCTCCACCATCAACTCTAGCCTTCTTGAACCCTCTTGATCTCTCCATCAACTTTTCATCCTCGATTTGTTCTGAATATGTCATAAGTCACGAGATGTCCATCACTTTGACCAACATGGCCATCTTGCACTCTTTTGACACCAAACTAGAAATGCCAGAAATGAACTTGTTCATCCTTGGCCTTGGATCGGAGACCATGAAAGAAGCATATTTAGAAAATTTAGTGAGCTTGAGGACATATTCCCTCATACTCATGCTCCATTGGTGAAGGTTTATGAGCTCTTGCATCTTTGCCTCCATTAGCTCCAAGGAAAATAAGCGGTCTAGGAAGGATCCCTCAAATTTTTCCTATTCTATCATCCCCATATGTTTACCTTTCTCAAAAACCTATTACTCACACAGAAACAAAAATTTGGTATACCTCCTCAATGAATCCGTAGGGTCCTCATCTACTTTAGAACCCTCGAACTTAGGTGGATTCATCCACTTGATGTCTCGAATCCTGAAAGCCAAAGTAAGCACTTGAGGAGGAGGAGGAGGAATGATGCCTTGTTATTTTAGTTAGCTACGGCTTGAGGTAACAATGTGATGATATTCCAGAATTTTGCATGGGTCACTCATTTCTCATAGTGTGGAGCTTCCAGACCCTGAGGAGCTTAGTCCTTATCTTCAACCCTTGCTCTAGGTAAAGATACTCTTGTTGGAGGCATGATATAGAAGACACAAAATGATGCATTAGTTAGAGGAAGTCTTAAGACACTCTAGGGAACGACATAAATTTGAAAGAAGTAAAAACTTTTCTAAATATCCCATAGTCTCTTATTCATAGTTGTGGCGTGGTTCACAATTATGAATAAGACCCTATTCAATGTGGTATATTGGACTTCGAGAACTAATTCAAAACCTCAATCTTTGATACTAAGTTTGTCATGACATAAACCCGGGGCCTAGATGTGACATGGAGAATGAGACACCCGGGGGTACCTCACCCAAACCTCTTAGCATTAATTTAGCTTTTCATAGGTAATGATTCAATAACTTATCGAAATAAATGGGATAATGGGACTATGGGAAACAACATAGAATAAAAACCTCCATTTAGTGAACTTGAGGGCATATTCCCTTACACTCATGCTCCCTTGGTGAACGTTTATGAACTCTTGGATCTTTATCTCCATTACTTCCAAAGAAAATAAGAGGTCTAGGAAGGATCCCTCAAATTTTACCCATTTTATAGGCCCTATATCTTTACCTCTCTCAACAACCCATTGCTCATACTAAAACCAAAATTTAGTAGACCTCATAAATGAACTCCGTCGGGTCCTCATCTAGTTTGGAACCATTGAACTTAGGTGGATTCATTCTCTTGATATCTCGAATCCTAAAAGCCGAGGTAAGCACTTGAGGAGGAGGAGGAATGATGCCTTGGTTATTTTGGTTGGCTACGGCTTGAGCCAATAATGTGATGATATTCTAGAATTCTGCATGGGTCACTCCTTCCTTATGGTGTAGAGCTTCCAAGACCAAAGGAGCTTAGTCCTCATCTTCAACCCTTGTTCTAGGTGACGGTACTCTTGTTGGAGTCATAATCTAGAAGACACAAAATGATGCGTTAGTTAGAGGAAGTCTTAAGATACTTTAGGACACAATATAAATTTGAAATAATTGAAAATTTCCTAAACGTCCTATAGTCTACTATTCATAGTTGTGGCACGCTTCAAAATCATGAATAAGACCCAATTCGATGTGGTATGTTGGACTCCGAGAACCAATTCAAAACCTCGAGCTCTTATACCAAGTTTGTCATGACCCAAACCTGGGGCCTAGATGTGACATGAAGAATGAGACACCTTGGGTACCTCACCTAAGCCTCTTAGCATTAATTTAGTTTTTTATAGGTAATGACATTCAATAACTTGAGGAAATAAATGGGATAATGGTACTAAGAGAAACAACATAGAATAAAAGCCAACAACAATCTTAGATCATTATACATTTTTGTCCAAACATATCTCTACCAATAGAATTGGTGGAAGCTAAGACATGTCCCTAGCTCACCCTTTCTGTAAGTGTCAAAAGTACCAAAAAGGTAACCAAAAGTCTATACATATCATAAGCTAAAAAAGAGAAGGGATATTGATCCCACAACATAGGAACTCCCTAAGGTAGTAGGCTTTAACGACTAAACTATCCACGAAAAGGTGAATGTGGAGCAACATCGATCCCGACATGGTGATATCATGTAGGCAAAAGATTATGCATTAGTACTTTGAACGTACTAAATATGTAAGCATGCATGAGCATTAAAGAAATATTTAAGCGTTAATGTAGTATGAATCATAGTGTAATGCATATATAATGAATCATGTAAATAACATTTAAAACATTCATTTTGTGAGAAGATGACCATTACAGCCATTTAAGACCATGTGAATTATTATATCTAATCCAACCTAATCCCCTACATTAGCACGGATAGACTACTCGCCGGGTAGAGCTCCATCAACTTCATTTTTTTCTTTAACTTTAACTTTAAGAGCTATTCGTGGATCACTTTCCTAAGCATACAAGGGCTCCTATGTTAGCACATAATTAATGAAACAAGGTGTTGCTACTAAGATTTCCTTATCGAATCCCATCTCAGTGCCCCATTCAATGCTAAGTCAATCTCATGGAATAGTTTATATATCATAAGAACATAATCATTTACATAGCTTTAGATCATCAAAACATCATTCGGTAGAATAGCTCATAAAACCTTTTATTTGACTCACACAAGTGAGAATTGGCCTTTCATAAGTGGAATACATTATTTCATAATCATTTCATCATTCTTTTATTTCATAAGACTCTCTTTAATCATAAACATTTTCTTTCATAAACATTCATTTTATAGCCAAAGCTTTCAATTCAAACTTTATTTAAGACATAGTAAAACTAGGAGGGTTCTATTCATTAAACTTTCAAATTATTCAAATCCATGATAGCATGCATGAGAGTAAAGTAATGCATCAATTTAAAACATATTTAAAGCAACCCATCAATACACGTTAAAACTCCTTTTTATGACTTCATATAAGAGCCTTTGATAAATCAAACATTTCATGAAACTAAGAGTCAATATAAGTAAATATAAGTAAATAAACTTCCAATAGATAATAATCTATGCATTCAGAATCATTATATAAAAACCCAAAGAATTTCACCATTCAAAATAAACTATAAGGTTTAAAAAATATTTGAACTCCATAGGTGGAAAAAAAGATGAATGAGACCCACATACCTTGGAGAATAAAACCCCTACGCAAACTTAAAAATAATAGAGATTTGAAGAACCTTGAATGAAACCCTGGGTCTTGAAGATGAAACACTAGCTTTACTTGAAAATCTTGGGAGAACTTGAAAGGAAAGAACTTTGTTAGTTTGAGTCTAAGTATGAGAAAGAGGGATTGGAATTTCTTAAGTTCCTCAGATAGAGTTAATTTAGTCAAAAAATGACCTCACGAGGTTGTTAAAACACAAGAAAAGAGCAAATTAACCCTTTTAAAACTGGGTGGACTAGGCTTCACGGAGGACTCATCACCATCTATGGTGCTCACTACAACCCGTGGTGGTGTCCCATGATGATTGTATTAGAGGACAATTTTGGGGGTTCGCTGGGAAAGTGTCTAAACTTTATTGATAGAGAACTTCACGATCTGTGGTGGGTGTCACAATCCGCGAACCATGGCCGTGGTATAGTATTTGTAGGGGTGACTACCATGGAACACACCATGGTCTGTGAAGAACTCCACAGCCTGTGGTGTTCGTTCGTGGTCCTCTCCTTAGAATGTTTTTCTAAGGCCTTAGGGGAAAGGTTACCACTGAGGGCCCTACGGTCCCTGGTCCCTCGCTGTGGTCCCTGGTCCCTCGCTGTGGTCCCTTTCCTGCAAGGTTGAGTTTTAGCACCTCTACCACGATGTCTCACCATGAGGCATGGTGCAAACCACAACCCTTGATGGCCTTCCATGGTGATCACCTAGTGTAAGTATTTTTATATTTTTTGAGGATTTCATCCTTTGTCTCTTATTTTAGGACTTTTCAAATTTTTGGGGTGTTACTCTAAGACTTTGTGGGGATGATTTCAGTCTTTCTGGTGCTCGTATTGTTCCCTTTTCGAGGCACGAGTTTCTTGAGCTAGTTGAGACCTTGTGATGGAGTTGGTTTTTCAATTTAGTGCGCATGTCTATATGTTGAATTTTACCCAATTGTGTTTCCTTTTTAATTGTTCTAAAAGGGTATCAATTGCTTTGTTTTGATGTGTTCTTCAATAATTTGAAGGACTGGCATTGCTCAAAGGAAGCCTAGAAAGGAAAAGGTCTAGTTTAGTAGTTCATGTGCAGTTTCGACCTTGAGACACGCTATGATTTCCCTCCTTTAGAATTTGCTCAGTTAGGAATTGATATATGAGTAGTATAGTATAATTAGGTTGGTTTCTAGATGTTCATAGCCTTTTTGAACAAAACTAGGAGTTGCTTGCCATTGTTGTTGATTAGTTTGGATCTTAGTCATTGAAGCCTTAGTTTAAGTTCCTTCTTGTCTTATTTGCACTGCTTAATATCCTCAGAACTTGCTCCTAGGTGATTTTGAAACTTAGGAAACCATTTGTTTGACATTTTTGGCTATGTTTGCCCTTTTTGGTGTGTTTTTGGGTTATAATTTTGTTTTACTTCCTTATGTTATAGAAATATTGGGCCGAAGGCCATGCTTTTGGTACGCTGGAGTTTCAGTTTAGTAAATTAATTCCCTTGGCGGGAATTTTCCCCAACTTTGAATGATACATTATCATTTGATATGCTACTTACCTGATTTGTTTCAATGTTGTTTAATATTGGAAATATTTCCCTTTTAAATGGATTAGATAATGAAAAGAACTTATAAAATTGAGATTACGCTATCTTTTTTATGATAAGATAAAGGTGTCATACTGGGCATCCCCTTTTTGATGTTTTTTGGCTCTATTGCTACTTTCACTTATGATGATCTCGAGGTGTGATTTTAGGCGGCCCGTGAACATACCTTATATATATTTTGTTTCTCATACTGCATTTCTACATCTTTTGATGCATCTTCCAATTAAAGACACCCCCAGTACACGCCTGATCATCCATAGTTATGCCACACTCCGATAGTGGTGAGCTCCCAATGTTCAGAGACTTGTTGTTTTCCCTCTTTTGAACTGTCTTACACTTGTATTTTTGGATAGTCAACTTTGTATTATATATTATTTTTTTTGGTTAAAGAAGGGCCAAACCCATCTGTTAATCAATAAAATTATTCCAAGAAAGCTTGGGTCCAAAAGTGACTCAAGTCCATAATATACCAAACCAAAAATAAAATAAAGGAAAAAATAGGAAACAAAAAAGAAATTGGTGGAAGCTCTAGCTGCATCGGTCATCTTCAACAATTGCATCACCATCTCCGACCAAGAACTCCGAAGACTTCACCCTATCAAATTAGTGAAAATAAAAAGCAACCGAGCTTGATGGGCATCCACCAGGGCATTTAAACTCTCACGAACTCCATAAATCTAACTCAACAAAGATTTCTTCAGTTCACCACACACTTTCACCAAATCCAATGAGGTATAGCCAGACACTAGGTCTTAAAGCACTGAGTCAAGTTCAACTAATAGCTTTACTTACAAATACCTACTTCGCGTAGGCTTAGCTCCAGGAAGCTAATACCACTACATCTATCTCAAGATTCTTTAGGTAAGACTACTAAGCAAGCTCGAATTCACAACACATTCAAATGCTCTTGCAAAGCATGCCTTATTTTAGATTTTGTAGCTTATAACCACTAAATTCTTCGATTGCTTGACCTGAGATCCTCCTTTTACTATTATGTATTTTCCTTGATACCAATTTAATGCTATGGGTCTATATTAATTTGTGCTAAATTTTGAGTTTTGACATTTCCTAGTCCGGAAGTTTGGTATGCCTTATCTAACACTTTGTAGGATTGATTTAGCTTGGGTTGGGAGATCATTCATAGAGTGAAACTGAATATCATGTGTACCTGCAAAACTAAAAACATAGTTAAAAAATCTTCCAAGGTTTTCCCTTCTCTGAAGATATATGTCTCACCACCACCTGTTTATCCTTCAATTCCTTTATTATACACCTTTTATCTACTGAAATGCTCCACGGAATCTCCCATTTCTCTTCAATGATGATTTTTACAATCAGGGAATCTGTTTTCATCACCAAAGGAACAAAATTGTTCTACACACAATGCTCCAAACCCTCCTTGAAAGCCTTTACTTCTTCTTCAAAAGCATTGCGGTGATTCATACTTTCAGCCTTTGCCTAAATAAACTTTCCATTGCAATCCCTTATACAAAATTCCTTAGAACTCAGAGTTAGATGGTCTTTGCTATACCCATTAGATTTGCACTTAAAAACTCCCATAGAAGGACAAGACCACCTCACCACTCTGCACGAAATAATGGGATTATAGGATTCAAAAAATTCTACAATCAAAGGCAAAGTTCTAGGGATGTTTGATAACCAAGAATATCTAGCTCTGGACATTAAGTAGATATTCTTGTGGATCTCTCTAATCAGAAAAATACTAGACATTTCCCCCTATGTCTAATAGCGTTCCTCCTTTTCTAGATCTACCATATAATAAAGATTGGTACTACTTTGAACAAACGATTCAATTTAGGTATACACTTAACACCCCACCATTTTCCACTGCTTGTTTCAATTGTATGAAAGGACCCTGAATTCCAGCGGCCTCTGATAGGTATAACCATATGAAATTGACTTTTGAGCATGTTACAAAAAGATGATCAAAAGTTTCATAAACTGACTAATCACAACAATTACAGTCCACTATTTCAACAATTCTATTTCTAACTAGAACTTCACCAATGGGAATTCTTTTAAACCATATTCTCCATAGTAAAAAGAATCTGGAAAGGAATCCCATTTTTCCAAACATTTATTATATCCTACTGAACCTCCTTCACCTATCTCATGATTTCCCAAGCACTCTTCACTATGAAATTTCCTTTACTATTTGGCATCCACCATAGTTTGGCCCTTTTTTTATAACTAAATAGTACCTAATATAGTTTTTACTTGTTCACAAAATTAATCATTCAATAGCTCATTCATCTTACTCATGTTCCATCCATTAGTGTTCGTTACCTCGTTATATTTTAGCATAATATCAATAACTTCATGATTGATAGAAAGCAAATAATGTAGAGCACCCAGCTGTGTCCTATTGTCATGACACGGGCTTGCATGACCAGATTTTGGTTCCCACCATATTTCTTCATCTATGCTATCCCTAGCTTGCAATATCAACTTCCAAACATGAGGTCCCCCTTTTTCACTCTACAGATTGAGGCCCATGTCCCTTGTAATATTTGTTCCATACGAAGTTGGACAATAGAGAATTCCTAGTCGTAAAACTCCACCATAATTTAGCAAATATAGCCTTACACACATCAAAAAGGGACCTGAAACCAATATCACCTTCCTCCATAGGTAGGCAAATATCATCTTAGGAGATCTAATGCTTTGCTCTCCCCTCCTCCTTGCAATTCCATAGGAACTTGGCAAAAATTCTATGAATATAAAGGATAATGCATTTAGGGGGAACATGTCATGACCCGATTTCCCAGATCATGATGGAACCTACTATACAACCCACTAATAAGAAAGACAACCCATATTTCAAAAACTATGAGTAATAAGATGTCAGTGTAGAATACCAATCATATAACTAAAAATAAAATGAGATACAAGAACATAGATGAACGGTGGAAGCTAAATGAAAAATATACAAATAAAAAGATCCCTCAAGAACATGGAAGTCATATGTATAGAGCTACTACCAATAAAAGAGTACAAGTCCCAAAAGTGGACCACAGAAACAAGGTTATCTCAAAAAGCAAAAGATAAGCCAAATATATGTATAGAGGGCGATGGGTAAATCCAGAATGTGATGTGCGCATCCTCACCTATGAACAAGATAGCAGCTAGCTCAAATCAATGTCGATAGCTAGAACTCAGACCTATATCATAAAAATAGATATAGAGTGTAGTATGAGTACCAAAACAATAGGTACCAAATAGACATCGAAGGCCGAATGATCAGGATAAACAAAATTAAACTGAAATGCTAGAAAATAACCACAACCAAACATAAGGCAAAAAATAAATATAGGTATGTACCTAGTTTCTCAAGTCATCATGGCATCTTTAATCAATGCACTAGTAGGTAAGCCTAACCCCATAATCCGAAACCATAGGCAATAGACCATCACAAGCAGAAGATAAGAAATGAAAAATAATAATATTAATAACAAGAAAATAGAATGAGAAGAATATAACAAGATAACCTTCAAGACCTGGTATCAGTCAGTAGTCGAGCCAATAGACTAAATAAGGGAGTGCAAGGTTTATATAGATACCCTCATAATAATAACTATCTCTGAATACAAAATAAGGACTAGTCTAACTTCATCATAGAAGGAGGTAGGCAACTGTGAAAGCCAAGAGGTCACCCAGATCTCCAAAATCCAACAGCGGGTTCACATGATATCTAATCAATAGTGAAAACTCGTACTATGATCTACAGGGTGCAGAAGTGTAGTATGAGTACCATAAGTGTTACTCAATAGGCATTAGACAACAGAGCTCCAAAGATAAAGCAAGTATAAATAACATGTAAGAAAGGAGTATATATCACAAGTAACTAACAAGAATGATACGAAAGCCTAAAATAAGAACATCTGATATAAGGACAAAGATAGGAAACAACCAAGGAACCAAAGGATATACCTGGTGACACCAACCCAAGACCTAAACACGAAGACACATTATGAAGGGAGAACAACTAAGTGGCACCCTACTAACAGAAGTAAACATAGATATCACATAAAGGCCCAAAGGACCGTATCACTAAATCCCTAAACAAAAAGATAAGTAAATAAGAACAAGGACAGTAACTACCTTCAAAAAAGAGACCACTATTTATACTGCCACACGTTTGCAAATAGTAAGACAATATCTCCTGAGTCCCTGTGTGCCCAGGAAATTCAGTCACAAACAGTAAACCTGCATGGCATCCCATACTACTGACAAGTACAAATAACTATACTGGTGATGGGCAATAAAGATATATAAACCTACTTCCAATTCTGTCTAGGAAGTTGGACCCATGCGCCTATATGGGATGGCCTTGGGGAGCTCGAAAAGCCCCTATATACCTGCCTAGTCCTGATCCAAGTTTTATATCAATCTATATCTAATCATAAAATCCACTCCATCATGATGACCGGAGATAAATAGTCAAATCAGTATAGAAAGGGTCAAAAATCTCTATGATCGGGGAAGTATCATAAAATGAGCACATCCTCGATGCCTAGAATTAATATAATAAAATGAGGGCATCCTCAATGGCTCAAATAAATATCATAAAATGAATGCATCCTCATTGCCTCCAATCCACTGAAATAGTAGTAATAAATTTATTACAAGCCCCATTTAAAAATCAATATAAAATAATTTGGGTTACAACCCAGCTTTCTTAAATCAATGCCAAGAACCAATGCATGCAGTGGGGTCGACTATATTCATGAGAAAACAATGATCCAATGCAATGTATGCCATCACCAGCACCCAAACAACTCGCATAATCACATACAATAATGAATTCTAGGCACTTTACCCTCTAGACCATAAAAACAGGACTAAAAAATACAATTAACCTCAATTCAAGACTTAAAGCTCAACTTTACTCCTCTAACTCAATCACGCGGCCCAAAAGGGAACTCAACCTAACTGGGTAACAAGAAGGAGGAAACTAAGGAAACAGGTGCTCCACTAGTCACTTAAAACCTCCAAATCCCTCTAGAATACAACCTTGAGATTTACAACTACAGCTAACCCCGCCAAATGACTACAAGAAGGCATATGAGATTCTAGCACTAAATCCAGAAATGGGAACCAACGGAAATTCACAAGCCTAACTGGGTGAGGACCACTACACCAACTCTTCAAAATAGCCACTACCATAGAATAGGACACTAGCTCTCAAGAACTTCTTCTAAGAACGACTATATCAACTAAGGTTCATCCCAAAATCAATTCTAAAGTGCTAATTTGCCATCCACCATAAACATCAATTATGTCACCTAAAATGGGGTAATCAAGGCAATATTAAGGCATAATCAATAATCTTACTAGTCGATTTTTTATTGATCCTAATTCTGACCAAATCAGCTTTGTTCATGGTTTAATTCCCTAATTCACTCTGCTGGGCGGGGTTCAATCCCCTTCTTTGGTATTATTGACTCTATTCAAGTCTGTTTCTCCTCCCTTACCTATGGTTCAAGCCTACCACTTTCATATAGCCCCGGTTAAAGTCCTTTGCTCCTCACTTAGATGTGGTTCGAGCCCACAACTTTTATATAGCTTCAATTCAGGTTTGTCGCTCCTTCCTTAGACATGGTCTGAGCCTACCATCCTTATATAGCCTCGGTTCAAGTCCATCACTCCTCACTTGATTTGTTTCAACTCCTTATCTACTATTACTTGGTTCAAGTTTGTGGTCTCTCTTACACCTGGTTCAAAACTACGATTATAAATTACCTGGTTCAAGTTTGTGGTCTCTCTTACAGATAATTCAAATCACAATTATCTATCACCGTGGTTCAAGTCCATATGTTTTTTTAACATCTTGGTTTGGGTTCCTGATTCTCTAATGAATCTTTGTTTCAATTCCTTATCAATACTCAAGTTTGGGTTAAAGTTTCAAGCTTTTAGGATGGTTCAGTTTATGTCTGGGCAATTTGTGGCATTTTTGGAACTTTATCGGATCCGCTCTTTTTACTTCAATTATATTTGCTCCTATCGGGCTTATGGGGGTCCATTCAGGTTGTTTCCTTCAGACTTGTGTACGAGCATACCAATCGGATTTATGAGAGCCCAAAAATTTTAGCTAATTCTTTCTCTTTGTGTGTTGAGTATACTTGTGTACATACCCATATTTACTTCTTGCCCTTTTTTGGTTGTGGTTATTTTCTCACATTTTAGTTTTCTTTTTTATATATTGCTCGGTCGGCCTATGATGCCTACTAGGTACCTGTTGTTTTGGTACTTATACTATACTCTACATCTATTTTTGTGATGCAGGTCCGAGTACTAGAGATCGGCATTGATTCGAGCTAGCTGCTATCTTGATCGGAGGCGAGGGTGAGCACATATCATTATGAATTTACCCATCTCCCTCTGTACATATATTTTTTTTGTCTTTTCTTTTTTGAGATAACCTTGTTTCTGTGGTCGAAGTTTGGGACTTGTATTCTTTTTTTGGTAGTAGCTCTATATATGTGACTTCCAGGTTCTAGGAGGGATCCTTTTATTTGTATATATTTTGTTTAGCTTTCGCCATTCACTTATATTGTTGTGTCTCATTTTGTTTTTAGTTGTACTATTGGTATTCTATCCTGATATCCCATTACTCATAGTTTCGGGATATGGAATGACTTGTTTACTGGTGGGTTGTGTAGTAGACATCATCATGACTTAGAAAATCGAGTCGTGATAGGCTGGTATCAGATCCCCATTTCATCAGTCTCACTTGTACAGAGCTAACGTCTTACCTACGAATCAGCGTAGAGACGTCTATGAATTATATTCAGAAGGCTAGAGGATGCCTTTAGGAATGTCTTTTTTGCATCTCTAACATGCAATGTGTGTCTTATCAATTTTTGGAAATCTCACTTTTCCCACTCTTTTATATAATGGATTACATGCACGTTAGAGGTATTTTCCAACATCGAGGTTCTGCTATGGCTACAGCTCTAGTCTGGGATAGAGAGAAGACTCCAGAGCCGGAGATGGAGCAACTAGTGGCTCAAGTACATAAACAGCCTGGTGGGCTAGGACTAGCCTAGCCACTGCCTGAGCTTGTCTCAATATCAGACTTACAAATGATGCTCGCCGAGATTTTTGATGCTATTAGAGGTATATAGCAGGCCCCAAGTCCCATCCCTCCAGTATCACAAGACCAGCCTACACTACATGCACTATTTGTTCAATAGCCACCGATACCTACTGCTCAGCCAAATGATTTAACGGGAGTCATACCACTTTAGTAGCAAAATATACTCGAGGTGTTCCTTACTCTATCAATGATGAGGTTTCATGGGGCTGTAGGTGAGGATTCCCATGAATTCATACAGCCATAAAATAATCCATAGAAGGGCATTATATTTCTACTTACATATTGAGAGTGGCTGCAGACTTTGGGTCTAGTGTAGTGGACTTCACTGCCTATCAAGTAGACAATCTTGCTCGAGTGTGATAGCGTTCATCTTTGGATACCAGGCTAGCTGGGTCTCCACCAGTGTCGTGGGCTAAGTTTTTTAGAGGCCTTCTTGTCTTGGTTTACTCCCAAGAGAGTTAGAGATCAACTTCGAGATCCATTTTCAAGGTTGGAGTAGGGCTCCATGACAATATTAGAGTACAGGCCCGATTCCATGAGCTCTCTAGGAATACCACCTTGATCTTACCTACTGAGAAGAAGAGAGTTTGGTGCTTCATCAGGAGATTGAGACTCGAGTTATGGATAGAGACTTAGTCTTTAGTCTTAGTAGGCTGCTCATTTTTGGATGTGGTTGACCATGGTTGCACACTTTAACAAATCTATCTCAACGCCCAAGAGGGTAGGGGCAAGAGAGCTAGGCAAGAGGATATTCAGGGTGAGCGTTGCTTTAGTCCTAGGGAGGCCTATGATAAATATCGCCAGAGATTCCAACCGGGTCAGTCCAGCTACCCCTTCTAGGACTCTCTTTAGACATCAGAGCATGACCAATATCTTTAAGGTAGCTCTAGTACCGGTCTGATCCAGGGCTGAGGTGGTTCATAGATAGGTTTTTCCGGCTGAGGTGGCTGACCTCTATCTTGGAGCTGACAGTCATAGGGTGCTATGAGTTCGGGGAGCTAGATTATTAGTCCCACAAGTACTTTTACCGTAGGGAAGCCTTACCAGCTCCATAAGAAGCTTGACCTACGCCAGCACCAGCACGTCCAATTAGAGGTGGAGGTTAGGGACAGGACTATATGGGTGGTCATGAGGTTGCATGGGGAGGTTCCAGAGGAGGCAGGGTAGAAGGCAGGATTAATGCATAAGGCAAAGGATCCCAGACCCACTTTTATGTATCTCCAGCTAGAGTAGAGGTTGTGGCCTCGAACAATATGATCATAAGTACAATTTTATTATGTCATCAACCCACATTCGCTTTATTTAACCCATGCTCCACCTATCCTTATATATCTGCATATTGTGTCCCTCAACTAAGTATGAGTTTGGATCCCATAGTTAGACATTATGTGGTTCGACCTCGATAAGTGATTCTTTAGTAGTGGATCAGGTCTTTAGATCTTACGTGGTGACTATTCAGGAGGAGAGACACTAGGGTTGATTTTATTTTACTTGATATGATAGATTTTAATATGATGATGGCCAAGGAATGGTAATCCCCTTACCGCGCAGTCTTGTATAGACATGCCAAGAACATTACCTTAGTCATTCTTGGTGTTTCGTCGGTGGTATGGCAGCACTCTTGTAGTCACAAACCTGTTTGGGTAATCTCATTTATTCAGTCTCAAAGGTTAGTGGCTAGCGTATATTTGGAATACTTGGCTTGTGTAAGAGATATGAGTAGGGAGAGCCCTACAGTTGATTCAGTATCTATAGTTCGAGAGCTTGTAGATGTGTTTCTTATCGATCTACTTGGCCTTCCTCCTGATTGCGATATTGACTTTGCCATTGATGTTGAGTTAGGTACTCATCCTATATCCATCCTACCATACCTTATGGCCCTTGTAGAGCTCAAGAAGCTCAGTTTTCAGGTTTAGGATCTCTTGGAAAAGGGACTCATTTGGCCTAGTGTATCTCCTTGGGTTCCCCAGTCTTGTTCATTAAGAAGAAGGATAGTATTATACGGATGTGTATTGATTATACATAGTTGAACAAGGTGATGGTGAAAATTTATTACCCTAATCCTAGGATTGATGATCTATTTGACCAACTTCTGGTGTTATAGTATTTTCTAAGATTGATTTAAGATCTGGCTACCTCCAGCTGAGGATTAGCGTAGAGGACATCCCTAAGACCACATTTAGGCCTCGTTACGACCACTATAAGTTCCTAGTAATGTCCTTTGGGCTGACTAATGCCCCTACTGCATTGATGAACTTGATGGCTTAGGTGTTTAGGCCTACCTGGACTTATTTATCATAGTCTTCATCAACTAAATTCTGGTATAGTCATAAGGATGGGATGAGCATGAGCGATATTTGATAGTAGTACTCCAGAGTTTGAGAGATCAACGACTTTATGCTAAGTATTCAAAGTGTGATTTTATATTGAGTATGTAGCATTTTTGGGGAATGTGGTGTCCAAGGATGGCCTTATGGTAGATTCGAAAAAGATTGAGGATATTCGTTTTTGGGCCAGGCCCACCTCTGTGATTGAGATTCGTAGCTTCACTAGATTGGGAAGGTACTACAGGAGTTTTGTCGTAGGGTTGTCTACTATAGAGGCACCTTTGACTCGGTTGACTCGCCAAGATATTTTATTTTTATGGTCGAAGGATTGTGATAGGAGCTTTCTGAGGCTCAAGGAGTAGCTTACCACCGCTCATGTATTGACTATTCCAGTAAAGGACAAGGGATTTACCATTTATTATGTCTTATTTGGCATTAGTTTGGGTTGTGTACTGATGCAGTAGGGCTGGGTTATTGGTTATGCATCGAGCCAGCTTAGGCTGTATGAGCTCAACTGCCCCACTCATGACTTGGAGTTGGCAGCGATAGTTTGTTTGCTTAAGATTTTGAGGCACTACCTGTATGGAGTTCGATGTAAAATTTCCACGGATCACAAAAGTCTTCAGTATATTATGAGCTAGAGAGATCTTAATTCGAGGTAGTGCCGCTAGATTGAGATCCTAAAGGACTACGACCTCTCTATTCTCTACAATCCGAGCAAGGTAAATGTAGTAGCAGACGCCTTGAGTCAGAAGGCAGTGACTATAGTTAGTCTAGCCTTCCTTTCTATTGTAGAGCAACCATAATCTTTAGACTTCCAATTCTTGGATAACTGAATGATTCGACTTGACATCTCTAATTACCAGTGTATTCTAGCTTATGTCAGAGCTTAGCCATCTTTATTGGATCAGATTCGCAACCATCAGCTTAAGGATGAAGAGATAGTTGCACTTTGATATCGGGTTTGGGGAGATGAAGCTAGCCTGGCTACTTTAGATTCAAATAGGATTTTGAGGTTTGGTGGTCATCTCTGTGTTTTGACAGTTGGGGGTTTTATTCAGTTGATCCTTAGTGAGGCCTATGATACTAGATATTCTATGCATCCGGGCACAGCTAAGATGTATCATAACTTGAGATAGCATTACTAGTGGAGCGGCATGAGGAGAGATATTTCAGATTATATGTTGAGTTTCTTGAGTTGTCAGCACGTTAAGAATAAGTATTTGAGGCCTGGTGGAGAACTTTAAAGATTAACCATTCTCAAGTGGAAGTAGGAGTGGATGACCATAGATTTCATTATGGGGTTGCCTCGCACTTCCTATTGTCTTGATCGTATTTGGGTAATCGTGGATCAAATGACCAAGTCAGCACACTTCCTTCCTATTCATACTTCCTATAGTGTTGAGAGGTTGGCCCATATGTACATTCGGGAGGTGATTTGCTTTCATAATGTACCTATTTTTATCATCTCATACCGGGGCTCACAATTCACATCCATCTTTTGGAGGACTTTTCAGAAGGATTTGGATACTCTATCAACCTCAATACTGTTTTCCACCTACAGACTGATGGCCAGTCGAAGCACACTATTCTAGTTCTCGATGATATATTACAGGCTTGTGTTATAGATTTTGGGTCATCAATAGGATCAGATTTTGCCTTCGGTGGAGTTTGCATAAAAAAAGAACTACCACTCCTATATTCAGATGGCCCCGTTCGAGGCCTTATATAGTAGACTTGATGTAGGATAAGCTCAGGACAGCTTAGAGAAGACACCAGACTTATGCAGATCATAGGAGGCGACTATTGAGATTTACCATCGTGATAGGGTGTTCCTTTGTGTATCTCCCATAAATGCCATGATGAGATTTGGGAGGTGGGGAAGTCTTATCCCTAAGTATATTGGTCTTTTTGAGATATGAAGAACAGTTGCGATGTTTCATATGAACTGGATTTTCCTCCATCCATTTTATCTATTCATTTGGTCTTTTATGTTTTGATGTTGCACTGGTATGTTCTAGATGAGTCCCATGTGCTTCAGTACGACGTGGTTGATTTGAATGATCCTTTGAGATTCATTGAGGAGCCAGTTGCTATTTTGACCAGAGATGTCAAGCAGTTGCATCCAGAGCCATTTCTGTGGTTAAGGTCTATTGGAGGCATCATCCCATCGAGGAGGCTACCTAGGAGACCCAACTTATTTGAGCTTGTAGATACTTCTTGACTCTTATTTTCCCGGACTAAAGTTCTTTTAGTAGTGAATGTTGTAATGACCCTCTAAGTCATTTTAGAAATAAAACATTCATTTCATCATTTAAAGCATTCACGTAGCTACCCCAAGTCATTTATTACTTGTTGGAATTGCTTGTTCAGTCGCCTAGTCTTTCGCTTGGGTTTTAAGCTCGTTTCCCTATTTTTGAGCTTTTATAAGTTAAAAAGCTGACTTCGGTCAAAACATCAGGAAAATTAATTCAAATTGGAATTCTAACGGTTCTAGCAACTCTAGACTGGCAAAATTGGGCTAGTAGCATGGTCGACATGAGTATTGAGGCAACCCATATTAGTTTGGCGCTTTTGCCTTTAAAATTTAGCCTATGGTTGACTTTGGTCAACTTTCTTAGAAAAAACACTTGGATAGAAATTCTAACAGTGTAGTTAGTTTTAAAATATCTAGTTTGATCTAGAACAACCCTTCATTTGCTTCCCGAGGCTTCTGATATAATCTCGAGACCTATTATGGAATTAGGCTTAAAATGGCACTTGGGTGTGGGACCCATATTTTGTTAAAATGACTTGATATAGGAATTTCGAATTTGGTATTGATTCTAAAACATCGACCTTAGTGGGGTAGCATATCTCATTTGCTCACACAGGGCTCCGAACGAATCTCGAGCACCCCATCGGAGAAATTGGCATGCTAAGTTCACTTTGCACCAGCTGGGTCTGGTACCATTGCTAAAACAAATCCTGCTTGCTAAAGCGAGTGCCGGTAAAGTGGTTAGTAGGTCTCTAAAGTGACAATCCATCTTGGGCGGGTGTAGCTTAAGCGATAGACTTGTCGCTAAAGCGATGCCAGCCTCTTTGAGGTTGTCGCTTAAGCAACCAGCGAGTATTTACTTTTATGACACCTGAGGCTCGTTTAAGTCAATATTTCCAGTTTTGATATTTAACTTTGAATGATGAATTCTCCTTCGATTCTTAGGTGAATTGGACAATTCAAAATGCTAGGTTCTATGGATGTTTGAGGGGAACTCAGTAATGTGTTTAGAATTAAGATTTGAGGCTCCTCTTGAGGTAAATTTCCATTTTCTCCCTACGAGTTTAGCATTCTTGAAGCTAATTACAAATGTTGATTCATGCTTGGATTATAGCTAGTGTTGTGTGTGAATTGTGCTCCTTTTTAGAACATGAGTTGGGGTAGTAATTCAAGCCCATTTTCATAGTCAATTTTATGAGTTATGGAGTGGGTCCCACAATTTTTGTTTTTTGACTCTAAGATTGTCCTGTCTCTGATTTTATAATTATAGTGTCATAATGATCATATTAACCTAGTGATTCTATTATTGATAGTGTGGAAGCATTCGGAGTCCGTTTGGAAAAGAAAAACTCCAGTTCCATGAGTTGGAGCGCTCGTGTCTGCCTACAGGTAGGCTATGTCTTTCCCCTCTTTAGAATGATCATGTTTAGGCAATTGTATATTGAATTATAAGATCTTGGAAGATTTTGGGCGTCGAGCATGCTAAATTCCTAGAATTCATGTCCTAGGCATTATTTTCAGGAAATTGTTGGAATGTTAAAGCATGACTCCTATTGTTGTGGTTATCCCTACTTTATGGTGTGTGCTGTACAATTGGGTGATATATTTGGAAGCATGTTTGGCCTTTTTCTAGGCTTAGACTAGTGTTGCCTTAGACTTGCATGATTTTTTTGCCGTTGGGCCTTAGAGCTTCTCCTACATCATTTCGGACAGATTAGCTCCCTATAGACTGATATAGCAGAGTTGAGTCTAATAGTCTGAGCTTTAGTTAGGCAGTAACACAGCTTGAGAACCATACCTCCATAATTTCCTATACTTCTATCGGTCTTCTATCTCTTAGTTCTTGGTTTTGGAAGTCTTCTCAACAATTCTGGTAAGATGTGGCTCGGGCTGGAGTGATTTATTAAAGGCGATCGATATGGGGGTACTCCCCATGATGCTCGGTTGGCCACTAATCCTAATTATGATGGAATTACCTTCGTTCGTGGTTCGAGTCCCCAATTCACTCTGTATTGTGGGGTTAAAGCCCTTGTCTTGGTATTATTGCCTCGGTTCAAATCTGTTGCTCCTCACTTAGCCATTTTTTGAGCCCTTCACCTTTATATAGCCTCAATTTAAGTCTGTCGCTCCTTACTTAGTCGTGGTTCAAGTCCATCACATTTATATAGCCTCGGGTCAAGTTCGTTGCTCCTCACTTAGCTGTGGTTTGAGCCCACCACCTTTATATATCCTCGGCTCAAGTCTGTCACTTCTTGATTGCTTTGGTTCGACTCTTTAGCTAGTATTACCCTTTTTAAGTCCATGGTCTCTCTTACACGTGGTTCAACACTATGATTATCTATTACCTGGTATAAGTCTGTGGTCTCTTTTATGCTGGTACACATCACGATTATCTATTACCAGGGTTTAAGTTCCTTGGTTTCTTTCAAATCTCGGTTCAAGTTCTTGATTCTCTGATGAATCTTCTGTTTAAGTCCTTATCTACTCTCAGCTTTAAGTTAAGGTTTCAGACTTTCGAGATGGTTCGATTCAATTTAGGGGAATTGGTGACATTGTTGGAACTTTATCAGATCTGCACTTTTTACTTTAACTATCATTTCTCCTATCGGGCTTATGGGGGTCCATTCAGGTTGTTATTTTCACACTTGTGCACGAGCGTACTTGTCAGGTTTATGGGAGCCCGGCGGATTTAGCTAGTTCTTTCTCATTATCTGTTGATGTAATGGCCCTTGAGGTCATTTTTTTCTTTTCTGATATTTTTAGTGTGTAAAGCTTTCCTGTAGCGACCCCAATCCATTTATGGCTTGCTGTCACTAACAATTTGGACGCTTGGTTGTTCTTTTGGTTTTTATGCCTGTTTCCCTGTTCTAGAGCTCTTGGAGTTTCAGAAATTGACTTCGATCAAAATTCTAGGAAGATGACCTTAGAATGGAATTCTGACAAGTCCATCAGCTCTAGAATAACCAAATTAGGCTGGTAGCATGGTTGATAAGAGTATTGAGGAAATCACTACAAGTTTGAGGTAATTTTGCGCTTTAGCCTTTGAAATTTGGCCTAAGGTTGATTTTGGTAAAAATTCTTGGAAAATGTGCTTGGATCAAAGTTTCATCAGTGCGGTTAGATTAAAAATGTCATGTTTGGTCTAGAACGACCTTTCGTTCGTGTATTAAGGCTCCCAGTCTTATTTTGAGCCTCCTTGTAGAATTGGCAAAAATTATGCTTGGGTGTGGGACCCATATTTGGTCGAGACGATCTTGGATGGAAATTTTGACAGAGCTATTGAGTCCTGAATGTCAAATTTGGTGGGGTAGCATAGTCCATTTGAGTGCACGAGATTCCAACCGAATTTCAAACACCGTATCGGAGTTGGAAAAATTTCCAAAACCAGCTGATGTGCATCTGATGGTGCAAACCAATTTTGGTCTTTGAGTTCGTGCCACTCAGACCACGTTCATGAAAGCCATGATTCTTGTTCTCTGCATTTGCGGGCAATGGGCTGCATTCGCGAAGGCCTTGCATATTGGCCTCCACGTTAGCGAAGCATTGAAGGCTTGGCTTCTACATTCGTGGTTGTCCCTCTACGTTTGCGGAGCTTTGACTCCTTAGGATCTGCATTCGCGGACCTCTTTCTTCGCTTTCTTGGAGAGAAATTCATTGGTCTTTTAATTAAGACAAGTGACGCGAACTCAGACTAGACCCCATTTTCTTTCTTTGATAGTTGGAGCTAAGGAGCTCCAATTTAGGTAATTCCAAGTGTGTTGGGTTCGTGGATACGTGTTGGTATGTTCGTGGAAGTATGATGATCGTCGGTTTGAGGTAATTTCTTGCCCAAAGGGGATGCCCAAGCTTAGTTAGGGTTTAAAGGAATTTTAAATTATTGGGCTGATTTAGGAATTTTTGAGCATCGATTTGTACCCCATTTGGGGTACAAGCTCAACAATGTATTTAAAACATTTTCACAGAGTCTTCTTTTGGATCCCCACCACGGGTCTCACAATCTCATTTTAGATCCAATTTTGTGTCTGTCTCTAAAAAATACGATTTTAGTATCAAAAAATTTGTATTGACGAGGAAATGAACATTTTGATAGAGTGGAGGCATTTGAAGTCATTTTTGGAGCGAAAAGCTATTGGAAAGTGGACTTGGAGATCATTTTCGGCTTCGATTTACGCTACTGTCTCCTTTCTTTTGATTGAGCTTAATAAGGTATTGTTTAGTATAAATATCTTGTAGTTTGGATTGTATGTGATAGGTTAGGCTCAATTCCCTATTTCTTGCATCTCTGTCTCGATGTGAGCCTTAGGCTAGTTTGCCTTTATGAGATTTCCTATCCCCATATCGAGCGTCATCAATGAATCAGCTCGAACCACATCCCACCTGAATCATCGAAAACACCTCTAAAACCAAGAACCAATCTATACGGAACCAATAGAAAAATTGGACATTATGGAGGTAAGGTTCCCAAGTTGTTTTACTTCCATTCTAAAGCTCAAACTATCAGACTCAAGTCTGCTATATCAGTTTATAGGGAGCTAAGTTGTCTGCAACGACGTCGGAGAAATTCTAAAGCCCAACGGCACCAAAATTGCGCAAGTTAAAGGCAATAGTAGTTTAATCCTAGACTAAGGTCAAACATGCTTCCAAATATATCACCCAATGATACAACATATACCACAAAGGAGGAATAACCACAATAACAGGAGTCATGCTTTAACAGTCTAACAATATCATGAAAATAATGCCTAAGACATAAATTCTAGGAATTTAGCATACTCGACGCCCAAGATCCTCCAACATCACACAATTCAATATACAATTGCCTAAACATGCTCAGTCTAAAGAGGGGAAAACCGTAGCCTACTTGTAGGCCGATCACACATGATCTAACTCATAAAATCGGAGTTTTCCCTTTCAAACAGCTTCAAACACTGCTACTTTATCAACAATCAAACCAAAATGTTAATATAGTCATTATGAAACTAAAATTATCGAATTTGAAGATGGGACAGTTTTAGAGTCAAAAATTGAGAATTGTGGAACTTGCTCCGTAACACATGGAAGTGACTCCGAAATGGGTTCCAATTACTACCCACAACTCATGTTCCAAAAAGGGACACAATTCACACAATACCAACTATAATCCAAATATATATCAACATAGGTATTTAACTTCAAGAACACTAAACTAGCAGGGAGAAAAGGGAAATTTACCTCAAGAAAAGCCTCAGATCTTAATTCTGAACACACTACTAATTTCCACTGGAAAATCCACACAACTTAGCCATTTGAATCGTTTAAATTGCCCAAGAATCGAAGGAGAATTCGTAGTTTAAAGTTAGACTAGAAATTTGGAATTAAACGGGCCTCAGGTGTCACAAAAGTAAAACTCACTAGTCGCTACCTCAAAGAAACGGGCATCGCTTGAGCGACACCAAGACGCTTAAGCGATCAGTTACTTTAGCGACAGGTCTGTCTCTTAAGAAACACCCTCCCAATAGGGTTGGTCACTTTATCAACCTATTAGATGCTTTAGAGGTGCTCACTTTAGAGACTAGGAAATTCTTTCATGATAGCACCAGACCCAGCTTATGCAAAGTGAACTTAGCATACCAATTTCCCCAATAGGATGCTCGAGTTTCGTTCTAAACCCCGTGCGAGCAAATGAGATATTATACCCTAACAAATTAGATGTTTTAAACTCAATGGTGGATTCAAAATTTTCATACGAGGTCATTTTAATAAAAAATAAGTCCCACACCTAATTGTCTTTTTGAGACTAATTTCACAACAGGCCTAAAGATTAGACCAAAAGCCTCAAAAAGCAAACAAAGGATCATTCTAGACCAAAATCGATATTTCAAAACTAACCGCACTGTCATAATTTCCATCCAAGTCCATTTTCCAAGAATGTTTACCAAATCAATCATAGGTCAAATTTCAAAGACAAAAGCGCCAAATGGCCCTAAAGTGGTACTAATTGCTTCGATACTCATGTTGACCATTCTACTAGCCTAATTTTGATATTCTGGAGCTGATGGAAGCGTCAAAATTCTGTTATAAGGTTGTTTTCTGAAGCTATGACTGAAGTCAACTTTTCAACTGATAAATTCTCCAAAATAGGGAAATGGGCCTAAAACCTAAACGAACGACCAGGAGACCGAACAGTCAATGTCCTCAAGATATAAATGACTTGGGATCTCTACAGAAATGCTTTAAATCATGAAATAAATTCTTTATTTCTAAAATGAACAGGATGGTCATTATAGAACAACTACAAATAATAGATAAATAGGCATAGTTTGTAACATATGATTAATAAGCACTACCTTACCTCCAAATAAAAGCAACCTACCTTTGCATATTTGTAACTTTTTTTAGATCTTTTTAATTAACTCTGTGAAATTAGTCTTCCCTTTTTTAGCATGCCCAATAGGACATCAAAGATACAAAAAAGGAAACTTTCCTTTGGTAAAACCAGTAATGTTTTATAAAAGTGACTCTTCTCATTATTGATCATTTGAACAGATTACTTTTCATAGTCCTGTAAAACCTGCATAACCAAAGATAATGACTTCCTATCTACTGCGGTAAAAATAATAGTATCATCAACATAAGCCAAATGGTTCAAATTCTTCCTCCATTTTAGCAGTCCAAAATACTTAAAATCATTGGGGTAAAAAAAGATGATTTAGTGCTTTAGATAATACTTCAACAGTCAATATAAATAGAGCAGGAGATAGGGGGTCCCGCTGCTTCACACCCCTAGAAGAAAGAAAAAATCCATGAGCTTGACCATTAATGAGGATGGAGTACCAATTGTTATCCACTATTCTCCATATTGTACCAATGACAACCTTATCAAAACCCATATGAGAGAGAACACTTATCAAAAATGACCAATTAACCCTATCATAAGCCTTTGCCATATCAATCTTGATTACAACATTATCAGGCCTCCCCCTCTTTCAAATATCATTAATAATTTCTTGAGACAAAAACATATTTTCAGAAATATTCCTTCCTTTTACAAAACTATATTGGTTTTGTGATATCAAACTAGGTAAGATCCCCTCCAATCTATCATATATAATTCTGGAGATAAATTTGTTGATGAAATTACTCAAGCTAATTGGTATTAAGTATTAAAAGGTTTGAATTATATTTTTTTGGGGAAATAAAACAAAATTAGTATGAGTAATTGATTTTGGTAAAGTGTGATCCTGAAAGAAAGCTTGCACAACCTTAGTAACATTTGTTCCCACTATCTGCCAACATACCTAGTAAAATAGACCTGTGAACCCATTTGGGCCACAAGCACTATTTCCAATCAACTTAAACACTATAAATTTTATTTTCTCTTCACCTGGCAAAGCTTTGATCGGTGAATTTTCATCTGAAGAGATTTGAGGTTGCATATATCGTAATAGACTAAGCTCTTCATTACACTCTGTCCTATTGAATTGTTCAGAGTAAAACATCAATACTTCAACAACTATTTCCTTATCTCCCATGGCCCATGAACTATATGATATTTATATTCTTTTTAAAGTTAATCTCTATCTTCTCCCCTTAACCAGACCATGAAAGAATCCTGTATTCTTGTCCCCTTCAGTGTACCACCTAATACATACTTTTTTTCCTCCAGAACTCTTTCTCACAGTGCAAATATAACTTGTACTCTACCTGAGCTTAATGAAGAACCATCTTGTTAATACAAGTAGGATGAACTTCAAATAATCCTTCTTTCAGCATAACAATTTCCTCTCTAATATGTTGTTTAAAAATATCCCCAAATTTAGCCTTGCTTCATCTAGCTAAATCTAATTTTTTTTTCTTTTGTCTTAATTTCCATTACACAAACACATCCTCAGCTATATCATATTCCCAACACTGCTTGACCACCTCCAAAAAGTCATCACATCTAGTCTAGAATTTTAGAAACCTAAATAGTTTGATAAAATCCTGAACAGCACCTCCACAGGATACTAAAAAAGGAGCATGATCTGAACCTGTTCTATCTTAATGTTGAACATCCAAGTTGTCAGGTAAATTTTGACATTCTTGATTAACCACCACCCTGTCAAGCCTTTTAAAAATGAACTCCTCATCAGTCCTACCATTCCACCATGTGTAAGGAATACCCGAGAGATGTATGTCAAATAGGTCACAACAATTAATACAGAAAGCAAAGTCTTTATATTCTTGTGGATATACAGGAAGTACCCCAATTTTTTCTTCTTCCCCCATAATAACATTGAAGTAACCTCCAACCATCCATGGCATTGAATAACTATGGCCTATTGAGTATAGATCATCCCATAATATCAATCTCTCAGAAGTTGAACACCTAGCATACACTATTGTAACTAGAAACTGATTATCATTCTCCAAAGTATGTTGCAAAGTTAATTGTCGCTCAATGTCAGAGACTATACCAACCTAAATATGTTCAGTAACAAACACCCAAATTTGACCATTGGTGTTATAATTAACATAATGCATAACTTTTTTTGTAGTGTTGTATTTGACTGCTATCGTAGAAAGATTACATCGGTACAATAAGGAAGAATTGGTGATATCTGTGTAACATTTGCACTCTATGAAATACATTTTGAGTTCTCACAGACCTAATGTCCTAAAATAATGCCTTTTGTATCATTTAACAATATTTTTACCTACCCTCCAGGCTTGGATCCTTGTTGGCTTTGATTCAAATACCTTCTTGCTTTTCACTTTGTTCCCCCTTAGCTAATATTTGAGGAGATAACCCAATATCTTTATAAATACTAAACTCTAGATGACTACATTCTTCTTCCTCGGTATCTTCAATAAGTCTCTCAATATATTCAGCACTGATAGATCTCTTATTGATAGCTTTCACTCTATTGTTTAGCTGAATTTTATGAAATACAATGGCATGCAATGTTTCCATAGGTACTAATTTACTAGCTTTAACATTGGCAATGGTATTTCTTTTTTCGACACAATCCTCAAGTGACCCACATGATCTTCCTCTTTCCGAGAGTAAATCAAGATGTCATCAATAAATACCACTACAAACATGTCCAAATATGGCTTGAAAATATGATTCATCAAATCCATAATAATAGCGGGAGCATTAGTCAACCCAAACGACATGATACAAATTCAAACTGACCATACCTTATCCGAAATGCCATTTTAGGATATCACACTCCCTTACCCTTAGTTGATAATAATTGGAATGGAGATCAATCATTGAAAATGTAATGACTCGACCTCGGGCCTAGTTGTAACACATCGATCGAATCCCCGAAGAGATCCAACCAAGCCTCTTGTACATATCATAAGCATACATAAGGTAAAGTAAAATCGGAAATATCATAAGAGAGTCTAAACTATGAATAGTAAATGAAGAATGTCACATGACAACATAGACTCAAAACATTTATCTAACTAGATGCCTCTACACATGAGTATGGATGGGGGATAAGACATGTTCCTAGCTCACCCTCAACATGTAACATAAAAAAAATCTTTGAAATAATAACAAACTCGATGACTAGTCCCCGATAAATGAGGACTCACCACAAACACCATCGGATATAAAAGCTTAACTAACCACGTGAATGAATATGATCTTCAACCTCAACCCCTATATTATAGGACAATGTAGGCAAAAAGTATGCATTAGTACGTTGGATTGTACTAAGTATGTAGGTAATGCAATGCATAGAAAACCATGTTTCTACAAATGACCATTTTAAATAGCAAGATAAGAGAAGTAGTAAAAATCATAAGTAGTCTTTAAGAAGGCTCAATGCATAATAAACCATAAGAGTATCATATAAAGTAAAAGATAGGTTTAGTTATTTTGAACATAAAAAGGACCATACATATATGGGATAGGAACCATAACCGACAATAGGACCATGCAAGCTATAACATAGAATATCAACATTGCCCTACATAGGAGAAAAGGGGAATTTATTTTTCAAGGTAGACTCTACCCCGCTAGGTGGGCCATACATACGTTATATGTGGATCCACTAGCTAAGCCATGAAGGCAACTTATGGTTGCACGTAGTTTATGAGACGCGAGGTTGCTACTACGGATTTTGGTAGGGCCGCTACCTCAAGTCTACTTGGTGCTAAGTCAAATCCCACAGAATACATGCATAGCATAGAAATCATAATTACATATATCATACTCATGATCATAGGTTTCAAATCATAGAGTAGCTCATTTTCATAACATAAGTACAATGAAGGCATTGCCCTTCCACATTATAAATCATACATACATAGACATGATTCATACTTATAAATTCATGATCATACCTTATACTTGAAATTAGGGTAAGACATGAATGCATGATCAATTGACTTGAAAATCATAAAATTGACTTGAAAACATGCATGATCATAAACTTTCTTTCAGTACATACATAATTCATATAGATAATATCGTTAGGTAGTATAATTAAAAATACTCATATTTTACATCATGGACCCTAGAAATCAAAATAGGAGAATTCATGAAAAAAATCTTCAATTTAATGCAATAACCATTAATTTATATCAAAATATACTCATGATCATACATTAAATCATAATTCATGCAATTGGAATAGAGGTCATAAAACCCATAAAATGTCATACTTTAATTTGATAGAAAATCTTTAGAAATTGATTTGGCTTCATGAATGAAAGGATACATGAATCAACACCACATACCTTAAGTGAGAACATCAAATAATTTGGAAGAACTTGAGAGTTTTGATGGATAGCTTGACTGAATTTACCTGAAGTCTTCAATGGAGCCCTTGAGAGTCTTTTGTAGAGAGAGAAATATTTGAGTAGGTGAATTGTAGAAAAATGAATAAAATTAGAAGTTTAGGTAAATTTATAGAGATGAATTAGGTCCTAAAAATGTTTACTTTCATTAGCTAACAATTAGGGAAAAGTCTAAAGTACCCTTGCTAAAAACTAAATTCAGCCAGAAAATCATCGCCAGGTCCGCGACATAGAGGCAAGCAAGTCCGCGATGCGGACTTGTTGCGCACCTTACTATTCTGCGCAATTTCTTCAAAAATCTATCTTTCGATATATGAGTTCTAATAATCCACCGAGACTATTTCCCCGCAGGTATTGACCCCTTGATCGATATTCCGAACTCAGATTTTCCAAAAAGGTTAAGGATAATGCATTACATGAGTGGCCTATTCCCAAGACATTCTTAAGGCACTTGTGACCATTTTGAGGGATGTTGTAATATTTCACCCTTAGGAACATTCATCCTTTAATGAGATTCAACTAATATAGGAAGGACATGGAAAAAGAATTAGCAACCCAACATGAATATAAGGACACTTTGACAGATGCATAGAACATGTAAATATCATACTTAACATAAGACATAGTCCTTCTCTCGATGTCATCCCTATAATGTCCTTAATATTATATACCTCGTAAAAAAGTCTTGGGGATCCTCATCGCTTTTTGAACCATAGAACTCGGGAGGGTTCATCCTTGTAAAGTCTCTAACTCATGAAGCTAGTGTGATCACATTTGGAGGAGCCATTACTCCTTGGTTGGCTACTATGCGAGCTAGCATAGTGATAGTGGTCCAAAACTCTTCATTAGTTACTTAATCGGGAAGAGGACCATTAGTTTGAGGGATTTGTCTTCTCGGAGGCATGTTCTAAAAAATCACAAAGAACAATCGTTAGAAGGGAAGGTCTTAGAGTACCACTCTATCGCATGACATGGGTCATAAAAGAAGTGAGAATTTACTAAGACGTCTTATATCCTTCTACTCATAAGTATGGCATGCTTCACACTCATGAATAAAACTTTACTTGATGTGGTATGTTGGACACGATAGGACACTTGAAAAATTATGTGATTTGATACCAAGTTTGTCACTACCCGACCTAGGACCTAGTCGTAACATGGCAATCGAAACCCCGAAAGGCTCCAACCAAGCCTCTTGTATATATCATAAGAATACATAGGTAAACTAAAAGCAGAAATATCATAAGAGAGTCTAAACTATGCATAGTAAATGAAGAATATCACATGACAACGTAGACTCGAAATATTTGTCCAACTAGATGCCTCAACAGATTAGTATGGGCTGGGTATAATACATGTCCCTATCTCACCCTCAATATGTAATATAACAAAAGTCTTTAAAATAATAGCCAACTCGATCACTAGTCCTCGATAAATGAGGACTCACCACAAATACCACCGGATAGAAAAGCTTAACTAGCCACGTGGACGACTATGATCTTCAACCTCAACCCCTACATTATGAGACAATGTAGGCAAAAAGTATGCATTAGTACGTTGGAATGTACTAAGTATGTAGGCAATACAATGCATAGAGAATTATGTGCCTACAAATGACCATTTTAAATAGCATGATAGGAGAAGTAGTAAAAATCATAAGTAGTCTTTAAGAAGGATCAATGCATAATAAACTATAAGAGACACGAGGTTGCTACTAGGAATTTTAGTAGGTCCCCCACCTCAAGTCCACTCGGTGCTAAGTCAAATCCCACGTAATACATGCATAGCATAAAAATCATAATTACATATATCATAGTCATGATCATAGGTTTGAAATCATAGAGTAGCTCATTTTCATAACATAAGTACAATGCAGGCATTATCCTTCCACATTACAAATCATACATATATAGACATGATTCATACTTATAAATTTATGATCGTAGCTTATACTAATTAGGGTAAGACATGAATCCATGATCAATTGACTTGAAAATCATAAAATTGACTTGAAAACATGCATGATCATAAACTTTCTTTCAGTACATACATAATTCATATAGATAATATCGTTACGTAGTATAATTAAAAATACTCATATTTTACATCATGAACCCTAGAAATCAAAATAGGAGAATTCATGAAAAAACTCTTCAATTTAATGCAATAACCATTAATTTATATCAAAATAGACTCATGATCATACTTTAAATCATAATTCATGCAATTGGAATAGAGGTCATAAAACTCATAAAATATCATACTTTAATTTGATAGAAAATCTTTAGAAATTGATTTGGATTCATGAATGAAAGGATCCATGAATCAACACCACATACCTTAAGTGAGAACATCAAATAATTTGGAAGAACTTGAGAGTTTTGATGGATAGCTTGACTGAATTTACTTGAAGTCTTCAATGGAACCCTTGAGAGTGTTTTGTAGAGAGAGAAATATTTGAGTAGGTGAATTGTAGAAAAATAAATAGAATTAGAAGTTTATGTAAATTTATAGAGATGAATTAGGTCCTAAAAATATTTATGTTCATTAGCTAACAATTAGGGAAACATCTAAAGTGCCCTATTCCCAAGGCATTCTTAAGGCACTTCTGACCATTTTGAGGGATGTTACAGAAAAGTAACCTGCCCCTTGTAATTGGTGAAAGAAATCATCTATCCTCGGAATTGGATACTTATTCTTTACGGTGACCTTATTTAATTATCGGTAATATATACACATTCGGAGCGACCCATTTTTTTTTCTAACAAACAAAATGGGTGCACCCCATGGGGATATACTTGGCCTTATAAAGCCCTTATCTAACAATTCCTTCAATTACTGTTCCAACTTCTTAAGTTCCATTGGAGCTATACGGTAAAGAGAAATAGAAATAGGTTGAGCATCGAGAAGGAGATATATGCCAAAGTCAATTTCCCTTTTGGGAGGAACACCAGGCAAGTCATCGGAAAATACATTGAAAAACTTATTAACTATAGGTACCGACTCAAGAGTAGGAGTTTCGGAATCAACATCCCCAACTCTAACTATATGATAGATGCAACCTTTTGAAATCATTTTCTGGGCCTTAAGACATGAGATAAATCGACCCTTAACCACAAAATTATTATCCTTTCATTCAAGATTAGGTTCATTAGAAAATTAAAACTTGACCCTATGGGTTCTACAATAAATATATGCATAAACGGGATGTAACCAATCCATACCAATAATAATGTCAAAATCCATCATGTTTAGTTCAACAAGATCACCAGAGATAACTTTATGCAAGACCAATATGGGAAAACTTCTATACACTCACTTGGCTAACACCGAATCACCAATGGGAGTATAAACCAAAAAATGTTCTAACAAAAGACAAGTAAGTACCTAGATCAAGCAATGCATAAACATCAAATTTAAAGACTCATAACATACCCATGACTATATCAGGAGTCTCATCCACATCTTGCCTAGCATGTAGGGAATATAATTGATTGTTGTGGTGGTGTAACATCCCTCAAAAATGATAACAAGTACCTTGAGAATGCATTGGGAATAGTCCACTCATGTAATGTGTTATCTTTAATCCTTTTGGAAAATTCGAGTTCAGAATATCGATCAGGGGTCAAAACTTACAGAAAAATGGTCTCGATGGATTTTTAAGACCCGTATATCAGATGATAGATTTTTGAAGAAATTCATGAAATATTAGGATCCATGACAGGTCTGCATCGCGGATTGGGCGAGTTTTCTAGCCGAGTGGAGTTTTTTTAAGGGAATTTTAGACCTTTTTCAAATTATTAGTCAATGAACCTAGACATTTTTAGGGCCTAATCCTACTCTATAAAGTCACCTAAGCCCCTAGTTCTATTCATTCTCCAATAATTTATCTATCAAATATTTCTCTCTCTACAAAAAAAAGGCTTTCAAGGGTTTCCATTGAAGAATTCAAGTAATCTACTCAATTTCTCCATCTAACTCTCATGTTTTTCTAATTATTTGGTGTTTTCACTTAAGGTATGTGGATATTGATTCATGGATTCTTTCATCCATGAAGACCAATCAATTTCTCAAGGTTTTCTATCAAATTAAAGTATGGTATTTTATGGGTTTTATGATCTCTATTCCTATTACATGAATTATGACATAAAGTATGATCATTAGTCTATTTTGATATAAATTGATGGTTATTGTATTGAATTGAAGAGTATTCCCATGAATTATCCTATTTTAATCTCTATGGTTCATGGTGTAAATTATGAGTATTTTGAATTATACTTCCAAAGGTTATTATCTATATGAATTATGTATGAGCTGATATAAAGTTTTTGATCATTTATGTTTTTAAGTAAATTACATAATTTTCAAAGTCAATTGATTATGCAATTGAGTTCTACTCTAAGTTCAAGGTATGAATTTCATGCAAGTTATGAAATAAGCTCACAATACAAGTATGCTATGAAAATGAGCTGCTCTATGATTTCAAACCTATGATCATGACTATGATATATGAAATTATGATCTTATGTTATGTATGTATTCCGTGGGATTTGACTTAGCACCAAGTAAACTTGGGTGGGGCCCTACCAAAAGCCTTAGAGTAGCCTCATGTCCCATAAACTACGTGCCACCGTAGGTTGCCTTTATGGCCTAGCTAGTGGATCCACAAATAGCACATATTCGTGATCAGGAGTCTACCTTTGCAAAGTAGCCTCCACCTTCTCGATGTAGGTATCATCGGATTCTATGTTATAGCTCGCATGGTCTTATTGTCAGTAATGGTTCCTATCCCACATATGTACGATCTCTTAAGTATGTTATGATTTTGAATTTATGCTTTTAAATGCTTTGGTCAATATAATTTTCTCATGACTTTACGTATTCCATCTTATCATGTATTTTACTTGACCTTTGCATTCTGTGATTTACATTGCATGTCATGCCCTCATACTTAGTAAATTCCAACGTACTAATGCATACTTTTTCCTACATTGTCTCATACTGTAGGGGTTGAGGTTGTAGATCTTAATCGTCCACGTAACTAGTAGGGTTTATATATCTGACTGTGTTGTGTTAAGTCCTCATTGATCGGGGACTGGTTTTCAAGTTGGTTACTATTTTCTTTTCAAAAGACTTTTGTTTACATTTTGTATTGAGGGTGAGCTAGTTTCATATCTTAGCGCCCGCCCATACTCATGTTTAGAGGTATCTAGTTGGACATATGTTTGAGTCTATGTTGTCATAAGACATTTTCAGATTTCTATTCATGGTTTAGACTCTCTTATGATGTTTCCGCTTTTATATCTTACCTTGTGGATGCTTATGATATGTACAAGAGGCTTGGTTGAAGCCCTTTGGGGTTTCAATCGTCGTATTATAACTAGGCCCTAGGTTGGGCCATGACAGTTGGACACCCTTAAATTAAGCTTGGGCATCTTATTACACTTGCCCTCCTTGAGGACGACCTTCTCCACCTTTGTTGGAAACATGAGGGCAATCGAATTGCTTATGACCCATCTTGACATATCCATAGAAAGCTCTCATTCCCATCAAGCATCTCCCTCCATGATGCTTTCCACACTTTGCACACTTAGGAAATAAAGGGCTACTAGCATTTATACCTCCACCTCCTTGAACCTTAGAGTATGTCACCCTATCCTTAACAAACTTCTTCCCCAAACCTAGTCCTTGTTGAGAACGGCCAATACCACCACCACCACTGGTCTTAGTATTAGAGAACCCACATTCATACTGGGCACTCTTAGAATCCCTCATTCTCATCTCTTTGAGTTTCTCTCCCTCAATTTTTTAACGAAGGTCATAAGCCAAGATATGTCCATCTCTTTAAAAAGAATATAGGTACGGCATTCTTTAGCAACCAAGTCGGACACCTCCGATATGAATTAGCTCATTCAGGCATGTGGATCGATAATCAATAAAGGAGCTTAGTTGGATAGCTTAGTAAACTTGAGGAAATAGTCCCTCATACCCATGTTACCTTGTCAAAGATTGATGAACTCCAACACCTTTGCCTTTCTTAGGTCAAGAGGAAAGAAACGGTAAAGGAAAGATAACTTGAAGGCTTCCCATTCAATAGGACCTTCATCAACTCTCTCAACCTTCCATTGAGTGTACCAAACTTGGGCCACACTCTTTAGTTGGTAAGTCGCCAACTCCGCGTTCTCTTCGGAAGTCACTACCATGATACTTACTATCTTGTAAACCTCATCAATAAATTCTTGGGAGTCCTCATCAACATTCGAACCATTGAAATCGGGAGGGTTCATTCATGCAAAGTCCCTCACCTTAGAGGCTAGAGTAGGAGCATTAGGAGGAGTCGCAATTCTTTGGTCCTCATTAGTAACATGGTTGGGTAGGGGACCATTGTCTTGAGGGATCGGAGGATCTTGGTCCTCATTAGCATTGATCCCTCTTTGCATAGGAGCTCTTCTTGGAGGCATTTTCTACAAATCATAAAGGAAAATCATTAGGGAAAGAAGTCTTCGATTGTACTCTATAGCAAGACATAGATCATGAAATAAGTGAAGATTTTATGAACTCCTTATATCCTCCTATTCATAAATGTGGCTCATATCACATTCATGAATAAGACTCTACTTGATGCGGCATGTTGGACACCCTAGGACATCTTGAACCTTGTGCTCTGATATCAAGTTTGTCACAATCCAGCCTACGGCCCAGTCATAACATAGCAATCGAAACCCTGAAGGGCTCCAACCAAGACTTTTACCATATTATTAAGCATATATAAGGTAAATTAAAGCGGAATATAACATAAGAAAGTGTCTAACATAAATCATAAAAAAGAGCGTAATTTGAATACATAGACTCTACACGTTTGTCCAACAAATGCCTCTACTAATGAAAGTAGACGGAGGCTAAGACATATCCCTAGATTACCCTCAAATCATGAATGAAGTAAAAATTATTCAAAAGAATCAACACATAACTAGTTCATGATATATTATGACTCACCAAAAGTTTGTCGAATGGAAGCTCACTAGCCACGTGCGGGAATATGATCCTCAACCAATGTAGACATAATATGTGTTAATACATTTGAATGTACTAAGTATATGGGCATGAAATGCAATATAAATCATAGAAATGCATTGATCTAATAACGTACACAATAAAAAGGATAAGTAAAGTCATGAGAAAATCATTGTGATCAAAGCATTTAAGGCATAGTTAAAACTATAGCAGAACATAAGAATAGTATGCATATGTGGGATATTATCATGAACGAAAATAAGACCATGCGAGTTATAACATGTAATCCTGATGTCTCCTCATACAAAGGAAAAAGGAGAATCAACTTGCAAAGGTAGGCTCTACCCCGCTAGGCGGGTCATGTACATATGCTATATGTGGATCCACTAGCTAAGCCTTGAAGGCAACCTATGGTGACACATAGTTTTGAGACTTGAGACTACCACTAAGGCTTTTGATAGGTACCCTACCTTAAAGTCCGCTCGGTGCTAAGTCAAATCTCACGTAGTAGATAACATAATAATCATACTTAGCATATATCATGAACTTGTTCATAAACTTCATAATTCATTAAATAGCTCATTTTCATTACATACTTGCAATGTGATTATTATCCTGTCAACACCAAAATATCATACTTTCATAATGCATATCATTAGATTTTTTGGTCACCAACATAGGTCCCTAAGTCACCTTTTTCACAACTTGCACAAGATTCATAATCTGTTCATAATTGAAATCCATAATCAAAATTCATACTTTAATTTATAGTAAAACTCATAAGTATATCAATTTGGATGAAAACCATGAGAATACTTTGAAATTGTTGAACTTCATAGTCACACTTCATGTATATCATTATTAAAAATAGCTTCATGCATAAGCATTCATAATTGAACTTGAAATCATGTAATTTATGTACAAACATAATGATTAAAAATATAATTAAAAAAGCCCAACACAATTCATCAAAATTAAAGTTTAAAGAAAATGAAATTCCATGAGATTTTACAGAAAACCCTTGGAAATCCATGGGTGAAAGGGACCCACAAATCAACCCTCAAATATATTGATAAAATTAACCTAGAATTTAAGAGAAACCTTGATGAATTTAAAACCCTAGCTTGAATTTTGGAGAAGAAGCCTCGAGAGAATCTCTTAGTCTTGCCTTAGGGAAAATTTGAAGAGTAAATTGAATAGGAGGGAAATTTGAAGCATTAGGTATATATGGACTTTGAACTTGGCCATAAAAGTATCTAGGTTCATCAAATCAAACTTTGAAAAAGACCCTTATAACCTTCATTAAAATTCAAAATTTGACCTTACTAATTGAACTCTACGATTTGTAGAAGTGGAGATGAGTCGTAGAACAACTCGTCCTAAAGGTCTTGGGAAACAACTAAAAATTGAGTCTCTAAACTATTCTTATGAGTCATTATTGTCACGACCCAACCCCGTAGGCTGTGACTGGGGTCCAACTTGGACCCCCCCTATGCGTATCTATCAGCTACACCTAAGTTGAACCGTGTGTAATGTGACACTATACCTAAAAGCCTCAATAGTTGAAAACTTTTTCATGTACATATAGCCTCTTTCATTCGTATCATATCATGAAAGGGCACACAAGCCGGCGAGGCTGCCATAAGATAAAAACATTTACAACCTGTCATATAGGCACAGTTGAAACAAACTTATAAACAACCCACATATACATATGTCTACAGACCTCTAAGAATAGTAACAGCAACATATGGCAGGACAGGGCCCCCGCCGTACCCCTGGATAATTAAATACATACATATTACATGACTAGTATCAAAAGTTAGGCTCCGGAACAGTGGAGCGCTCCCAATATTGCTGAGTGGAAGCCCTAAGCTGGCAGATCTCTAAACTGAACATTTGTACCTGCGGACATGAAATGCAGCCCTTCGAAGAATTAGGGGTTAGTACGATATATGTACTGAGTATATAAAGCATAATAATACATAACTAAGATGACAACTGAAGTAGAGATGCAGGAAACAAATATAACAGTTAACGAATTTCTCTACCTGCATCTTATGACATGAGGGCATGTATACCTTCCTTACATACCATATCTGGCCTGCTATGGACTTGGTTCTACAAGTGTGTCACTATATTTCCATATGCATGCCTACAGACTGTATCCGGCCCTTTAGTGAGGGACTCAATGAAGATGTCATTTCATCATTTATTATGTCCGGCCCTTCATGGGACCCAGTGAGTTTATCTTGCCTGGACCTTCATAGGACGCAGTGAGTGACGTATTAACAGCCTACATGAGTAAAGTAACAAGGAAACATATGCAATTAGTTCATCATTTGAGATTCAGTATAACAATCGTTATGGACTATCATTTGAGGTTCAAAACTATCATCGTCTCACGTATCCTCTAACTTCTATTAGGGGCCACATCGACGGAGTCTCAAGAGTCCTAGACTTTTATAAAGGTAATACCAAACAGCTTATGCAATCAGAGACACTTGTCATTATAGAGTTCTTAGGCATAGTAGCTCATACATTCAATTAGTATTCATCATATAGGGACTCGAGGGTAGCAGTTCAACTACTTCAAGAACTTCGATATTAAGAAATGAATAGGAGTTATAGTTCATGCTTCCCATGCATCCGGTTACTATTTCCTATATAGAAGGCTTGAGGGTGATAGCTCAGCTACCTTAAGAGCCTTAGCATTTAGAATTGAACACGAGTCAATAGGCTCTACATATATTACCTTTTATCCTATAGAAGCCTTAAAAAGGCAATAGCTCAACTATTACAAGAGTTCTACCATTACGAAGTGGATAAGAATTATGGACTATACTAGGAGCTTTATGAATGGAACTATCCCCAAGTTCCATATACAAATCATTCATAACTTATATCTAATATAGGCCAAAATAAATAAGAATAGCTTTATCTACTTATGCCAAAACATGCCAAGAGAAGGAATAAGCTTTACATACTTATTCCAAAAAAAATACCAAAAGAAAGCTTCACATACCTCTTACGGCTCTTTATCTCATTCGTCTCATTGTCCTCTGAACCTAAGTAATATAAAAGCAACATAAATATTAATAACCCTTGGCTTTCCATCATCTTAGGTTATGTATGAGTATTCATAGAACTCAACTCTTCGCTCGCCTCCTTGATTAGTTCTTTAACTAGTTTAAAGAGTTATCGGAAATTGGGCAGCATCTCCCCTATAATATGCCCTATCCAAATTCCCAATTACATACCTAATTACTACAGCCAACCAAAAACAACAACCTGCAGCTCATATACAAGTAAAACATGACAACATTACACAATATAAACTCCACCCAACTTGCTGAAAATTGTAATACCAAAATAGGGTTTCTAGTCTTTGTTTTGCAAAACCTTTAATTATACGAAATGAAGGGTCATGTGGCTTCAACCAGAAGAACCCACACCCATTTTAAAATATATTTAGTTCCCGTAACACATTACCACACACCTGTAGCAGCACCCCACATGCACAACACCTTATTTCATCTATAATTTAACTACGACAACTTAACTTTCGATTGTTTCTATCGTCAAGCATCTCCACGACTTTTTTTATACTTACAGCAGTAAAAAAAAGGTATATAATACACTAAATAACAACCTCATAAAGTACAAATTTAAAGGAGAAGTCTTAACTTACCTGAAATTAGCCAAAACATACCAAACCTCGCCTCGGAACTTCTCTAGTCGCGTTGAAACTATGTGGACTGTTTGCTGTCCGTTTTGGCTGCACCAAGTCATGATTTTATACTTATAATACCTTCATATCATCGTGGTATAATCTGGATAATTAATTTATGGAACGAAATTGGGACTTACCTATTTTTTCCTCCTAGCCGCCACACTTTTCTCTCTTAGCTTAGGGTTTTCATTTTTTTGTGTTGCTGAAGTTTTTGGTACTTTGCTACAGGTTTTTGGATAATTAACTGAAGCTAAGAGTCATTTTAACATGTATATATGGGCTGCCTTGGAGGTGACACATGTCATCCCCTTAGGGTGATACGTGTCGAACCATAATTGGCCACCGTATCATGCTGCCAACTAGGGGCTGCCACATGGCAGTGGGGTCCACCCCCCCAAGCAGCTACATCACCTACTTGAACCTAAGTAGGTGCATCACCTGCTTGCTTGAGGTGATGCCACGTGTCGCTCCTCCATTGGCTGCCACGTGTTGTCTTTTTTCCTTCCTCGTAGGTTCGCAATCTTATCTTATTTTAGAAGCCTATGTAATCCATGCTACGTAAGCTTGATATGTCCTTAAGCAACTCAAGTGTATAAGACTTCTAAATTAGCAGCTTACATAGGTAAATCAAGTCCTACGACTCATTACTTGGCCTCCAATTCCTTCCGGATTCTTATGACTCTATTTCCAACCTTCTCTACTATAGGGTATCACATTCTCCTTTCCTTGGAGTGGTTTGATAGTGTCGTAGCTTATCCAGCTAACATGATGACTTCTAAGAACCTTAATAGCCTTCCCAGAACTTAGGAAGCTTATGAAGTGTTCCAAGGTACCAGAGTACAGGGTGTAACAATTATTATGACTCGTAATCATGTCTATGGGTTGTAGACCCAAATGGTAAAAGACCTATAATTTTTCCAGTCTCTGAAGTTTTTGTACGACTTATTTTGATAAGTCGTCAACTCCTGTATGACTCATCCTTTTTAGTCGTAGAGTGGGTTTTGAGGGTGGACATATGAAGGTCATTAATGATGACTCATTTCTATGAGTCGTAATTTATTTTACAAGTCGTTATTTGACTCGTTAACTTGCCTTCGTGCCTTGTCCAATTTCCTACCTTAACCTCACTTCTGCTAGTCATCTTTACGACTCATAATAGTCACTACGAGTTGTAGACTGACTCCTAGGCATGGGATCATTCCAAATTTTCCTGAAATTTCCTTTTGATCGACTTTTTATCTTACAGGGTCTTACATTCTTCTATTGGATTGATATCCTATCCACAGACAATAACTTCATCACCCTGATTTGTCTCCTCTACTTTGTCATCTTCTGAAGGTATGGTGGTTTGTTGATCCTTCCATATTCCCTTTGCGAGGCTGCTGATTTTCGGATGATTCTGCACATGATTTGGCATACTGTTATTTTTCTCAATGCTCGTCTTCTGGTTCTTGCCAAGTGCTTTAGTAATCCCCTCTTTTGTGGTTTTCTGTTTGTTATTTTCATTATTTGTAATAGTTTTCTCACCTTGTGACTGCCCTCTATCTTCCATACTTTATTTATCATGTTGTTGCAGTTCACCCTCTCCTATTGATAGAACCAGTTCCTCCTCATTAGATATATTATCTAGAGCGGCAATAGAATTGCTCCTATCTGTTCCTTTAACAGGCGTTAAATCTTGTTCACTTATAGTAGCTCATTTATCTATGCTGAATATCCTATTAGTTGGCTGCCAGAATCTCCTCAAAATTCTTCTCCTTCTTTGATGATTTTCTATGTCTTTGATCTCGCTTGTTTCCTCTTGTTCCTCAATCTGTACTTATTTGTCCTTTGCTTGCTCCTTGACCTCCTAAGTAGTTCTTTTGAGCTCAGAATGAAAACTTCTACACTTTTCTTTTGCATGTCCCTGAACTTTACAATGAGTACAATACTTAGACATTATATCATAAAGAATTTTTACATATTTCACCCTAAACTCCTTAGTCTCTTCATTCACAATCTCTATTTCCACAAATTTAGGGAAATTAGAGAATTGGTCTACCTGAACATTAATTCTTGCACAACTTGGTCTAGTCTTATCTATTTTGACCATTTCTAAATATAGGGTCTTACCCACTGCTGAAGCAAGGGAAAATAATGCTTTCTTCACAAAAAAAGTTGGCTTGAGATCTGAGAAAGATATCCAAGCCATCGCCTGAGTCATTTCTTCATCGACCTTAAACTTTGTATCATAGATAAAAAGCCTCATGTTATACAAGTATCCGTCCTTAGCCAATAAATTAAAAATATTCTTTGACATTATGTTAATGAAATCTTTTTGTTGATCAAGCCTTATAAGAACATCCCTATTACGCAGTAGACCTATCTAACATTCTCCTTAGACATTACATTGTCTAGGAATAAGCATCCTTATCTCCTCTAGTTCTTGCCAACCATAAGAAAATGTTCCCACTACTGTGAATTGGAGATTCTCAATTATGTTCATCCTATCCACTTTCCCTTCCATCCAAATAATTCTGGGAACACCATTCAAAAATGAAACTTTTTTTAGTAGAATTGGGTCATCCCATGTGAGGGTAGCCTTAGTACCAGGGGTGACCCAACGAACATTGGATAATTCTCCTGTGAAGAGATACTGATAATATTATCGGTAAGCAAATTGTTACATGTGATAGGAAAAATAGAGTTAATACTAATTGAATTATTTCAATAAACTAAAGGTGGAAATAACATTTTATGAGAGAGTGAGGACTAGCCAACCCCATGGATGGGATAGCCAGTGGCTAGAGATAGCATAAAGCTGAACTAGGTTTGAACTCACCAGCGATGGGAGGTCATGAGAGAGCGTTCATTTTCAAGTTGGACATTAGTAGCAATTGTATTGTATATATATTGTCACGTTTTTTAATTAGTAGCTCCTGTATAGGTGATACCAGGTCTGGGGATTGGTCTAGTGTCAGTTCATCATTTTTGGTCACTTTCGGGCCTTTATTTCACCTTATCCTATTACTTATTTATTCAAATTATTGTTTGACTTTCACTTGTGAGTTGGATTTGGCTTGCCTACTCAGGGTTATAGTAGGCGTCATCATGACCTGGATTCGGGTTGTGACACACTTATTTTCTCATGTTGGTTTAGTGAGTGGAAAATATTTTTTAGTTTTTGGTTGATGAGTAGAAAAATATTTTTAGAAAAATAGTTTTCAATGCTCTTCCACCCCCCCACACACAAAATCCTGATGTTTTTCTATGCTCCACTCACTAATCCCAAACAGTAAGTTGTCCAAATGTATCATAATAATATAATTCTGAATACTTTTTCTCAACATGATAGTTCAATAAGGTATAATTACTTGAACAATATGGCTTTCGTGCAACTGCTACGTGCTTGCTTCTTGCCCCTTATTTAAAACTCAAGGAAAACCTTGAACAATATGAGAAAAATACGCGCAAGTGCCCAACCTATACAAGGGGCTTGGGTTCGAAATCCTATCAAATATGATGATGTACCTAGTCGTTTAAATCAGACCAAAAGTTTGAGGGATGAAAAGCTGACTCTTAAACTGCCTCTAAACTAATAATGGAACGTAGCTGACAGCTCCCCATACTTGATTTGATTTCCCTACTTGCTGAAGAAATGAGTTGCGTAGCGGTTACCAAAAGTGGTATAGGTTTTGAATTGAATTTCAATCCATAGATTAAAAGAACGCAACAGCGAGGGACAACTCGCCCATACAGCTAGCGGGGAGGATGGCACTACTGGCCCAATATCAAACAACTAAAGAGGATGCTAGTAGATCATTTAACAGTAGAAATAAAAAGTCATTAAACCAAGAAACTAACAAATTGTCAACTGGTAAAACAACACTGCCTCAGTCATATAAAATTCTTGCAGTAAATAAATAGTATCAAGTCCTCTTATTGTAAACTAATAGTAGTAGAACATATCCTATCTAGCTATGTTCTTCCAACTCACTTGTGTATTTTATTTACGTTGTCTCTTGAATCGTTCCAACCACACCTTATGGAGATTTTGATTTTTTGCCATGAATTCCTTAGCTAAAGAATCACTTTGCACCAAATAATCAAAAGCATCACCTAAGAACTCTTTCTCGTAATCTTCAATTTCCATAATTTCTTCGTACAACCTAGCCACATCTAAGAGACTATGAGTTATCTTACTTATTGTCGCTACCACTTCTTCAAGTTTTGTTGAAATATCACTGACTACATCTTACACATTAGAAGAACGATTTTTTTACGACTTGACTTGACTTGAGAAGTTTGACTCACATCTTGCACATCCTTCTCCTTGGATGGTCCTTCAATATCATCATCATTATTTTATCCAAACTACAATCCAAGTCTATATCTTTAAATGACTTAGCACAATCCCATTTCAGATCTATATATCTCCGGCTCAATAATCAAACAATGAATAAATAAAATTAAACACAGAGACAATCAAATATACTAAATCCAAATCCCAGAAAAATAAGGCACAACCAAAAGCAAAAGGCCATATTTTTTAAAAGAAAAAGTCTACAATTCATTGATTTACCAGAAGTAATACCCAATAAGAAAATCAAATTTAAATCGCATGGAATATTTTGACGAAATTCACAACCAAAAACTCCAAAACTATAATTATTAAAAGCATACATTTGAAATTCTTGCAGAAATAGGAATGGGAACAGCGATGGAAAACCCTTGAAATGGAGAGAAACAGCGATGGCGAAAAGATGAAATTCGGAACTGTTGAGTAGGGAGTTGCGTTTGAGGGTGGGCTAGGCTGGGGGAGGTGGGTTGGTGGGTGGGGAGAGAGTGATATTTTCACTTCTGTAGTGCCTAGAATTTTTATCCAAAAAATATTTTTTCGCTTCTGTAGCGCCTAGAATTTTAATCTAAAAAATGTTTTTTCTTAACTGATTATGGAAATCATTTTCCACTAATTTTAGGAAAGGAAGTTGCTTTGGAAATTGTTTTCTCAAAATTTTAGTACAACCAAACAAGTGAAAATAGAAAAACATTTTCCTCTATACCAAACACACCCATAGTGTTTTTAAAAAAATTAAAATGTAATTTTGTAGACAATATCAGTAAAAAGTGGACAAATCTTCAATTGACTCTCCTATTTTATTTTTTCCTGTCGATTTGGACTGTATTGATAATCAATTTCCATAAAACTTGTCTAATTTATTACGTATATATATAGATTTTTCCCTAATTATTTTATAATTTTGTAGCCAAATATCAGTAAAGAGTGTGCATATGATGAAAATATAGTTAGAGATACATGATGAGAATGAGAAGTATACAAAGATGGAGGAGTTGCTTGTGAAGCATTGGGGGAAAGATAGAGATACAGAAGATATAATAGAGGAGTTGTTAAGGAGAGTATATCTGGAAAGATTTTAAGGATATAGTTATCGTTTTATGTAATATTTATTGTAATTTCAATATTTTATTATATATATTTTAGTACTTGTTCACATTTTACGTGGCAATCAAACACTAATGTCAAAATATCTCTCACTAGAAATTTCCACTAATGCTTTAAATAAACATTTAGGTTTCATCTTCTCACAAGGACTTCATCTTCTTGCTTACCAAGTTTTTGTTTCGAGCTTGGTCTATTCTTCAGGTTCGTCTAAATTCGAGTAAGTTCTTCCTAAATTCTTTTTACTTCGTCTTCTTTTTCAATTTATAAATGCTTCCTAACCCACAAAATAAATAAAAAGTTCTGATTTATTTCTTTATTTGTGTATAGGATCTCATCTGTGAATGTTGTTCATAATACTTTATGCATTTCTTGATTTAATTGGTTGTTTAAACGTCATTGTCTGTCTTATTAGATTTAATTAAAGTAGTTGTAACTACTACACGGATATTTCAGATGAGCATTGTGTTTCATTATATCTACGTGCTACAACATTGATCAGTTTCAAATATGTTTATTTATAAATTTGTTGATTTTTTTCGCTAAGTTTATAGTTGAAAATGGTTCATTTTGATATTTTGTTCAATTGTTGTTTTGTCTTCTTCTGTTCAACTTGGTTGTTTTAGCTCTCTTTGTTTGATAATTGTTGTTTGAGTATTTCAGTTTCTGTTAGCTTAACATATATTGTGTTTAGAATTTCCATCTAATTTTCAACTTATACACACTTGTGAATTAGCGTTAAGTTGTAACTGCACTACTATCAATCGTGGAACATCAAAATTAATTTCAAAAAAGGTAAAATATCATACTAAATAAAACTATCAATAAACACATACACACAAAAATGACAACAGGATAGAAATTTAGATGATGATTCAATCAACAAAGAAAAGAACACCTCTTTTCCACGTGAACTTTTTAAGCAATCAGTAACAGATTATGCAATTAAATTCAACTTCTTGGAACATGTTTTTCATTTGGGATACTATCTTTTGTATAAAAGATTTTTCAATACCACATTTTTCAAACAGTTAATAATAGAGAAGTGATCAAAAGTGAGCATCGAGAGCTCAAAACTCCATTACAAGCTAGAGAGAAAACATGAAGAAGAAAAGAGGAGATTTTATTGAATTATCTATCTCGAATGAGTATACACCAAAATGTACCATGGGCCTTATAGCCAAGGATCACAAAATATCTTCAACAATCTAACTAACTATCTTTGCCAGTTGGATGCCAGCTCACACTGAATAGTCAGTACACTTGCACTACACTGTTCTAACTAACTGTGCACGTGCACTATTCTAACTAACTAACTACACTGCCTGAACTTCATACTTCATATATTGGAATACACCCCTTCAAGCTGAAGGGTTCATGATATTAAGCACACCAAGTGTCACGATCCAAAATGGGTTATTAGTGGCACCCACAATTAATTTCCTAGGTGGGAGAACCAACGATACAAACAACAACTTATAAAATATGACAATAACGCGAAAGCTCAATTTATGAGAGTAAGAAATAATAAAACAACTAAAGTCTATTATATACTTTTTCCCAAAACCTGAAAGTCATCACATCAAGGACATCTAATTCTAAAATACTAAGTCTGAAAATATCAAATACCATACTAAATAAATAACTTAATTTGTCCAAAAACTATGGACATCATGTCATGCCCGAAAGAATCCAACACGAGCTAGAAGGAATAACATATAATCATTATGCAATGATCACATCACCACTAATTCCCCAAATCATTAACCCAAACATTTTTCTAATTAGCCACTATATATAACAAATTACCCTATCAACTATATTACCACGTTGGAATGAACCAATTCTAAATTTCAATATCATCCAACATATACCATTGATAATTATCCAATGATTACCAATATATATACAACCTAACCTAGTAACGAATATGTTGAACCAACAAAAAGAATTCAACTGTTACCTGGAGGACTTCGTTCGTCACCTAAGTTTTGTCCAAACCCTTCTCTCTTTTTTTCTAAAATTCTTAGATATTAAAAGTGATAAATACCGCTAACTTATTTTAATATTATAAGATAAGTTGTATCGGATATTAAATAAATTACCATTTTAACCCACTAATTAGATTAATTATCTAATTTTGCCCTAAATTAAATAACTGTAATTATCGACTAGTCCAAAATACCCCTTAAGAATTTATAGAAAGAATCTTTTATAAAATAAAAGTTCTAGTTCTCAAAATGAACTAATGGGTCCAACAGATACCAATTTACCCACCATTCATCCCCAAATGGTCAAAAGAAGATCAAGGTAGAAAAGGGTACCTGACTCGACGAAAAATATGGATATCTTCCACGCATATCATCCCTAATCTCCCAAGTGGACTCTTCAACAAGAGTATTCCTCCATTGGACCTTCACAGATGCAATCTCCCTTGACCTCAGCTTGCACACCTCCCTATCAAGAATAGCTACAGGCTCCTCCTTATAAGACAAATTATCATCAAGCAAGACCGAATCCCAGTGAATAATATAGTTTCCTTCACCATGATATTTCTTTAGCATAGACACATGAAACACTGAGTGTATCCCGAACAAACCTGGAGGTAAAGCCAACTCATAGGCCACCTCTTAAAATACTTAAGAACTTCAAGCGGCCCAATATACCTCAGACTGAGCTTACCTCTCTTACCGAATCTCACCACACCTTTCATGGGTGAAACCTTCAATAACACTTGATCTCCTCCATAAACTCCATGTCTCTGACTTTTTGGTCTGTATATTCCTTTTTCATGTTCTGAGTTGCTAGAAGATTCTCCTAAATGAATTTCACCTTCTTTAACGATTCCCTCAAAATATTAGTTCCTCAAAGTCTTACCTCAATGCATCAAACCAACCAATTGGAGACCTACATCTCATTGTATACAATGTCTCAAACGGAGCCATATCAATACTCAAGTGATAACTATTATTGTATGTAAATTCTACCAAGGATAAAAATTGATCCCAATGACCACCAAAATCTACCATGCAAGCACGAAGCTATCCTCCAACACTTGAATTGCGCTCTCAGATTGTCCATCGGTCTGAGGGTGAAATATGGTACTAATATAAAATCTAGTACCTAACTCAACCTATAAGGTCCTCCAAAAGTTAGAAGTAAATTACGTACCTCTATCTGATATGATGGAAATCTGAACTCCATGCAATTGAACAATCTCGCGGATATAGAGTTAGGCTAACTTCTTTGCATTATAAGTCACCTCGACTAGAATGAAGTGAGCATACTTAGTTACTATGTTGACAATCACCCATATCGAATTAAACTTCCCCATTATCTTTGGAAAACCAACCACAAAATCCAATGCAATCCTTTCCCACTCCCATTCAAGAATGGGCATTCTTTGAAGTATCCCTCCAGGCCTCTGGTGCTCATATTTTAACTGCCGATGATTTGGACACTGGGTAACAAAATCAACAACTTCATCCTTCATTTTACTCCACCAATAATGTTGTCTTAGATCACGATACATCTTTTTTACACCGAGATGTATAGAATATCTCAAACTATGAGCCTTTAGAAAAATACTCTAAATTAAATTATCAATACGGGGCACACATACCCGCCCTTTAATCCTCAAGATGCCTTCCTCATCGATCACAGCCTCTTTGTCCTCTCCCTGCAAGATCATATCACGAATCCGGCTCAGTCTTATCATCAAACTGCTTTTCTTTAATCTTGTCAAGGAAAGAAAATCTTGCCTTCACACTAGACAAGAATCCTCCTTTCTCAATTACTTCCAGCCTCATAAAGTCATTAGCCAAAGTTTGAACCTCTCTAGCTAATGGATATCCGAAAATATGCAAATGAGCTAAACTTCTCATGCTTCCTTCTTTTCTACTCAAGGCATCAGACACTAGATTGGCTTTTCCTGGGTGAAAAAGGATAGTTATATCATAGTCCTTTAGCAATTCCATCCATATCATCTACCTCAAATTCAAGTCTCTCTAAGTGAACACATGTTGTAAACTGCGATGATCTGTATACACTTCACACTTTACCTTATATAGATAATGTCTCCACTACTTCAATGCCAATACAATCATAGCTAACTCCAAATCTTGAGTAGGGTAATTACGTTCATGCACCTTTAATTGCCTTGAAGCCTAGGCAATTACATTCTTCTCCTGAATTAGCACTGCGCCTAAATCAGAGTATGATGCATCATAATAAACAATAAAATTCTTACCTTCTACTAGCAAGGCAAGAATTGGTACGTAGTTAATAAGGTCTTGAGTTTTAGACAATTCTCTTCACACTCGTTCGACCACATAAATGGAATGTTCTGCTTGGTTAGATTGGTCAGATCGGAAATAATAGAAGAAAATTCCTTGACAAACTGGCGGTAGTAGCTTGCCAAACCAATAATGTTTCTTAGCTCTGAGATATTAGTGGGTCTTTCCCAACTCTTCACTGCTTCAATCTTCTGGGGATCCATCTTCACTCCATCCTTAGAAACCACGTTCCCCAGAAGGACACTAAATCAAGCCAGAACTTACACTTGGATAATTTGGCATATAACCTTTTCTCCCTTAATAATTCAAGAAGAATCCTCAGATGCTCTTCATGTTCTTTCCTACTCTTTGAGTGGATCAATATATCATCAATAAAAATAATAGCAAAGCATATTTGTAAGCCCAAAAGACATTACCAAGAATTCATAGTGCCTATACCTAGTTCGAAAAGCACTCTTCGGTACATCTGCTGCCTGTATTTTCAGCTGATAGTAACCAGAACTCAAATCAATTTTTGAGAAAATACAAACACGCTACAACTGATCGAATAAGTCATTAATGCGAGGAAAGGGATACCTATTTTTAATCATCATCTTATTCAGATGCCTATAGTCTATGCACATATGAAGGCTACCGTCCTTCTTCTTTATAAATAAAACTGGAGCACCCTAAGGAGAGGCACTCAGTCTAATAAACCCTTTACCCAAAAACTCCTAAAGTTGGGCCATAAAACTCCGTCAACACAACTGAGGCCATTCTATAAGGTGGAATGGAAATAGGGCGAGTGCCCGACTCCAGGTCAAAAAAAAATTAATATCCCTATTATATGGCATACCAGGTAGGTATGCAAAGAAAACATCCATAAACTCAAGCACTAGCAAAATAGACTCAATCAATGGCACTTCAGAACTATCATCCTTGAGATATGCTAGGAAGGCTAAACAACCCTTGCTCACCAGCCTCTTAGCACAAAGAAAAGAGATAATTCGAACTAGGGCAGGAAGATAGTCACCCTCCCACACCAACTAATCCATCCCAAGCCTGGCTAATGTCACAGTCTTAGCATTGCAATCTAAGATATCAAAATTTGGAGAGAGTCAAGTCATACCCAGGATTACATTAAAGTCAACCATCTTCAGAATAATCAAATCTACATAAGTTCTGCACCCCGAAAAACTCACAAGGCAAGACCTATACACTTTCTCAACTAGAATAAACTCAACAACAGAGTAGAATCACGAATAAGCTTGTCAAGTAAGTCACAATATAAATTAAGTCCATCAGCAAATGCGAAAGATACTTAAGAAAATGTGGATCTAGGATCAAACATTATGAAAGCCATGCAATTGTAGACTAGAAGAGTACTTGTGATAACAGCATCGGATGCCTCTACCTCTAACTTTCCAGGGAAAGCATAACAATAGGCTATGTCGCCCGTCTGACCATTATACTTGTCGGGCTGTACTCCAGTAGCTCTAACCTACTCGCCACCCAGAATGGACTAGCAACTACCACGACCTTAGCCACCACGTCTTCTAGAATAATGGCCCTACCATAGCCGTTGCCTCTACCTCTAGCTGTTGGGGCTCTATAAACCTGATCATGCCAAGCCTGACTTTGACTTAGATAATATTTTCTGATATGTCTAGGCTCACCACTTTTGTAACAAGTCTTAGGGTCAAGAGTGGGACTTTGTAAAGATAAAGAAGACTGAAGATAACCCCCAAAATTAGAAAAGGGCCGACTAGTCTTTAATATACCTCCATCTAAAACCTACAATAAAGACTGAATAGGAAGGGTCGAATAATCTCCAGAACTCTGTCCTCTGGAGTAAGAACCACTAAATCACCTCCCTTATGAAACTTTTTGAACGCTTTCTCTTTAGCAAAGTTATCTAGCTTCACCCCCTCCACCTCTATCACAAAATCAACCACTTTCTGAAAAGATTTTGCTGAAGCAACCACCTTTAAAGATGGAATCCATAAATCTAACCTCAATCCATTCACAAAGTGGTGAATTCGTTCTTTTGTACTGAAACAAAGTTGAGTAGCATAGCTGGTTAAGGCACAAAGCTTGGTATCATAGGCGGTAACGAATATCCTCCCTTGCTCTATATTCAGGAACTCATCTCTCCTTCTGTCCCTTAAGGTCTGAGAAATATACTTCTCTATGAAACAGTCAAAAAAAGTTGCCCAAGTCATAGGAGGTGCCTCTGCTGGTCGGCACTCAACATGAGACCGCCACTAAATTTTGGCGTCTTCCTGAAACTAGTATGTCACAAACTCAACACAAAATCACTCTACTAAATCCATCTTATAAAGCAACTCATGAAAATTAATAAGGAAATCATAAGCATCCCCAGATTCAGTACCCCTGAAGATCGGGAGTTTCAGCTTTAAAAACTTAACAAAGAGATCATACTGGTCACTAGTCATTACCGTACCTATAGTTAATCGAAGAAACATATTTTTTCCCGAGGGCGCAGTCATGCAGGGAGACACAACAATTCCTAGTTAAACTCCTGGAATATGAGGTACTAGATAGGTGAGAACCTAGTGGATCATCTTTGGAGTAGGCTGGGTGATGCTTCTCTTTCATGAACCTGCTCATCCTCCACCTCAACATCCACTCTAGCTACCTCATCAGCCGATGGAGGGGTTGCTGCTCTTTCCCTAGCTGGACCAGTTTCCTGGCCCCTGCCCCTAGTGGGCTTTCTCCTAGGACCTCTACCATGGCCTCTCGTTTCTACTCCTCCTCTGGCTACAACCCCTACGGCTGGCTCAGGTGCTGATGTTGCTCTAGTTCTAACCATCTTTGAAAATAAAGTGAAGAATGTCATATACAAATTTGTATCACCTAGATACCAAGTGGATTCAAGTAATAGCACGAATGAAAGAAGGAATGGATTTTTCCAAAAGTTCCATCGCCTCTCGAAGAAAATTAAAGGCATCCTCATACTGTTCTACAAGACTCTACTAGACTTGTCCTTGTGTGATAAGATCATCGAATCTAAGGCTCTGATACTAAGTTTGGTATAACCCAAAATAGGCTATGAGTGGCACCCACTCTTAACCTCCTAGGTGAGAAAACAAATGGTATAAACCCTAACTTATAAAATATGATAATAACGCGGAAGCTCAATTTATGACAGTAAGAAATAATAAAACCACTAAAGTCTATTAGATACATTTTCCCAAAATCTGAAAGCCATCACTTCAAGGACATCTAATTCTAAAATACTAAGTCTGAAAATATAAAACCCCAGAATAAATAAATAACTTAATGTGTCCAAAAATTAAGGACATCATGACACGCTCGAGAGAATCCAACATGAGCTAAAAGGAGTAGTTCACCCTGGAACTTGATGCACTAGACACTAGCTAGAGATGAGGTCCATTCAAAGTCGATGGAACATTCACTGCACTCCACAAAATAAAATAAAGAAACAAACAAGTAAGGGTTAGTACAGGACAACATGTAGTGAGTAGGTATCATTGGCCAACTCAAAATAGAAATCAATATGCATAAAGTAATAGCAGAAAATCAATTATAACACTTAACAGGTGGCAACCAACAAGATCAAGATCAAGTGAAACCACAATGAATAAATACATAACTAGTCAACAATATCTAGATCACACACGAGGACTCAGGCCTCCACATCACATATTTTTGGAAAATGAGTTATTGGAGATTGGGTAGCATTAATATTATTTTAATTTGTTTTTTAATATTACCGTGCCGAAATATGACACCTAATCCAATAATATCGTGTCATCTCGTGACACCTGATCCAAATATATCATATCGGAATGTGGCACCTGATCCAAATATTCAATATTGGAATATGATACTCGATCCAAATATACTGTATCGGAACGTGACAATCGATACAAATATAATTAATTTATCATCTTTTATTATCACAAATCACTTCATTAATAATATTTTATCACGCCTTCTTTATTCAAGACATCACTTTTAATAGGGTAAATTCAAAATTATGGATTTCATAGTCTTGGAATTGCAAATCAATCACAACAACATATCAACCATCCAACCCACAATAATTAAATGCATAGTAAATTTCACACATTACTCAATCACTATCAATCACTATTAAGAGTCTATCTATGATATAGAATAAATCATAACCTACCTCAACCAAAGAACCAAAGTCAAACAAGCTAATTCACCGGTGATTTCCCTTTCTTCGATGCCTCAGAATGTTTATAATCTATCAAATATATAATTTTCATAAGTACACTAGTTTTTACACACCCATATTACTATATATCTAGTCTAGACTCAATAACTCATTCAAATCTATAATCAAATTCTTACATCTCAAGCTTAGAATTAAGCCTCAATTCCTCCAATATCATAAATTTGATGGTATTCATATAATATAATACACCTAATATTTAATTACTTATCTCAATATATCAAAACTTGAATTATAATGAGATAATTATAAGAATGAATTAAAACAAAACTAACTGAAACTAATGTCTAGGTGAGAACAACTGCAGAACATAACCAAAGTCATAACATATAATCATTATGCAATGATCACATCACCACTAATTCCCCAAATCATTGACCCAATCAGTTTTCTAATTAGCCACTACATATAACAACTTACCCTATCAACTATATGACCACGTTGGCAGAAACGAATTCTAATTTTCAAAATCATCCAACATATTTCGTTAATAATTATCCAATGATTACTAATATATATATACAACCTAACCTAGTAATGAATATGCAGAACCAACAAAAAGAATTCAGCCGTTACCTGAAGGACTTCATTCCTCTTCGTTCGTCGCCCAAGTTCCGTCCAAATCCTTCTCTTTTTCTTCTAAAATTCTTAGATATTAAAAGTGACAAATACCTTTAACTTATTTTAATACTATGAGATAAGTTGTATAGGATATTAAATAAATTACAACTTCAGCCCATTAATTAGATTAATTATCTAATTTTACCCCCAACTAAATAACTGTAATTATCGACTAGTCCAAAATACCCCTTAAAAATTTACAAAAGGAGTATTTTATGAAATAAAAAGCTCTAGTTCTTAAAATTACCTAATGTTCATTACAGCAGATACCAATTTACCCACTGTTCATTCCTGAATGGTCAAAAAAATATGAGGGTAGAAAAGGATACCTAACTCAACGAACAAATGTGGATATCTTCCACGCATATCACCCCTAATCTCCCAAGTGGACTCCTCAATGGGAGTATTCCTCCATTGGACCTTCACAGATGGAATCTCTTTTGACCTCAACTTTCGCACCTCCCTATCAAGAATAGCTACAGGCTCCTCCTCATAAGACAAATTCTCATCATGCAAGACCGAATCCAAGTGAATAATATAGTTTCCATCAACATGATATTTTTTTAGCATAGAGACATGAAACAATTGGTGTACCCCGAACAAACCTGAAGGTAAAGCCAACTCATAGGCCACCTCTCCAAAATGCTTAAGAACTTCAAGTGACCTAATATACCTTGGACTGAGCTCCTAATAATCCAATGCTTTCTTCTCACTATACCCCTTAGACACTAGCCTGGCCTTGAACCTTTCTACTTCACCATTTGTGTTATACTCTACTTTATATACACACTTGGAACCAACATTGTTCATCCCTCTAGGTAAGTCAATCACTATCCAAGATTTGTTTTCTTCAAGATCCTGTTTCTCTTGTTGCATTGTTTGAATCTACCTATTATCTTTAACAGTGTGTCTAAAGTTTTATGCTCCTGAAAATCAGAAAACTTGCTTAAGTATCCCTTATAACAGGAAGTAACCTTGTCATAAATAAGAGAATTGGCCAAAGGGTGTCTAGTATTGCTATGTTTCTTAGTTGGAATAGCATAATCCATAATCCATGAAGGATCCTTGAGACTTCTGGAAGGTCTTCTGATAGGAGGATCTGTAGAAGGAGGAATGGTATCAACAATTTCTGATGCTTTAGTGATCTCAGTATCTATATCATGGTCCCATCAACATTATTACTAGTGTCAAACTCTGCATCATCTTCACCATAAGTGTCAAATACATTAGCATCAACTTCATCCAAGGAAGGACTTTCAAATACTTTTAAAGAAGAACCATAAGTATCTGTTGAGGCATCATTGTGTGGTGAGGCATGAGCAAAAGGGAAAACATCATCAAGAAAAACCACATCTCTATTTACAAAAAATTTCTTTGAGTTGATGTCCAATAATATATATCCCTTCTATAGCTCTGAATAGCCAATTAAGATAGCAGGTATGGCCCTCTTTGAGAACTAATCACCCTTTGGTAACACAAAAGTATAACATAAGCATCCTATGACCCTTAAATGAGACAAGTTAGGTTGTTTTGAATAAAACTGTTCATAGGGACTTTTATTGGCAAGCACTGTGGAAGGGAGCCTATTCATCAAATATACTGCAGCCTTGATACAATATCCCTAGTATCTAATAGGCAATTGTGAATGAAATCTAATAGCTCTAGAGATATTAATAATGTGTCTATGCTTCTTATCTAATAGGCAATTGTGATTGAAATCTAATAGCTCTAGCTATATTAAAAATGTGTCTATGCTTCTTTTCCACCATACCATTTTGTTGTGGTGTGTGAGGACAGCTACTCTGATGTAGTATCCTAGAGTTTAAAATAGTGCAGTACATTGAGGAATGAAAAATTTTGTCCCATTATTAGATCTAACAACTTTAACATAAGAATCAAATTGAGTTTTGACCATTTGAAGAAATAATTTCATAGACACAACAGTCTCAAACTTCAACTGTAACAATTGAATCCACACAAATCTACTATATTGATCTACTATTGTCAAGATATAATGCTTGTTGTCTAAAGTTGGGTCTTGTAAGTTCCCCAAAGGTCCATATGGACTACATCAAATCTCATGGATGCTCTAGAGCTACTGATGGGAAAAGTGAGCCTTATTTGCTTAGCCAGTGGGCAAAGAGGACAGTTGGCTAATACTTTACCACTTTTATTGTTGTGAACTACATTTAAAGACCTCGAGGTCTGTTGTGAGGGATGTCCATGTCTCATATGCCATAGGTTAGTGTCGTGTGATGTTGTTCCTGCAACTACCATGTCTTGAGTGCATTGTATAGCTTCCTTTTGTTTTAATATAAGAGCTCCTTTGAATATGTAAAAACCTCCTTCTTCCTTACCAATCCCCTTCACCTTGCCACTAAAGAAGTCCTAAAAAATAAAGAAATCAGGGTAAAATGATACAAAACAAGACAACTCCCTTATGACGTTGGATACTAATAATAAATTGAACTTGAAGTCTAGCACATATAGCACATTCTTCACTACTTCATTGTCAAACAAAGATGCTTCACCAATAAGATTGATCTCTTATGTATCTCCAGTAGGTAGATGCACTTGATTCCTCTGTGACTTGGTGAAACTATAATTTCTTATGAATAAGTTTTTATTTGTTGTGACATGATGAGATGTTCCAGAGTCTACTATCTAGTCCCGAGAGAAAATATTTGACATCAAACAAGTAGCAATACCAACCATGTTAAGTCTAGGCTCGTGCACATCTCTATTCAGCATATCCAGTGTCTGCTTATAATCTTTGTTTGTGAATGCTTGTCCCTTGGTTGGGATTGCATCATTCTCCACTTGACTGGTTGATGCCATCTGAGAATGATCGTGTTGGTTACTAGAAACACTTTTTATTGAGTGTTCCTAGCCTCCATGGCTGCTAGTGTGTGAGGGATTGACTGAGTTTCTCTGATTGTTTGCTGACACTTGACCTCCTCCATAACTACCATTACTATTCCTTGATGTGAGGCCAGAGATACATATTTTTAATCATTAATTTCTTCACATTTAGTATTTTTATTTGTCCTTTTTGAGCATAAATTTTATGGACTGTGCTAAATAGTGTATTTTCTTTGTACAATTAATCCAACGCAAAAATGAAGAAATTTGAAGCCAAAATGAATTAAAGATGAAATCAAGCAGGCAGCTTAATGGATTAAATTGAATATTATATTCATATTTTTTTATATAAGCTGCAATTGGAAAAGAGATAGATTCATTAAATCTTCCACGTGGCAGATATTGATAGTGGAACAAAACTAGAAACGGCGCAGGCACACACGAAAACCAAATTAAATTAGGTTTTGGGTTTCCCAATTATTTTTGGATTCAGTTATTTATTTAGGATTTTCTAAATCTATAAATGGTCCATAAAAATAATTCTAAGGGGAACTAACACACAACTCATAATTAACTTTTAACCTAGGACTCAGATTTTTATAGCTTGAAATTTTGAAAGAGTCGTCGTGAAGACCAGAGAAAATTAGTTTATTCTTTCCTTCTCTATATTTTTATTATATCTTCAAAAATTCAAGATTTTGATTTATTATATTCAATTTTGCAAGTTCATAATTAAAATTTTGTTTATAATTTCAAAATTGTGATTATCAAATTATGAGTAGCTAAATTGCATGATTGGATTTGTTGGAACCAAGATGAATTATCAAGGTAAGTTAATGTAAAAAATAATTCTTGAATGGTTTTATGCATGTATTGTTTTTCCCTTCGCTTTGATTATTTTTTAACGATTGCAAATGTTAGAACTCGCCTTATTCTTACTTGCCAGATCAAGGAGGTAACGAATGGGAAAAGAGATTAAACAACGAGATTTATGGATAACCATCCTCATCAATTAGCTTGGACAAATCAAGGTATAGCTAAATTTGGGATCATTGGTAAGGGGTAGTAAAACATACATTCGTAGACGGATCAAGTTGCATAATGAAATTCACTCATTTGCCGGATCAAGGACTTAGGTGAACTTAACTTACTGATCTTGCATGCTAAAAACTAAAATCAATTACTAATACAATATTCTTGCTGAGTTATGAAATAATGGGAAACACATTCCTAGTTACTTCTAATAATCTAAATACACATAAATATTTAGTTCAAGCTACTATTGTTCTTTTTATTTTTGTTTCAATTTAAATCCCCCCTTTTTTCAAAAATAAGAACTATCAAGTTAAATTTTACCTATGACAATATTCTTCAATATTCTCTGTGGGATCGACCACGACTCATAGTTGGGTAAATATATTACAAATGACTGTTTATATTTCTTTTCGACAAGTATATTTGGACGTTTTCAAAAAAATAGTGCCATTACCGGGGAATATGGCTTCTTTAGTATTTATTTTGATTTGTATTCCTTATTTTTTAGTTTATTTTTAAGTATTATTTTTGCATTTTTTTAATTATTATTTTTATTATTTTTATTATTAATTTTTACACTTCTTAAGATGTCATCTGAAAAAGTATGCAGTGATAAGTGTTCTTGTAATTCTTGTACTTTTGATATTATGGATTCTTACAGGTTAGCTTTTTTCAACAAGATAAGTTATATTGGGACATGTAAGATTTGTTGATACTCTTCTATAAAATAATAACTAAGTTAATGTATGTTGATAATATATTTGTATGGGATATTTACAAATTAAATGTTAAGTTGAATGCAAAGATTGACGTGTTTGACACCCAACAAACTAGTGAAGAAGAAAAGATTCTTATAGGCCAACTTGAGGAGCTAAAATTGGAGAGTCAATTACTTGATCATATTTTTATTGATGTTGTCACTGTTGAGAAGAGTACACTAGAGTTATGTAATGAAATAGCTAATATTATTTTTTAAAACTCTAATATGTGTAAATACGAGGATGTAAATAGCAATAAAATTCATGAGTTATGATGCATTGAACCTCATTCTAATCATTTTTGCACATTATTTTTAGATGATGAGATATTAATTGAGCCATCTGAGCATGTGGAAGAGTTTATGGAGGAGAAAAAATGTACCTGTATTCTTGAATTTATTGTTTCAAAATTGAAAAATGATATTCCTCATTTAAGGGCCAAGAATTGCAACATACAATTTCTATTGCTTGGTTCCTTTATTTTTGTACCGCTACCTCTTGTACGAGATAGAAAAATTGATGCAAAATTGGGGGTGCAATTCATATCTTCAAAGTGGAAGGAAAAATAGTAATACTGATGGTGTCGTTCCGCGATGTTAAATCAGGGGTTTCATGGGAGGCAACCTATGTGAAAACTTGATGAAGTTTGAGTAGTCAAGTGACCAACATTGTGCCGCGATGTTAAATCAACCGCTTATTGGGACGCAACCCAATTTGAAGTGTAGCTTCTTATTTTTATTTTTATAGTGTCACTTTTTTGTGTTGTTTTGTTTTTGTAGATTTAGGGGAAGTCCGAGTACCCAAATTTAAAGCTAAAGAACACTTGTTTAGTTTAGTGTGGGTTCTCACAACCCATGATTAAAATTGAATAAACATGTTGTTAGCTAGGCCTTAAAGGGTCTCATGGAGTATTTCTTACCTTTCTGCTTCATCTTTTTTCTATAAATTGCTTTTGGACAAAGCATGATTTTAAAAGTGGGGTAGAATATCTTCCACTATTTTAAGGGTGAAGTATGCTATAATATTTTATTTATTTATTTATTTATAGTTGATTTTTTAAAAAAAAGGACCAAAAATACAAAAAGTTTTTTTTTATTAATAAAATAGTCTTTTTTATGGTTCTTAGATTTTTTTTAAGATCATACTTCATCCACTCCTTGTTTTTTTTCGGTTCTTTTTCGAGGGGGTCCCTTTGAACCGAGTATCTTTTTTTTTAGATTAGATTTTTGTTTCCATTTTTTTGAAAGAGAAAAGAAAAGACGTTTTTGATTTGATACTTGCTATTTAGGTCTAATTTTGAGTATACCTTCTTGTGAATACTTGAGTACTCATTAAATTATAGGCTATTTGACACCTAAACTCATTCTTATGACTCTGTATATAATTTATTTTATTTTATTATTGGTAATGACCTTATCTATCTTAGAAGTAAAATTAGAAGTAAAATTGAACTATCTTGATTGAGACTTGTGCCATGTGTGGTGAGGTTGTTTGCATATATTCTATATTTTGCATCTTAGTCTAGAACTTGCCCTGCATGTTATTGAAGTGAAATAAAAAGTATTGCTCTGTTTAGAAGATGATATTAGGCTTTCTTTGATTTGTCTTGTAAAGTTTAGCCTTGTTAAGATATTATATCACTATTTAGCCCTTTTGAGCCTATAGCCTTTTAATGGTAGCCATATTTATGCCTTGACTCTTTTGTTGAATCCCTAATTTTTGCACCTTTCTTCCTTGAGCATTGTAGCATAGACTTATCATGATTGTTAAATTTGAAAAAAGGGATGGTTGCGTACAAAAAGGTAATCGATGATAGTTGCAAAGTGATGAAAAAGCCCTTTTGGAAAGAATGTGACCAAAAAAGAAAGGAGAAAAAATTTTCTTGAAAATAAAATAATTATAATGATTGAAGCATTCTTGATGAGATGAAATTACTAGTGAAATAATTATTGAAGAAAAGGCTGAAAATAGAGTGGAGAAAATAATGGGTGATAAAGTATTAAAATGCAAAGTTCTAAGGAAAGTGTAAGTCACTATTATATAGTTTTCCTACCCGTCCCCTATCCTACATTACAACCCGTTAAAAATTCTATTTGATTCTAGTCGACCATGCCTAATTAGTGGAGATGTACATAATGGGCAAGCCTATGGTTCTTTATGTATACATGTGAATTCTTTTGTGAGTGTGAGAGTTGTTCTTTGATGCTAAGTCCTTAATTTATATTCAATTATTAAATTGAGTGTGTAGACTATTTTTTCTTGTGAGGGCACTTGTTTCATGATAGATACGTGATTTTCTTATCTTTCTTCGATGGAGTAGGTGAGCAAACTTAAATTTGATGAGTTAAGAGTCCTTCTATGAGGTTAGGAGGTTAGAGATTTGTTGTTTTATTGTATATCTTGCATAATGATCAAAACTTATGCTTGACGTTTTGAAATTTGAGTATGTCTTAATTGTTAGTATCAACCAAGGTGATGGCATTTCAAGTTTGATATTTTTTAGATGAGCTTTAATGCTTGCTCGAGGCCGAGCAAAAGTTTAAGTGTGGGGGTTGATGTGAGGCCAAAAATACATATTATTAATCATTAATTCCCTCACATTTAGTATTTTTATTTGTCCTTTTTGAGCATAAATTTTATGGATTGTGATAAATGGTGTGTTTTCTTTGTAGAATTAATCTGACGCAAAAATAAAAAAAAAATTGAAACCAAAATGAATTAAAGATGAAAGATCAAAGAAGGAAATCAAGCAAATGGCTTAATAGATTAAATTGAATACTATATTCATATTTTTTATATATATTGCAATTGGAAAAGATATAGATTCATTAAATCTACCATGTGACAGATATTGATCGTGGAACAGAACTAGAAACGGCGCAAGCACACGCGAAAACCAAATTAAATTAGCTTTTGGGTTTCCCAATTAGTTTTGAATTCAGTTGTTTTATTTGGGATTTTCTATAACTATAAATATTCCATAAAAATAATTCTTAGGTAACTAACACACAACTCACAATTAACTTTTAACCTAGGATTTAGATTTTTATAGCTTGAGAATTTTGGAAGAGCCGTCGTGAAGACCGCAGAAAATTATTTATTCTTTCCTTCTCAATTTTTTTTATTATATCTTCAAGAATTCAAAATTTTGATTTATTCTATTCAATTTTACAAGTTCATAATTAAGATTTTGTTTATAATTTCTAAATTGTGACTTTCAAATTATGAGTAGCTAAATTGCATAATTGGGTTTATGAAATCCAAGATAAATTATCGAGGTAAGTTAATGTAAAAAGTGATTCTTTAATAGTTTTTATGCATGTATTGTTTTTCCCTTTTCTTTAATTATTTTTTAACGGTTGCAAATGTTAGAACTCGCCTTATTCTTACTTGCCGGATCAAGGAGGTAACGAATGGGAAAAGAGATTAAACAATGAGATTTGGGCTAATTATCCTCATCTAATTAGCTTGAACAGATCAACAGATAGCTAAATCTGGGATCATTGGTAAGTGTTTGTAAAACATACACTCTTAGACGGATTAAGTTGCGTAGTGAAATTCACTCATTTGCCAGATCAAAGACTTAAGTGAACTTAACTTACTAATCTTGCATGCTAAGAACTAAAACCAATTACTAATACAATATTCTTGCTGAGTTATGAAATAATGGGGAACACATTCCTAGTTACTTCTAATAATCTAAATACACATAAATATTTATTCCAAGCTATTATTGTTCTTTTTATTTCTGTTTCAATTTAACCCCCCCCCCCCTCCTTTTTTAAACAAGGACTATCAAGTTAAATTTTGTTGTTCACAATATTCTTCCATATTCTCTGTGGGGTTGACCCCGACTCATGTTTGGGTAAATATATTGCAAACGACCATATATATTTCTGTAACACCCCTTAAAATCGTTGTATACGGTGTTTCAATTCTTGACGAAAATAATATTATTTTTTGTATTTTGGACATAACCTTTCATAGAATGGTCTAAATTAGGTGATTCAAATTTATAATAACCTCAACATAATTACCTACAACTTTTGTGAAGACCATAGCTTAAGATTCGGAGGATAAGTAGGTCAAATAAATAAATCTTTGTAAGACCTAGTGTTGTGACAAAATGAAGTGCTTGTAGAAGAAAATCCATATCTCACTGTAGGTTAATCACATTTAGTTGAATCTTGAACGACATGAAAGAATACTTCTATATCTATAATTCATATGATACACCAAATCCTAAATAGGAAGTTATCTTGTTCAAACGTAGCTCAGAAAAAGGGTATTCCGTTAAAAAGAAGATTCATCTCACCAACCATGAAAGATCTAGATCCATTTGACATAACCCATGACATTAATTGTCCTCTATTTGACATCACCCATGACATCACAATCCTCCGATAAATTTTTAGATTTTTCTTTATAATTATTTTAATTATTGTTAGATCCTCCTTCACACCTGTAAATACCCACCACTTTGAATCATTTTGTTCATCAAACTTTCTCACGCAACTCTTCTCTCTATACACTTCTTTACTAATTCTCAAAATATAGTTTTAGTTCTTAGTAATGTAGAAATATTATTTTGGTGATTCATATACTCCAGGTAGTACATAAAATGCTCCAGCGAGGAGAAAATGTTGGGATTCAAGAGTGTTCATTAAGTTCTTCGATTCTGAGTAAAGCTTCGGATTCCAAGTATGTAAGGCTTCAATGAGAGTATTTCTTCCACTCTCATGCCTAAAGTATTTTGATTATATGATAAATTATGTTTATTTTCTTTAAACCTTACTCTAAGGTATGTGGTTGTTTATCCATGGGTTATTCCACCCATGGAGTCCAAAACTCTTTCAACTAAATCTCTTGATTTCAAATAAGATTTTCTTATGAGTAATTCTTATTTCTACTTAGTAGTATGATTCATGGTTAAACTAATGATTATTGGTCTACTTTGAAGCAAAATGATTTCATATGTATGAATTGATGGTTTTCAAGTATTTTCTCTACTTAGCTGTTTAAAGATTCTTAAAATTGATGGTGGGTTGTTTAAGGAATGATTTTTAATTAATGGATTTCAAAGTATTTATACATATTCATTTACATACATGTTTGAAAGTTGAAGTGATTTGAACCCACCTTGTTTTAGTATATTTTTAATGAAGTTTGACTTGAAAGCTTTGACTCCAAATGAATATTTATGAATGCAATGTCTATGATCAAAAGGAAGTCTTATGAAATAAAATAATCATGAATTGATATGAATGATGGATTCTTTATGCAATAAGGATAATTCTTGCATATTTGAATAACCAAAGGTTTTAATGAGTTATTCTACCAAAAGTGATGTTTTGAATTTTCAGGCTATATGATATGACTATTTTGAAGTATGAAACTATTCTGTGGGATTTACTTAGCACCGAATGTGTCATTTAAGTGAGATTCGATAAGGGAATCCTAGTAGAAACCCCTTATTTCAATTACTATGTGCCAACATAGGAGCCTTTGTAGGCTTAGGCTAATAGATCTACGAAAGCCCTTAATGTCAAAGTTAAAGAATGAATGTAAAATTAACGGAGTTCTACCCTAGGCAAGTAGACTCTCTGGATAACATAGGGGTTATGCTAGACTCGATGTAATAGCTCACATGTTCTTAATATCGGTTGTAGTCAACTTCCCACAAATAAATGTTTCAAAAGCTATTTACATGATTACTCATGCATGTATATATCCACATATGTATGATTTAAATGATATCTACTAGATTACTCAGGCATGCACTCATTTATGTACTTTACCTTATAAATGTCCTAAATGTTTTACTTTGTAATACTGCGTGCATACTTAGTACATTTAAAGCACTAACGCATACTCTTTTGCCTATATGATATCACCATGTAGGGACCAGTGTTCCTCTTCGTTCTCCTCCACGTGGCTAGTTGAGATTTCATTTGAAGTCTACTTTTGGTGAGTTCAAATATTCTAGAAATAGTACTCCTTTATTTTTTTAGCTTATGATATGTTTAGATCTTTAGACACTTACTATGACATTTCTTTATATTATGATTCAGGGTGAGCTAGGGACTTGTCTTAGCCCCGTTAAATCTAAAAGTTAGAGATATTTTTGGACATATGTAAGTTGAAGATTTACTATTATAATTTCCGCCTGTTTATTTATTGTCATTACCTATGAAAAGCTAAAATAATACTTAGAGGCTTGTTTGAGGTACTTTCAGGTTCCTCATTCACCATGTCATGTCTGGGCCGTAGGATTGGGTCGTGAAAAACTTTGTATCAGAGCTCTTAGGTTTTGAATGATCCTCAGAGTACACAATACTGCATCAAATAGGATCTTGTTCATGGTTGTGAAGTGAGCCATAACTATGAATAGGAGACTATGGGACGTTTTGGAAGGTTTTCACTTTTTTAAAATTCATGTCGTAGCTTAGAGTGTCCTAAGATTTCCTCTAACTAACAACCCATTTCGTGTTCTCTAGATAATGACTCGTGCAAGAGCATCTCAAAAAGCAAGGGTTGACAATGAGGACCAAGCTCTTCCGGTTTCGATGCCCCATATCATGAAGAAGGGGTAACCCATACCGAGTTTTGCAATATTATTATGTTGTTGGCTCAAGTCATAGCCGACCAAGGGCATCAAGGTGTTCCTCCTCTCCAAATGCAAAATCTAGCCTCTAGGATTCGGTATTTCCAAAGGATGAATCCGCATGAGTTCAATAGTTCTAAACTAGATGAGGACCGTATGGAGTTCATTGATGAGGTGTAGAAGATTGTGGCTATCATGGGTATGCCACCGAATGAGAAATAGGGTCGATAGGATGGGAAGAGTTCAAATATACCTTCCTAGATTACTTCTTCCCATTGGAGCTAAGAAAGGCCAAAATTCAAGATTTCATCAACCTCCATCAAGGAAGTATGTGAGTGAGGGAGTATGCCCTCAAATTCACTTAGTTGTCAAAGTATACTCCCTTCATAGTCTCCGACCCAAGAGATAGAATGAGAGTTTATTTCCAGTGTCTCAAGCTTGGTGTCCAAGGATTGCAAAATGGCCATGTTGGTCAAGGAGATGGAGACCTCTCAATTAATGACTTACACAAAACAAATTGAAGAAGAGAAGCTGAAAAAGAGATCAAGGGCATTCAAAAAGGGTAGAGTGGATGGTGGAGGGTTTAACCCTCAAAGGTACGGTTATGGTAATAATGGTAAAGGCCAAGGTGGGCAATAGTTTGTGGGAAAGGTTTCCACCAATACTCCTCCTCCAAGGTTCAACAAGGACAAGGGTGCTAACCCAATGGTTCCAATAGAGAATGTTGGTCTCAAACTTTCCCCGTTTGTAAGAAGTGTGGAAGGACTCACAAAGGGGAATGATTAGCCAGCTCCAATGCATGCTTCAAGTGTGGAAAGTCAGGCGCCACCATCTAGGGATTGTAGAGGTCGTGGTGGTAGGCCTCCAGTCCAAATTTCTCATGGTCAACATGCCCAAGGAGGTAGTCAATGCACCAACCGCTTTTATGCCTTGCATAGGAGACAAGAGATTAAGGAAGCACCCAATATCATTACCGGTATGTTAAAGGTCTTTGCTTTTGATGTGTATGCATTATTAGATCTGGGTGAAAATTTATTATTTGTAACTCCATTCCTTGCTAATAGGTTGGATGTGTCACCGAAATATTATTAGAGCCATATTTGGTGTCTACCCCCATTAGTGAGTCGGTTGTTGCGAGAAAGGTCTATAAGAGTTTTCCCGTGACTATATTGCATAAAGTTATTCCTTGTGATCTCATTGAGCTTGACATTATAGATTTTGATGTCATTCTTGGGATGTATTGGTTACATGCATCTTATGATTCGATAGATTGTAGGACTCTTTGAGTCAAGTTCTAATTTCTAAATGAGTCTGTTATTTAATAGGAAAGTTGTGATTCGGTAACGAAGGGTAAGTTAATTTCTTTTCTTAAGGCCCAAAAATTGATTTCTAAGGTTTGTATTTACCACATTGTGAGGGTTAGGGATATTGACTCTGAAAGTCCTCCCCTTCAGTCAGTTCTCGTAGTCAATGAGTACCCCAATGACCTTCACAGTGTCCCTCCCAAAAGGGAAGTTGATTTTGGTATCGATCTCCTCCCCGATATCCAACCTATCTCTATTCCTCCTTACAGGATGGCCCCGGCGAAATTGAAAGAGTTGAAGGAACAACTAAAGGACATGTTAGAAAAGGAGTTCATAAGGCCAAGTATTTCGCCATAGGGTGCTCCCGTGTTATTTGTGAGAAAGAAGGATTGTAATATCTTAGTTTTGAGAAAGATAGAGTATGACATAATAAGATGAATAATTAGCCTTGCTGAATCCATTGGTGGGTTAAGAGAGATTTTCATTAAGGGTAAAGTAGTATTTTCCCTATTTTTATAAGGGTAATGAACCTAGACAGTTTTTGGGCTAGGTTCCTAATTTATTTAATACCCAAAGCTCTTAACTTTTCCTCATTCATGAACAAATCACTCATACTAAAAATCTTCTCTCTACAAAAGGTTCTCTAGACCTCCATTGAAGACCTAGCAAGAATCTTCTAAAATTCTCCATTGATCTTCAAGTTCCCCTTCAGGTTTTCTTCATAATTTGTATCCAAGGTATGTGGGATTCATCCATGGGTACCTTTCACTTACGGAGCACAAAGTATTTCTTAAATCTTCCATGAGTTTCAATTAAAACTTTGAATCTTCTTAATTTGAACTTCAGTTGCATGACCTATGATGTATCTTGTGAATTCAAATTTATTTTAGTATAAATTGATTGGTAATTGCTTGGGATTGGTATATTCTTCATATATATTCATTGAATTGTTAGTTAGGGCGCTTAGGATCTCATTGTAATGGATGAAAACTTATGATACCAGAAATGTGCCTTTGTAGTTTGCCATCTGGGATGACACGCCACTATAGTACTTGCATAGCACCCACTCGTTTACACTTTGGCGCGATGCGCCACTATAGTGCCATCGCCCAGTTCTCCATAAAATGCATTCACCAAATGCGATGTATGTGATAAAAATTCTTTTGTTTTGTTTTTTTGATCCTTACTTCTCATAAATTACTCTTTCAAGTGCATGAATTACATTTTATTTTATGATTTAACCTCTTAACTAAGCATGAATTACTCCTCCATTACAAGAACTTACTTTCAAGCATGACTATTCAAGTATTATTTTCAAGTATGTTGCAAATTATGCTTTCTTCATACAAATTATGGAAAAAGTGACTTAAGGCCCTATGTGGTGAATTAAGGCCTAATGATATGAATTATGTATGCATGATTTATAATGTGGAAGGACAATACTCACATTGCACTTATGCTATGAAATGAGCTACTCTATGAATTTCAAATATATCATCATGTCTATGATATGTTAACTATGATTACTTTGCTATGTATGTATTCCGTAGAATTTGACTTAGCATCAAGTGAACCATAGGTGGGGCCCTATCAAAATCCTTAGTAGCAGTCTCATGTCCTATAAACTATGTGCCACCGTAGGTTGCCTTATGGATTAGCTAGTGGATCCATATATAGCGTATGTACATGACCCTCCTAGAGGGGTAGAGTCTACCTTGGCAAGTAGATTCCCCTTTTCTTCATTGTATGCGGAGACAATGAGATTTCATGCTATAGCTCGTATGGTCTTAATTCAGTTATGGTTCCTATCCCACATATGTATGATCTCTTATGTATGTCATGATCTAAATTATGCACTTCAAATGCTTTAGTCATAATGATTTTCTCGTGTTTAACTTATCTCATCTTATCATGTACTTTACTTAACCATTGCATTCAGTTATTTATGTTGCATGTCATGCCCTCATACTTAGTACATTTCAACGTACTAATGCATATTTTTGCTTACATTGTCTCATAATGTAGGGGTTGAGGTTGAGGATCATATTCATCTACATGGCTAGGTAAGCTTTCCTATCTGGCGAAGTGGTGGTGAGTCCTCATTCATCGGGGACTAGTTATCGAGTTGGTTGTTGTTTGTAAAGACTTTTGTTAAGTTTCATTTTTAGGGTGAGCTAGGGACATGTCTTAGCCCCCGCCCATGTTCATCAGTAGAGGCATCTAGTTTGACAAAGGTTTTGAATCTATGTTTTCATATGACATTCTTTATTTTCTATTCATGGTTTCGACTCTCTTATGATGTTTCCTCTTTTAATTTACCTTATATGTGCTTATAATATGAACAAAAGGCTTGGTTGGAGCCTTTTGGGGTAATCACTATGTTACAACAAGGCCCTAGGTTGGGTCGTGACAAATTTGGTATCAGAGCATAAGGTTCAAGTGTCCTAGGATTTCCAATATGCTGCATTAAGTAGAGTCTTATTCATGGTGGTGAAAAGTGCCATATCTATGAATAGAAGGCTATGAGACGTTTTAGGAATTCTCACTTCTTTCATGATCTTTGTCATGCTATAGAGTTTACCTTAAGAATTATTTTCCCTAACAGTCTTTCTTTGCAATTTTCAGAAGAATGGCTCTAAGAAGACCACTGTTTCCAAGGGGAAATAATGTTAATGGAGACCAAGTTCCCCTGGCTCCTCAAGACAATGGTCTTCTATCGGACCAAGTGACTAATGCAGATTTACGGACTCTTATTACTATGTTAGCCCAAGTGGTGACCAACCAAGGGATTGCGTCTCCTCCCAATGTTCCTACTTCGGCCTCAAGAGTGAGGTACTTTGCAAGAATGAATCCTCTAGAGTTTTATGGCTCAAAAGGTGATGAGGATCCTCAGGAGTTCATTGATAAAGTCTACAATATAGTGAGCATTATGGGGGAACCTTCAGAAGAAAAAGCAAAGTTGGCAGCTTACCAACTTATGGGTGTTGCTAAATTTTGGTACACTCAATGGAAGTTGGAGAGGGTGGATGAAGGTCCTATTGAACGGGAAGCTTTCAAACTTGCTTTCGTTGATAACTTTTTCCCTCTTGAGTTAATGGAGGCTAAAGTGTTGGAGTTCATAAATCTTTGACAAGGCAATATGGGGATGAGAGACTATGCCCTCAAAATTACTAAGCTATCCAAGTATGCTCCTTTATTGGTTGCCGATCCATGTGCCTGAATGAGTCAATTCATATCAAGGGTGTCCGACTTAGTTTCTAAGGAATGTCGTACCTTTATGCTTTTTAAAAAGATGGACATATCTCAGCTCATCAATTTTGACAAATAACTTGAAGGAGAAAAGATCAAGGAGATTAGGATAAGGGATTCTAAGAGGGGTGGGTTCTTCAATTCTAGGACCGGTGGTGGTAGTGGACGCTCTCAACAAGCCAAAGCTCGGAGAAGAAATTTTCTAAGGATAGAGTTTCATACCCTAAAGCTCAAAGAGGAGAAGGTGTGAATGACAGTACCCTTCTGCTCCTAAGTTTGCAAAGTGTGGAAAAATCATGAAGGGAAATGTTTGTTATGGATGTGGCAAGATGGGCCATATGCAATCTGAATGCCCTTATGTTGCCAACAAGGGTGGATAAGGTCGTCCTCTAGGAGGCCAAGTGCAAAAAGGCACCCAAGCTCAACCTAAGGGTGGCTAACAAAACAACTGATTCTATGCTCTTCATGCTAGGCAAGATGTTGATGAGACTCTCGATGTTGTCTTGGGTATGTTATGGGTTATTAACTTTGATGTTTATGCATTTATTGATTCGGGTTCTAACTTATCTTTTTTTACTTCTTACCTTGCTATGCGATATGATGTGTGCCCCGAAGTGTTATTAGAACCTTTTTCTGTTTATACTCCCCGTTGGTGATTCGATATTGTCCAAAAGAGCTTATAAAAATTATCCCATATGGGTCTTGCGAAGAGTTATTCCATGTGATCTTGTTGAACTTGACATGACTGATTTTGACATCATTCTTGGTATGGATTGGTTACATGCCGCTTATGCATCTATATATTGTAGGACTCATATGGTTAAGTTTCACCTTCCTAATGAACCTAGTCTTGAATGAAAGGGTAATGATTCGGTGGTTAAGGGTCGATTCATCTCATATATTAAGGCCCGAAAATAATTTCCAAAGGGTACATTTATCATATTGTGCGAGTTAGGGAAATCGAATCCAAAACTCCTACTCTTGAATTGGTCCCTGTAGTTAATTATTTTTTTGATGTGTTTTCTGATGATTTTTATGTATTCCTCTCGAAAGGTAAATTGACTTTAGAATATATCTCCTTCCCGATACCCAACCTATTTCTATTCCTCCTTACCATATTGCTCCAGCGAAACTTAAAGAATTGAAAGAGCAATTGAAGGATTTATTGGATAAGGGTTTTATAAGACCGAGTATTTCTCCATGGGGTGCTCCTATGTTATTTGCAAGGAAGAAAGATGGGTCACTCCTAATATGTATAGACTACCCACAATTGAATAAGGTCACCATAAAGAACAAGTATCCAATTCCAAGGATAGATGACTCGTTTGATCAATTACAAGGAGCAACCTACTTTTCTAAGATTGACCTCCGTTCCACTTATCATCAATTAAGGGTAAGAGAGTGTGATATTCCTAAAATGGATTTTGGGACACGGTATGGTGATTTTGAATTTGTAGTAATGTTGTTTAGATTCATGACATAATAAAATGAATAATTAGCCTTGGTGAATCCATTGGTGGGTTAAGGGAGATTTTCATTAAGGATAAAGTAGTCTTTTCCCTATTTTTATAGGGGGGATGAATTTAGACAGCTTTTGGGCTAGGTTCCTAATCTATTTAATCCCCAAAGCTCTTAATATTTCCTCATTCATTCACTAATCACTCATCCTAAAAATTGTTTTTCTACAAAAGGTTCTCTAGACCTCCATTGAAGACCTAGCAATAATCTTCTTAAATTCTCCATTGACTTCAAGTTTTCTTCATAATTTGTATCCAAGGTATGTGGGATTTATCCATGGGTACTTTTCACCCATGGAGCCCAAAGAATTTCTTAAATCGTCCATGAGTTTCAACTAAAACTTTGAATCTTCTTAATTTCAACTTCAGTTACATGACCTATCATGTATCTTGTGAATTCAAATCTATTTTAGTATAAATTGATTGGTAATTATTTGGAATTGGTATATTCTTCATATATATTTATTATATTGTTAGTTAGTTCTTAGGATCTCATTGTAAGTGATGAAAACTCATGAAATAATGAAAAATCTAAGAATTTGCTGAGAAAAGGTTGGGGTGGCACGCAACTATCGCACCAGGAATGTATCTCTGTAGTTTGCCACCTGGTGAGAGGGACCACTATAGTGTCTGCAGAGAGCCAGTGGATTACACCTTGGTGCGATGCACCCTTATAGCTCTATCGCCCAATTTTCCATAAAACGCATTCACCAAATACGACGTATGATATAAAAATTCTTTTGTTTTGTCTTGTTGACCCTTCCTTCCCATCAACTACTCTTTCAAGTGGATGAATTACATTTTATTATGATTTAACCTCTCAACTAAGCATCAATTACTCCTCCATTACATGAACTTACTTTCAAGCATGACTATTCAAGTATGATTTTCAAGTATGTTTCAAATTGTGCTTTCTTCATACAAATTATGGAAAAGGTAAATTAGGGCCCTATGTGGTGACTTCAGGCCTAATGATATGAATATTGTATGCATGATTTTTAATGTAGAAGGACAATACTCACATTGCACTTACGTTATAAAATGAGCTACTCTATGAATTTCAAATCTATCATCATGTCTATGATATGTTAACTATGATTACTTTGCTACATAGGTATTCCATGGGATTTGACTTAGCACCGAGTGGACTGGAGGTGGGGACCCTATTAAAAGCCTTAGTACCAGCCTCATGTCCCATAAACTATGTGCCACCATAGGTTGTTTTATGGCTTAGCTAGTTGATCCACATATAGCGTATGTACATAATCCGCCTAGCGGGGTAGAGTCTACCTTGGCAAGTAGATTCCCTTTTTTTCATTGTGTGGAGAGACAACGAGATTTCATGTTATAGCTCACATGGTCTTAAAGTCAATTATGATTCCTATTCCACATATGTATGATCTCTTATGTATGTCATAATCGAATTTATGCACTTCAAATGATTTGGTCATAATGATTTTCTCATTTACATTGCATGTCATACCCTCATAATTAGTACATTCTAATGTACTAATGTATATTTTTTTCCTTCATTGACTCATAATGTAGGGATTGAGGTTAAGGATCATATTCATCCACATGGCTAGTTAAGCTTTTCTATCTAGCGAAGTAATGGTGAGTCCTCATTCTTCAAGGACTAGTTATCGAGTTGGTTTTCGTTTGTAAAGATTGTTGTTAAGTTTTATTTTGAGGGTGATCTAGGGACATGTCTTATCCCCCGCCCATGTTCATGAGTTGAGGCATCTAGTTGGACAAAGATTTTGAGTCTATGTTGTCATGTGCATTCTTCATTTTCTATTCATGGTTTAGACTCTCTTATGATATTTCCACTTTTACTTTACCTTATGTATGCTTATGATATGAATAAGAGGCTTGGTCTGATCCCTTTGGGGTTTCGATCGCCGTGTTACAACTAGGTCCCGAGTCGGGTCGTGACAAGGATAGGTCACCTTGAATGTGCATAGACTACCAGTAATTAAATAAGATGACCATTAAGAAGAAGTACCCAATCTCTAGAATAGATGACTTGTTTGATCAATTGTAAGGGGAAAGTCACTTCTTCAAGATTGACCTTTAGTCCAGCTATCACCAACTAAGGGTGAGGGAGTGTGACATTCCTAAAACAACTTTTTTGAATAAGGTATGGTCACTTCAAGTTTGGGGTGATGAGATTTGGGTTGATGAATGAACCACGGTGTTCATGGACTAGATGAATAGCGTTTCCAAACCTTACCTTAATGCTTTTATGGTGGTCTTCATTGACGATATTTAGATTTACTCTCGAAGTGAGGAAGAACATAAGAATCACTAGAGAGTTGTGCTTTAAACTTTGAGAGATAGGCAATTGTTTGCAAAATTTAGTAAGTGTGAATTTTGGTTGAAGGAGGTGGCATTTCTTGGACACATAGTGTTTGGTGATGGGATCATGGTTGATCCTAAGAAAATAGAGTCAGTCAAGAATTGGCCTAGACCTTTGTCTTCTTCAGACATTAGGAGCATTTTGGGTCTAGATGGATACTATAGAAGGTTGGTCGAAGGGTTTTCTTCTATCTCATCTCCTATGACAAAATTGACCTAAAAGAAAGCCAAATTCATATAGACAGATGAGTGTGAGAAGAGTTTTCAGAACTTGAAAGATTGACTTACCTCCGCTCTTATTTTGACTCTGCTGAAAGGATTAAAAGTTTTTTAATTTATTGTGATGCTTCAAAGATTGGTTTAGGTCGTGTCTTAATGCAAAAAAACAATGTCATAGCCTATGCATCTAGGCAATTAAAGTTGCATGAGCGTAACTATCCTAGCCATGACCTTGAATTTATGGTCATTATTTTTTCTTTGAAGATTTAGTGGCATTACCTCTATAGGGTACATGTGGATATGTATATCGATCATAAAAGTCTTCAAGTCTTCAATATATATTCACTGAAAAGGACCTTAATCTAAGGCAAAGGAGGTGTCTAGAACTCCTTAAGGACTATGACATAAATGTTCACTATTATCCGGGTAAAGCCAATCTGGTTACCGATGCACTTAGTAGAGTGTCTATGGGGAGTGTAGCCCATGTTGATGAAGGAAACAGGGAGTTGGTGAAATATGTTCACCGGCTGGATAGATTAGGGGTGAAGTTGTGTGGTATCGATAATGGTGGTATGGCTGTTCAAAATGGGTCTAAATTCTCTTTGATAATGGGTATTAAGTCAAAGAAAGATCTTGACGCAACGTTTATTGAGTTAAAGAAATTGGTGAAGGAAAAGAAGGTAGAGTTTTTTTCCCAAGGGGGAGATGGGGTACTATACTACCAAGGTCGTCTATGTGTTTCGGATGTGGATGGTCTAAGGAGTTTGATCTTGATGGAGGCTTGTAATTCAACATAATTCATTTATCTCGATTCTACAAAAATATACCAAGACTTAAAAGAGTTCTATTGTTGGGGTGTCATGTAGAAAGACATAGCAAGGTTCGTGTCCGAATTGCCAACAAGTGAAAGCCAAACATCAAAGGTCGGGTGGCCGAGCCCAAGACATTGAAATTCCTACTTGGAAGTGCGAAGATGTGAATATGGATTTTGTAGTGGGTTTGCCTCATACCCAGAAGCTTCATGATTCAATTTGGGTAATTATTGATAGAATGATTAAGTCAGATTACTTCCTACTGGTTAAGACTTCCTATAGTGCCGAAGACTATGCCAAATTATATATTTGAGAGTTGGTAAGGTTGCATGGTGTGACTTTAACAATTATTTTGGATCATGGTACCCAATTCACTTCTCTCTTTTGGATGATTCAAACAATAGAGGATATGTTAAGGGCATGTATGTTGAAGTTTAAAGCAAATTGGGATGATCATCTACCACTCATCGCGTTTGCTTCAAAAATGAATTGAAAATAATACCGCTTGCCCTATAATAATAGTTACCACTCAAGTATTGAGATGGCGCCATTTGAGGCTTTGTATAGGAGATGATGTAGATCCCCGGTTGGTTGGTGCGAAGTAGGTGAAATGACCTTGTTGGGCCCTAATTTGGTACTTGATGCTTTAGATAATGTAAAGATCATTAGAAAAAGGCTGAAGATGGCTCAAAGTCATCAAAAATCCTATTTTGATACTAGAAAAAGGGATCTTGTGTTTAATATGGATGATTGGGTGTATTTAAAGGTTTCACCCATGAAGGGTATGGTTTGGTTTGGTAAGAAAGTGAAATTGAGCCCTAGGTATGTAGGGCCTTATAGAATCATGAGACGTGTTGGCAAGGTTGCGTATGAGTTGGAGTTTCCATTGGAAATGACCATGGTTCACCCGGTGTTCCATATGTTTATGTTGAGAAAATATGTGGGTGATCCTAGTTCCATTGTTCCTTTGGGAGTAGTGAATGTTGAAGAAAACTTGACCTATGAAGCAGTCATGGTTGAAATTTTGGACCTACAAGTTAAGAAATTGAGGAATAAAGAAGTTGCAGCTATTAAAGTCTTTTGAAAAAATCAACAAGTCGAAAGTGCTATATGGGAAGCAAAAGCAGAAGCGTATATGATTAAGAGATACCATCATCTTTTTCCCTTTACTCAAACCTAAGGTATTAAGTTGTACTTGCTCAATTACTTGGAATCCTTGCATTCCAACATTTCTTGTCATATGCTTGCAAAATTATGAAATGTGTTTCGATCGATATTTTAAATTGCATCATTTCATTAATGATGGGTTTTTGGTTTACACTCTACTCTACTCAAGCTAAGTCTTTCCTCATTCAAGGAAGAATGTTCCCAAGGGGGAGATAATGTAACACCCCCTAAAAATATTATATATGGTGTTCCAATTCTCAATGAAAATAATACTGCTTCTGTATTTTAGGCATAACTTTTTATACAATGGTCTAAATTAAGAGATTCAAATTTGTCAATAACTCCAACATCATTACCTACAACTTTTGAGAAGACCATAATTTAAGATTCGGATGCTAAGTAGGTCAAATAAATTAATCTTTACAAGACCTGGTCCTGTGATGAAATAGAGTGTTTGTAGAAGAAAAATCATATCTCACTGTAGGATGATCCCATTTAGTTGAATCTTGAATGACATGAAAGGAGGCTTCTAGAGCTACAATTCATATAAGACACAAAATCCTAATTAGGAAGTTATCTTATTCAAACGTAGCTCCGAAAAAGGGTATTCTGTAATAAAGAAGATTCATCTCACCAACCATGGAAGATCTAGATCCATTTGACATCACCCATGACATCAATAGTCTTCCATTTGACATCAGCATGACATCACAATACTCCATTAAATTTTCATATTTTTTTATAATTTTTTATTATTATTAGGTCTCTCCTTTACACTTATAAATACCCACCTTATTTCATCATTTTGTTCATCAAGATTTCTCAAGCACCTCTTCTCTCTATATATTTCTTTACTTATTCTCAAAATATAGTTTTAGTCATTAGTAGTGTAGAAATATTATTATGGTGATTCAAATACTCTGGGTAGTACACAAAATGCTCCGGCAAGGAGAAAAGGCTAGGATTCAAGAGTGTTCATTAAGTCATTCGATTTTGAGTAAACCTATGGATTCCAGATATGTAACGTTTCAATAAGAGTATTCCTTCCACTCTCATGGCTAAAGTATTTTGATTATATGATAAATTATATTTATTTTCTTTAAACTTTACTCTAAGGTATGTGGTTGTTTATCCATGGGTTCTTCCACCCATGGAGTCCAAAACTCTATCAACTAAATCTCTTGATTTCCAATAAGATTTTATTATGGGTAATTCTTATTTCTACTTAATAGCATGACTCATGGTTAAACTAATTACTATTTATCTGTTTTGATTCAAAATAATTTCATAGGTATGAATTGATGGTTTTCAAGTATTTTCTCTATTTAGCTCTTTAAAGGTTCTTGAAATTCATGGTGGGTTGTTTAAAGCATGATTTTTAATTAATGAATTTCAAAGTATTTATGCATATTCATTTACATACATGTTTGAAAGTTGAAGTGATTTGAACCCACCTAGTTTTACTATATTTTCAATGAAGTTTAACTTGAAAGTTTTTACTCTAAATGAATGTTTGTGAAAGCAATGTCTATGATCAAAAGGGAGTCTTATGAAAGAAAAGAATGATGAAATTATATGAATGATGGATTCTTTATGCAAAAAGGACAATTCTTGTATATTTTAATAACCAAAGGTTTTAATGAGCTATTCTACCAAATGTGATATTTTGAATTCTCAAGCTATATGCTATGACTATTTTGAAGTAATAAACTATTTTGTGGGATAGCATTGAATGGATCATTGAGGTGATATTCGGTAAGGGAATCCTAGTAGTAACTGATGTGTCTCCAAAATATGACATTTACAACGCTCAATACAAGAAGTTGTTGTAAATTCTTAAGCGCATTTTGTTAGTTTGTTATGTGTTTTTAGTTAGTTTTCAGGAAAATTGAAGCACGTTTGGGTTGATGATTTTTGGCATGGTTTATGTAGAAATTTGATTGATCTTGAAGGATGATGGTAGCTTGGTGTTGAGATGAGGTCAAAAGGAAAGCAAAATATGCAAGAAGTTCTATGTTGAATTGAGTTTGGCAAGGTTTTGCGATAACTTGAAAGGAGAACTCAAAGAACAAACTTTACCGGAACTTGAAGGACCTTGGAATGGGTGTTGGGAGATTAAATCATCATGTTTTAACCAAGTATGCACACCAAGACAGCCACCACAGGCTGTGGTGTGCATTATTGGCCATGAAAGGAAGCCCCCATCCGTGAAGAATCCATCCAAGAGAAGGTAGCCATCGTTTGGGCTAAGGCATGGACCACACCCATCCATCACGAGCTTTGGTGCTTACCATTGGCCATGGTGGGTTCCGTAGTGAAGAGGCATCCATCAAAATGCAAAGGCAAGGAGCAACTTGGCCAAGGCAATCACCAAGGGCCTCACCACGAGCCGTGGTCCTCACCACTTATCGTGGTGGGTGCCGTGGTGGAATGGACATCCATAAAAGGCTAAGGCAATCACCAAGGAAGGGAAACCAAAAACTGTGGTTCCCACCACTGGCTATGGTGGACACCACTGGCCGTGGTTGCTCCCATCCAGCATCATCAGAGTCCAAAACTAAGTTGGTTTCCTAGTTGGTTTAGGACTAGTTTTAGGTTTTTATAAATACCCTCTTGTGTTATATTTTTAGGGTACACTTTACATATACTTTTCACACATTTTACCTATTGTTTTGAGGTTGAAAATACATGACTCAAACATTATTTTGGGATATTTTTCCTTCATCAAAGGTACACGAGACAGATTGGAGAGAAAATGACAATACTTGGTTTCTTTTGATTCTTATTTTGGTATTTTAACTCAAGGTTTAATCTTCAATTGCAAAGTTTGATTCATTGGTGTTTTTAAGCTTTCTAATACATGCTTCATTCATTTTTTATTGAGTTATTCATCATAATTATGCAAGGCTAAACCCACAACTAGGATTGTGGGAACCATGACAACTTAACTAGAATAGGCAAAAGTAGGATTGATATTCGTGATTTGTTTTTTCATGTATTATGATTTTCTTTATTAAAAAGTCTTTCTTAGTGAGAAACACATTAATAACTTGCCCGTATTCATTTTTTTCCCAGGAGAGAGGTAGTGATTAGGAAAAGACTTCACGATAGAAATTTGAAGAGTCTGACTTCGAAAGAAGGAATAAACTTCGTCTAAGTTACTTGAGAACAAGAGGAGATAGTACTCTGGGATCCAGGGTGAGGGTTAGTAAAATATACATTCTGAGAATGGAAGGAGATGAATGAAATACGTCTAACAAGTATCGAGAGGTGAATTACATGTTACCTAACTCGCTAGATTTTACATGCAATACAATGAACGATATCATGAATACGATTAGCCTATTAAAGTATAAGTCATGGGGAACAAAATCCTATCTAGTGTTCCTATTATTTACAACCTTAATCTTGTGTACTTGTCTTTGCATTATACTTATTCTAAACTAAAACCAAAACCCCCACTTTTACTTTATGCAAATTTATTTTCGGGAAGTAGAAATTACAACTAAATAGTGATAGCTAATAGAAGTTGTTTCAACCTATTTTCTGTGGGTTCGACCCCGACTCTTAGTTGGATAAAATACACTGCTAACGATCGTCTATATCTCTTTCGATAGGTGTAATTGAGCGTTATCAGCAACTCCTTATCTCATTAACTACATGACAACATAGGAGCCTTTTGTAGGCTTAGGCTAATGGATCCACAAAAGTCCTTAAAGTTAAACTTAAAAAATTAATGTAAAATTGATAAAATTATACCTTAGGCAAGTAGACTCCCCTTCCAACGTAGGGCATTATGTTGGATTTCATGTAATAGCTCACGTGGTCTTAATGTCAGTTATAGTCAACTTCCCACAAATGAATATTTCAAATACTATTTACATGATTACTCATGCATGTATATATCCACATATGTATGATTTAAATGATATCTACTTGATTACACATGCATGCACTCATTTTTGTACTTTTCCTTATAAATGTCCTAAATATTTTACTTTGTAATGCATGCCTACATGCTTAGTGCATTAAAAGTACTAACGCATACTCTTTTTCCTACATGATATCACCATGTAGGGATCGGAGCTCCTCCTCGTTCTCCTCCACGTGGCTAGTTAAGATTTCGTTTGAAGACTACTTTTGGTGAGTTCCCATGTTCCGAGAACAATACTCCTTTATCTTTTTAGCTTATGATATATTAAGATCTCTAGACTCTTACTATGGCATTTCTTTTTGTTATGATTGAGGGTGAGCTAGGAACTTGTCTTAGCCCCATTAAATCTAAAGGTTAGAGGTATTGTTGGACATATGTGAGCTGAAGATTTACTATTATGATTTCCACTTGTTTATTTATTGTCATTACCTATTAAAGGCTAAAAGAATGCTAAGAGGCTTGTTTGAGTTACTTTCGGTTTCCTCATTAGCCATATCACGTCTAGGCCCTAGGCTTGGGTTGTAACAATTTTTTTCGAGAAGTATATTTGGATTTTATCATTCCTCATTCCACCATTTCCATAATTTTAATTATTCCTTTCCTTTCTATCAGTCGGATAACCAATCAACTTGTAGAAATTCCCTTTGGTGTGACCAGTAAAGTGGCAGTATTTACACTTTCTACCTTTGTAATACTCCCTTCCTTGGTTTCTATTCACATTCATGATTACAAGATCTGGTTTTTCAACTACATTAGTCATGCAAGCTGAGTGTTGAATCTCATCTTCTATGATCATAGCATAGGCTTAATTGATGGATGGTGTATCTCCTTTCAGTAAGATCTATCTTCGAGCCTAATCATATGATTCATTTAGACCACTCAGAAATTGAATCAATGTCAATTTTTGTAGATGACCAACATACTATTTCAATTGAGGACATGTACAACAAGAACTTGGTATCACTGCATCATACTCACTCCATAATGTCTTCAATTTAGTAGTAATGAGACACAGAATTTGTGCCTTGTGCAAGTGTGGTGATCTCTCTATGTAATTGATATATTCTCATAAAGATTTACCTTGTCAAATTTCTCTTTCAGATCTACCCAAACTAAGAAGGCAGTTATGGAATAAACAATACCACTAAGAAGATCCTCACTGTTTGTGTTCATCAGTCAAGAAAGAACAATTGCATTACAAGTCTCCCATTGCTCATGAAGTTCATCACTATATAGTGTTTTAGTGCAAGCACCTATCATGAAACCACTCTCTCTTCCCAATAATGCGATCCTCATTGACCTACTACATAGTCCATAATTTTCGGATCCAACCAGATTAATTGAAATCAACACGGCACCATAAGTATCTGAAGGCCCAATGTACAGAGGATCATTCTGATCAATCTTCGTAATTGTCGTTTCTGCAGAATCTAGTGATGAAGTAAACCAGAAAAACAACTATCTAGTAGGATCTAAACTCTATTAATCTAACTCTAGTCGGCCAGTATCGAATGCTCTAATACAATGATGAAAAGTGAACTTTGAGAACTCAAAACTCCATTACAAGCTAGAGAGAAAATAATGAAGAAAAGGAGAGGAGATTTTATTGAATCGTCTATCTCGAATGAGTATACACCAAGATATACTGTAGGCTTTATAGCCAAGGATCACAAAATATCTTAACCAAACTAACTAATTACCCTTTGCCAGCTGGATGCCAGCTAATACTGATCAACGAGTACACTTACACTGCACTGTTATAACTAACTGTGCACGTGTACTATTCTAACTAACTAACTGCACTGTCTGACCATCATACTTCATACTTCATATATTGGAGAAGTATTCGTTCTGCATCAGAAATTAATTAATTTTCTTATTTATACAATACAAATGGGCTTCTTTCTAAGTTCATTGATTTATGTCCATGTATTGTTTCCTTTAGCCTGTTAAGGAAATTAACTTCATTTTATTACTTTTATTCATAAACATGTGCAAATCTTGAGAGTTATCTGGTTTGAACTTTTCAATTAGGTGTTTTCTTTTTTGTTTTCCACACAGTGTTCGGAGCCCCGTGGAGCCTCGACTAAATTCGGATCGCGCATTGCAAATCCCATTTAGGAGTGGCTCTTCCAACAGGATTTTTTCATACCTAGGGCTCGAACCCGAGACCTCTAGTTAAGGATAAAGCAATATCACCATTGCATCACAACCCATGTTGGTAATTAGGTGCTTTACTAAGCAAAGTAGTACAATGAAGGCATAACTTTCAGATAAACAAATAAGATACGTTAAAAATAGAAATTGATTGCTCTTTATATATCTAAACTTGAATTCCATAAAAAATAAATATTTTACCTTGCAGAGAATTCTTCTTATTAAAAGAAGTTTCACTTATTATGTAAGTACATTATAACTTGTATTAATCTGCATTTGTTAGTATTCAACATGAGGATCCAGCAGGATATATAACTGAAAAGTTAAATCCACAATTTGATAATGTAAGTTTACTTACATGCATGGGCACAAATAAATTTACTATATATGCAACAATTTTTGAATTCTATACTTTCAATAAAGTGAAGAGGGAAAGAATACCGGATTTTTCACATAAGAAGGGGTGTGAAAATGGGGAAAATCTTACACTAAATTCATTTCTCAATTTTTGAAGTAAAAATCAAACTAAAACTTAAGTTATTACAGCACTAAATTAACTTTTTATAGTAATCATATTAAAGCTTGTTTGGGTATGTCTAATCTCCTTGAGTTTTATTTTCTTATTGGTATTTTTTTCTTCTAAGTTTCAAAGTATTCTTTCGATTTTCTTCATCTTTCGGCTGATCACAATTTCAATTATGTTCATCTTCACATGATTCTACTTCTATTTTCCTCTATCTTCTTTTAATTTCTTGATTTCTAAATTCTCTTGGATCTTAATTTTATATGATTGTGTTATTGCTATCAAAGCACACGCAAGTATACGCGTCCTCACAAATAATATAGTGGCTCTTTTTAGGAGCTGGATGTCGAACCCACAGGGACTTTCACTCAATTATTTTGCTAAATTAAATTAAATCTCATTATTTATTTAATTGAAATAAAATAAATACTATTAATCTTTTTATACTATAAATTGTAAGAATTAAATAATATAGTAAACTTACAATATTATTGGGACAATTCCAGTGCTGCAGTGTACTGAAAATTCATGTTTCTCATCTCTTTTATGAATTTAATAAGGTTAACAAATTACTAATTTACAAGGCTGATTTTACAATCATGGTCTCCGACCTCTAGTTGCCTACCTTTCTTGACAGCCTAACTACAATATTGAGTGCGGATAAGCATGAACCAACAAAGATGCATTAATCCTATCACCCTGTCTAGTAACCAAATATGGTGTATAGGTATGTGTCATGGGCATCCTATACACAAATTATCCTAGGCAATTCTAGAACAAACATGTTCCCTATATTATAATATTTTATCTCCCTTCCGTCTCTCGAGTTCTAGGTAGACAACAAATTTATTCTAATGGTGATCAAGATTAAAATAGTAGAATCAAGAATATAGGAGTAATAAAAATAATAACCAACTTCATCCATAAAATTAATGTTCAACAAACATTCGTATCCACAACCCTAGAACAAGGGTCTTTAGCTAGAAGAAGAAGAAAAGAAGTCTAGGTCAAAAGTTAAAAGTTAATTCTTCAAAAAAACTAATTTTATGGAATATTTATAAATGTAGGAAAACTCAAAAATAAAATAACTAACTCCAAAACTAATTGAGAAACCAAAACCCAAAACAAATTTGGACTGTGGATGTGCACAATCACTGTGAACATCGATGGTTTCTTCAATGGAAGGAGGTAATTCTTTTCTCTTTTCAAATTTTGAATATTTGTGAAATCTAGCTACTCAAGATTAGATTGAAACTTCATGATCACCGTTAATGGTGAACATCCCATCTCACTAATGTAGCTAAACAAGAGAAAGAGTAAAAACTGCCTTAGTTACATATATTGTGAGCTTGTGTTTGTAAAATGAATACAAGCAACCTATTTATACCAGTTACAACTGGCAATATAATAAAATATCTAGCCAACAACTTTAGCTAACTCTCTAACAGATTTGTAACCAACTCCTTTAGTGAGCCTTCATGCCATGTGTGATGATCTCAATACCCTCTTCAAGTTGGAGGTAATGTAATCACAGCCAACTTGGACAGCATACTAGAATGTTTAACTCCAGTTAGGGACTTAGTAAGGATGTCATCCAGTTGCTCATTAGTGCCAATATGATGTAAAGTAATTAGGCCTTTCTGAAGTTTGGTTCGAACAAAATGATAATCTATTTTGATGTGTTTGGTACGCTCATGAAAAATAGGATTTCATGCAATATGTAGAGTAGACAGACTGTCACAAAACACGTGATAAGGACATGTAGAAGGGACTATGAGTTCATTAAATAATCTTTGTAACCAGACTAGTTCACCAACCACCTTTCTAAGGGATTTGTATTCTGCCTCAGCTGAGGATAGAGAAATGGTATCTGTCCCCAAGTAGAATAATATAACCAATGAAAGATTTCCTAGAGTCAGGACAGGATGCCCAGTCAAAATCACAAAATGATTTCACTGAGTAGTCATATGAGTTGTACATAAAAATGCCTAATGTTGGATCCTACTTGAGGTATCTTAATATGTGGAAGGTTGCTTCCAAATGAGGTTCTCTAAGTGCATACATGAACTGGCTATGGTGTTGGACACCATAAACAATGTCAAGTCTAGTGTTTGTGAGAAAGTTCAACTTCCCAACTAGCTTCCTTTAATAAGTAGGATCTAACAACAATGGTCCTTCTTCGGCTCTCAATTTTATCAAGGGATCAAGAGGTGAAGACAAAGGGGTAAACTGACTGCAATTATACTCTTTGAGCAGGTCTAGAGCAAACTTTCTCTGAGAGATAAGAATGTCATCTTGTTTGTATAAAACTTCTAGACCAAGGAAGTAGTGCAATTTTCCTAAGTACTTTATTTTGAATGTCTCATGTAGAAAAGACTTCAAGTGGTGAATTTCAGCATGATCGGTCCCAGTGAGTAAGACATCATCAACATAGACTGCTATAAAAATAATACAAGTACCAAATCTTTTGTAGAACAGGGAATAAGCATTTATAGAGTGTGTGTAACCTCTTGAGTTGAGAGCATCAGTTAGTATTGCATCTTTCTGGTAGCATATTTAAGTCCATATAAGGACCTGTTAAGTTTGCATACAACTCCATGAGAAACAGTGTCCAATCCTTGTGGTACTTCCATATAAACCTCCTCGTATAATTATCCATGAAGGAATGCATTATTGACATCTAATTAAAATATATCCTAATGTTTCTTGGTTGCAATTGCAAGTAGAGATCTGATTGTAGTCATCTTGACTGTAGGACAGAATATCTCAGTAGAGTCAATACCAGCATGTTGTGTATACCCCTTCACAACCAACCTAGCCTTCAGCCTTTCTATGCTACTATCTACTTTATGTTTGATCGTATATACCCATTTGCACCCAATGGGTTTTTTTCTAGGTGGTAAAGGAACCAATTACCATGTGTGATTCTCATGTAATGCATTAAACTTTTGTGTCATAGCTGTCTACCAAGCAGGGTTTATGGTTGCCTCTTCATAAGATGATGGCTCACAATCATGGGATATGTTCATTACAAAAGATTGACTAGAAGGCATTAAATCTTCAGGATCAATGTGGTTACTGTGTTTAAAAGATGCACATAGAGAAAGTAAAGTGCACTTTGGGACATAATGAACATAGTCCTTTAAGTAGGTAGGTGGTTTGTGTGTTCTAGTAGATTGTCTAAGTGTGGGAACTTCTATATGGATATTTTGTCTGGTGGATTGGTTGGGTAAGGTTGGTGTTGTAGGGAGATATGAGGGACCACTCTCAGAAAGAGACACGGTGCTAGGCTGGGTAGATGAGGGACAGTGAGGGTTCACAAATGGTGTGGAGATATCACTAGTGCCTTGATCACACTGTCTAGAGGCTATATTCTCATGAGTAGAAGTAGAAGACACATTATCAGGATAAAGAGAAGAAAAAGAGGGAATTCTAGAGTAATAAAGTGGTGATGTAGGGAAAGTAGTATTATTTTTAGTCAAAGAAAATGGAAAGATATTATCATGAAAGACCACATCCCTGGAAATATTGATTTTCGTGGTGGCTAGACTTAGAAATTTGTACCCTTTTGTGTGAGAAGGATATCCTATGAAGATATGGGGATTAGTTTTAGCGTCAAATTTGATTCTTTATACTTTAGGAATAGTAGGATAGCATAGCCATCCAAAACTTCTCATATGAGAGTAGCATGGTTTCTATTGGTGAAGTACCTCAATAGTACACTTGTTGTTTAAGATGTGTGAGGGTAATCAATTGATAATATAAGTGGCTGTGAGAATGCACTTTCTCCAGTATTTTATTGGAAGTTTGGACTGAATAAGAAGTGCTCTAGCTGTTTCAAGAAGGTATGTGTGCTTTTTTTCCACAACACCATTTTGTTGTGGTGTGTGTGGACAAGTTTTCTGATGTATAATCCCCTTGGTTTGAAAGAAAGAGTTGGCTTGAGTGTTGGAAAATTCTAAGCCATTATCTAATCTGATTGTCTTTATAGTGGTATAAAATTGATTTTCAACCATGGATGTGAAGGTTTGGAGCACATGGGGGGCATTACTCTTGCTATTTAGCTGATATGTCCATGTGGCTTTACTATGGTCATCAACTAAGGTAAGGAAGTATTTGTAATTTTCATATGTTTGGATGTGATATGGACCTCATAAATCTAATGTAACAGGTCAAAACAAGCCTTAGAGGTAGTAGTTCTGGTGGGAAGGGGAAGTCTAGATTTTGTAGCCATGGGACAAATTGGGCAAAAGAAAGGTTGTTTAGCCGAGAACTTCACAGGAAAAGAGGTTAATCCTCTTATTTTCACAAAAAGGACATGACCAAGTCTATAATGCCATAACAGATCAATATTATTAACATGATATATAGAGGAATTAGGAACTAAAACACTGTCTTTATAAGCAACAACTAAATTTTCTACAATAGAACTAGGAACAACAAATGAAGTTTGTACAACAGAACTAGGGGAATAGGAATGGGAATGACATTGACAGTGTACTTTATCTATATTGAGAACATGAGATGAAAGACAAGGGAACATGTTGCTTTTCTGAGTTATGGATCTGCTTTTCTATATGCATTGTGAGTAGAGGAAATATAGACCATCATGTACTCTACCAATCTCAAGAGGCCTCTTTAGTGAAAGGGCCTGTAGTAGACATAAAGATTCAGTAAAGGAAGTAATGCACTTAAGGTGTTTTGTTAATGAACTAATGGGAATCAGATTATACTTGAAAGTAGGAATAAAGAGAACATTAGATAGTGTAATCTCAAGAGTCAGTGTTACCTCTCCAATTTATGTGACCTTAACTCTATATCCATTAGGTAATCTGACATGTGGGATAAGGTATAGTTATGAGTTTAATTAGGTGAGTCTTTTCAAAGGTCTGAGTCAAGGATCCATAAGTCAGATTTTGCTTTGAAACATCCATACGAAAGTTTGTCAAAATCAATAGAAGAATTACAAGCTATTATACCTGCAAAATTGACAGATCCAGTGGTAGTCAGTGGTTCAGTAGATAAATCTCCCATATTTCCAACTTGGAGTTTCTGCAGCATGTTAACTCGATGGGTGTACTTTTCTTTAGACAAGGCATTGATAGGACCATTCTGTGTATTAATCCCACCTCTTTCATTTGGATAAGAAGCATTCAAATCTTTATGAATATTTATTTCAACTCCCTTTCCTTTATAACCTTTGTTGTTGAACTGACTGTCACGACCCAACCCCGTGGGCTGCGACTGGGGTCCGACCTGGACCCCTGTATACATATTTGTCAACTGTAGTCAAATTGAACTATGAGCAAAGCGATACTACTCTCAAAAAAACCCAATGAGTTAAACAAATTTCGTGTACGTGTGGCCTCTTTCATTCATATCGTATCATTAAAGAGAATGCAAGCCGACAAAACTGTCATAACGTAAAAAGATTTAAAACGTGTCGTATAGGCACAGCCAAAATAAACTCATGAACAACCCACACATACATGTCTACAGAACTCTAAGAATAGGAACGACAACATATGGCGGGAGAGGGCCCCCGTCGTACCCTTGTGTAACCAAATATATACATCGGTGGTTTGGTACCAAAACTTGGCTCTGAATCAATGGAGCTTCTTCTAAACTTGCTGATTGGAATCCTGAGCTGGTGGACTCCCAAAATCTGTATTGTACCTGCGGGCATAAAACACAGCTCCCCCGAAAAAAGGGGGGTCAGTACGATATATGTACTGAGTATATAAGCATAACATAACTGAGATAACAACTGAACCAAGGATGCAGAAAACCAAGTATAACATTTAATAGGGTACTGTACCTGTACCTTACAAAATAAAGTCATGTATACCACTATCACATACCGTATCCGGCCCGTTCGAGGACTCGGTGTTACAAACACATCATCTATCATGATAGGTGTATATACGCCATTAATGCTGTGGGATATACAGCCCAATCCCTGTATATAGAAATTACATGCCGAGGAACGACGGCCCAATCCATGTATCATATAATAATGTCGAGGAACGACGGCCCGATCCGTATATCGTATAACAATACCGAGGTACGACGGCCCGATCCATATAATGCATAATAATGCCAAGGTACGACATCCCAATCCATATAATGCATAATAATGCCGAGGTACGATGGCCCGATCCGTATAATGCATAATTTGTCGTGGAACGTACAACCCGATCCTTACATAGCAAAATGTGCCGAGGTACATTCGGCCCGATCCATATATATATCATAATGCATATACGTGCACGCAAAACTCTCTAACATATCAAATATCCCTTAGATATCACCATTATTACAAATATGCCTAAGAGACCCCAGATTTAGGAACTTACACACCCAATCACTATTCAGCCTATAGAAGGCCCGAGGATCGTAGTTTAACTACTTCAAGACCCTTAGCATTTAGGAGTAAACTCGAGTCACAAGTTATACTCGGGACTTACAACTGGAACTGCCTTTACACTCATATCATACCTCAATTCACTTATATTTTAAAACATTCCAACGGGAAGAAGAGACATGATTTACACATACCACCTTTCGTCATATAGAAGCCCTAAAAGGCAACAACTCAATTACTACAGGAGTTCTAATATCACGAAGTCAATGAAACTCATGGCTCATGCTTGGAATTTATGAATGGAATTACCCCAAGCTCAAATACATATCATTCATTACTAACGTCTAAGACATGCCAAAAAAAGAGAAGAATAGCTTTACATACACTACTTTTCAGCATATAGAAGACTTACAGGTCCATAACTCAACTATCGCAGGAGTTCTAATATCGAGAAGTGAATAAGATTGATGAACCATACTCGGGGTTACATTACATACACAATTCACTTAAGACTAAGACATGCCAAAAGAAAGAATAACTTTACATACTTATGCCAAAACATGCCAAAAGAAAGCTTCACATACCTTGTCTGAATTATTCCTTATCCTGCTTGTCTCGCCGTCCTTTGAACCTATTCAACATGAAAGTAGTATGAATATTAACCCCTTTTACTTTCCAGCACCCTAGGTTACATCTTAGTATTAATGGAATCTATTTCCTTAGTCGTTTCGCCGACTAGTTCTGTTATTCGGTAAGGCGTCGACGAAAATTGGGCAGCACCTCCCCTATAATGTGCCCTATCCAAATTTCCAATTAGGTACCTAATACCTACAGCCAACCAACAACAACAACCTGCAGCAATTCACACCAACAATATACAACATAAACTCCAAACGACTTATTCAAAAATACGATAGCACAATAGGGCGTCTAGCCTTTATTTTGTAACGCCTTTCATTATACGCAACGAGGGATCGTGTGGATGCAACCAGCAACATCCACACCCCTTTTAGAACGCATTTAGGCCCTGCAACAATACATTACACCCCTGCAGCAACAACTTACAAGAACGACACTTTATTTCGACGACAATTCACTTCTAGCGACTCCAATTTAGTTTATTTCGGGCGTCAAACATATTTATCATATTTTCACATTTCCAGCCACTTACACAATGTATAATACCCTCTATAACAACACCATAAACTACAATTTAAAAATAAAGGCCTTACCTTACGTTAAACTTGTCAAACTCGCCAAAACTATCCAAAACGTGAAATCTGGACAGCCCACTGTCTTATATTGTCGCTTAGTTTCGGAGGGATAATTGAGGGAAACAGGATTTGTGGCCTAATGAAAGTTATAGACATGTGTATCAAGGTCGTAAACAATTTTAAATTACCCCTACAGCAATTTTGTATGAAAATATATGACCAAAATACTCACAGATGTCCGTGTAGGATTTCCAAAACACAATCCGGGCAGCAGCTCCCCCATGCTTCACCACCATGTTTCGAGCACAGAAAAGCAAAACTGGGTTGTAGAGTCTAAATGAAAGTTATATCCCTACGAAATATCTTTCCAAAACATATTTAATCACTTGAAATGAAGACTTACACAAGGAGTTATACTCGTTTTACTAACAGCGGTATCTTCAAAAATGGGTCTGTTAACAAGAACAAAACCTCCTCTTTTCCCTAACGATAAATTTTATGTTGTTAAACACCGTCATATCACCATAGGATACATTAAATAATTAATTCACGGAAAGAAATCGGGCCTTACCTTTCGTGGCCACCAAACCCGTAGCTATACTTTCTCTTGTTCTTGGTTTTTCTCTCAAGTTTTTTTTTGAAGAGAGAATGCTGAAATGTGATAAATTTTCAGCACTTTACACATATATATCCTTTTGGAAGGTGACACGTGTCATCCTCTAAGGGTGACATGTGTCACAACCTTAGGCAGCCACATCATTACATGCCACTAATCACATGATGCCACGTGGCAGTGTGGGTCCCATCTAGGCTTATCACCTGCCTGACCTGCCTGCTTGTCACCTGCTTGCTTGTCACCTGCTTGCTTCGCTTTCGTAAGTTCGGAAACTCGTTTTTGCTCTCTTTCATAGGTTTGTCATCTCGTCTTATTTTAGGAGCCTATGTAATCCATACTACGTAAGCTTGGTATGTCCTTAAGCAACTCAAGTATGTAAGACGTCTAAGTTGGTAGCTTACGTAGGTAAATCGAGTTCTACGACTCATTTCTCGGCCTCCAACTCCTTTCGAATTTTAATAACCCTATTTCCAATCTTCCTTATTATGAAGCATTTCGTTCTCCTTTCCTTGGAGTTATTTGATAGCATTATTAACTATCTGACTCACATAACGACTTTTAAGAAACTTAAGAGCCTTCCCAGAAACTTGAGAAGCCTTAGAAGCATTCTAAGGTACCAAATTACGGGGTGTAACACTGACTCTTCTGAGGCTGATTGTTATAATCTTGGTTGTTGTTCTATTTGGATAACCATGAAGTTTATAGCATTTGTATTTAGTGTGCCCTAGCCATTTGCAGTGATCACAAAATGGTCTTGTTCTTGTACCATTGTTCTGTGTATAGTTGCATTAAAATCCTTGTGTTCCTGAAGGACTCCAAGACCTCTTGAGTGTCCACCTGAAGAGCTGACGTTAAGGGAAGATGGTATGCAAAATGTTGATGGCTAGGCTTGAATTCTCTTTGCTTTTCTTCCTGAATAAGGAGAGCAAAATCCTGTCCCATAGAAGGTAATGGATTTATCATGAGTATACTTCCTCTGATGATAGTGTAGACTTCATTGAGACCCATGAGAAACTGAACAAGACGTATGTCCTACTTTGCCTTGTGCATGGTGTCTTTGGAACCACATGTACATTTATAACTATATTGGCTTTTAACACTCAAAGTACTGAGTTCCTCCCAAAGTTTCTTCATTTTTGTGTAATATGAGGTGATGTCTAGAGTTTCTTGGCTGAGATCATTAATCTCCTTTTCGATTTGATACAATTTAGCCCTATTTGCTTGATCATGTCGATCTTGTAGCTCACTCCACAGTTCCAATGAGTCGAACACATATTCAACACTATCTGCAATGTCTTTACTTATAGAGTTCAATATCCAAGAGGTTACCATATCATCACAACGCTCCCATTGTCTACACTTAAAAGACGTTGATAGAGGCTTATTACATTCTCCATTTATAAATCCTAGTTTGTTCTTCACTGAAAGTGAGTGTAACACTCCTCTCTTCCATGAACAAAATCTAATTCCATCAAATGGTACAGGAACTAGCATTAAACCTGCGCTATCAGAAGGATGAATATATAATGGAGTTCCCACATCAAATGTCGTGGAAGTCGAACTAGATGAACCACCAAATTAGGTACAACTTCTACCATATTAAAATTCGAATATCTAAGTTGAAGACTAGAAAGATCAAATTAAATGGTGCGATAGGATAATTAATCAATAAGAAATTTTCAGAGAAGAAGGAACTCAAATTGAAGAAGAAATCACCAATAGAGAACTGAGAAACAAAAAATCGAGATTAGATAGGACCTTCTAAAGATCTGATACCATGTGAAATCCAGCTACTCAAGCTTAGATTGAATCGTTAATGATGAACATCCAATCGCACCAATGCAGCTAAACAAGAGAAAAAGCAGAAACTGCCTTAGCTACATATATTGTGAACTTGTGTTTGTAAAATGAATACAAGCTATCTATTTATACAAGTTACAACTGGCAATACAATAAAATATCTAGCTAACAACTTCAACTAATGCTCTAACAGATTTGTAACCAACTCCTTTGATGAGCCTTCATGCCATGTGTGATGATCTCAATAAAATTATATTAATATAATATAATATAATATTCAATTTAATCCATTAAGTTGTCTGCTTGATTTTCTTCTTTAATCTTCCATCTTTAATTTATTTTAGCTCTAAATTTCTTTATTTTTGCGTCAAATTAATCTTACATAAAAAATACACTATTTAGTACAGTCTATAAAATTTATGCTCAAAAAGAATAATTAACTAAATATGAGATAAATAATGAATGACCAAATAATAATTTTGCTCCTGTTACTTAAACCTATAGAAGTTATCTAAGAAACAAGAGGTTTTGCTAGGGTTGTTGGAGCTTTAGGTGGAAGGAGAGATTTTAGAATTAAAATAAAAGAGAGAGAGAGAGATAGAAACGGATAAGGGGAGTGGACAATGGTGGAGAATAAATTGATGTCGGCTTAGTAATAAAGGTTGTCTTTTAGTTTTTTTAACTCTATAAATTTGTGATAAAACTGATAATATGACCTCTTTTGGTCTTTACACCTTGATTGTGTATGTCTTCTTGAACTTGAGATCTTTTTGAATTTCAAGGACAATTTTACTTATAAAATAAATATTTTAACTTTATGGACCTAAGAATTTGTGTTGTGTGTCGTTCTAAATTTTGGGGTAATTATAAATTTTTGAACCTTAGAAATTTTCTGAAAGTGTACATCATATATTTGTGTAGTATGCATACAACTGAATGATAATGTTTTATTTGGACTTAAGATTGTGGTGAATTATGTTTTATTAATTAACTTTTTGAAATGGCTGATGTGTCGCGTATTTACAATACTTGCGACACTATAAATGATGAATTAGTGTGTGTTGCAAGCATGTTTTTGTAGATATGATGTATACTTTAGTTGTTTTGCAGGAAAATAGAGTCGCGCATGATTTTTGAACTATTTGAAAAATTTTGCTGTGAAATTGGCAAAAGTGTCTGTTCACGAGGGCCTTCACGGATCGTGGACTAGTGAAATTCTTATGGGAGTCCTTCGTGAAAAGGTTGTTGGACACTGTGTTGAAGATATTTTGTGAAGTGAATTCCCACAACACCCTTTACGGGATGTGGAGGGTTGTACAAACCATGCAGAGTGTTCGTGAATGATGAGCTAAAAATGGATTCAGAAAATGGCCAAGTAGAATTCCACAAGCCTGATCACGGGACATTTAAAGTACCACTGGTCCTAGATATTTCCCATGAAGAAGAGACAGATGATTCAAAGAAGAGTTGAAGGGGATTTCAACGGTCTAGTTCACAGGACGTGGTGTCCTAAGCGGATCGTGAAAGTTGGTTGTGAAGATGATACACAGGCAGAAGATTTTGGAAGGAGATGACCACGACTGCACACCACAGCTCTGAATCATACCACGGCTCCTGAAGATCCTTCGTGGCATGCATCGATCCAATTTTCCTAGTTGATTTAGGATTAGATTTTGTATTTCTATAAATATTCAAATTTATTTTATTTTTAAGGTTACACATTTTTTATTCTGAGTTTTGGTTATTATGAACATTGTGAGAGCATACTTTGGTGACTTTTCAAGATTCAAACGAAATTCAATCCTTTGTTCATTTTTGATCTATTATTCATCTTGCAATTCAAGGTGTACTTTTCTATAAACATAAGTCTTGTTTTATGAATTCAACATTAATTCTTGATTCATCTCTTACGATTATGAGTAGCTAAACTCATAACTAGGATTGTGGAGACCATGGCATAATAATGAAGTAGGCAAACGTATAGGTGATTGTCGGTAAGTGTTTAACATGGTTTTGTAGTTTTCTTCATCTTGTTTTTCTTTTAACGAGGGACCGCATTAAAAATTCCATGTATTCATTACTTGATTGGAAGAGGAGTAGTGATTAATAAAAAATAACTACAATAGAGACTCGAAGCATAACCTTCGTCTAAGAACTTGATCCCGAAAGGGAATAGTTTTCTGAGATCAAAAGCAAGGGTTAGCTGATAATACACTCTAAGACCGGAAGGAGATGAGTCAAACACATTTAATAGGTCCGATAGGTGTTTAGAGTAAATAACTTGATAGATTTTGCATGCGACGCACTAATACGATATCACCAATACCTAACGACTACTGAGTTATATGTCATGGGGAACACAGTCCTAGTTACCATCTCATCTTGTTAATAACCTTATGTTTTATTATGTTACTGTGAACGTTTATTTATTGAAACAATAAATTCTCCTATTTACTTTATGCATGTTTAATATTTGAAAATATTGACTACAACTGAGTTTAAGTGCTAGTGTACTTATTTCCTCCGTATTTTTTGTGGGTTAGACCCAACCTAGTTGGGATCTATATTTGAAAGCGACCACTTTATACTTCTTCATTGAAGTGTAAGTTTGGGCATATCAAAAAATTTGCATCATTTTTGGGGAATATGACTTTGGAAATATGCCATTAGTATTTAGTTCGGTTTGTAGTCTTATTTTCTAGTTTTATTTTTGTTTCTTGTTTTTGTTTATATAGGGGATAGGTTAGGGCATGCCCAACACCCAAAGTAAGGGTGAACCACTTCTCCCATACGATCCTAAGCCACAGAAATTAATTAGAAAGATGAATGCACAAGAGCGCGAGGCACAAAGGTTGAGAGAGCATATGAAAGCTCAAGCTAGAGGTAATCGTGGTAATAATGACAATCTTGGGGATGAAGAGGAAGAGGTGGAAGATGCAGTCCTGCATAATCCACCAAAACAATAAGGTAGAGCACAGTAGAGGACCATTGATTTTGTTCTAGAGGATGATGATCCAAACATGGATGGAGTTAGAGCCACTTGGGAGATATTTCTACCTCTGTTACCACCAGGCGTGAAGTTCACCATCACTAGCACCATGCTTCAGTTCTTGAATTTAAATGGACTATTTAGAGGAACAGCTAAAGAGGAGACACGTTAATATTTGATGAACTTTATTGGTACATGCAGAGGTTGTGACATCCCTGGGTTAGCCAAACTACAATTCGCCTAAGACTATTTCCATTGTCATTGTCTAGGGAGGCAATCAGGTGTCTAAGCGAGCTCCCGCTTGACTCAATCACAAACTTCCGAGAGCTAAAGGAAGCATTTCTGGAATGCTTCTTTCAACCTTCTAAGAATTTACAGATTAAGGATGACCTTAATGTATAGAAAAAGCTCCCTCATGAAGATCTACATGACTCGTGGAAGGGATTTAGTTAGAAGGTAAAAATATGCCGAAATCATAGTCTCACAGACGAGCATCTAATGGAGCTATTCTATGGATTGTGCAACTTTGTCACTAAATCAGTAGTTGATCAAGATTGTGGTGGATCATTCATGTTCAAAACCTTTGAGGAACGTCAGCAATCTTGGATCAGGTTTCAAAGACTAGGATATCTTGGTACACTAGAGATTCTAAGGTTGGAGGACTAGTCTATACATTTGAGACATCGAGTGAGCAAAGAAGGAAAGAAGAGGAGCGAGATCAGGATATGGCTCACATCAAAACCCAAATGGATTTACTAACTAAGTGCTTGCTAGTTGGAGGTTCTAAGAAGGTAGATGCAGTAGGGGGTGCAAACAGGTATGACAAGCCAAAGATAGATTTTGTGGAAGAAATGAAGTATTCGAACTACTAGGGAAGTTTTCAGAACTACAATTTTGGAAATCAAGGTCGGTACTTTTAGAAGGATGGGTATTATAACAGAAATGGTAACCATGATCAAAGAAACTAGCAAAGCAAAGACACCTTCAAGAATGACCGTAGAGGTGTTATGTTCCCTCTGGAAACTGAGATCGAGCTATGACTAGTTTTGGAAACTCAAAGCTGGAAGACATGCTGGCATAGGTTCTGAAAAAGGTAAAGGAAACTAATGTAGGGTTCAAAGACTTGAAAGGATATATGTCTAACATGGGTCAACTGGTAATTCACACTCCACTTCTATCAAACAGTTAGAACATCAGATAGGTTAGTTATCTACGCTATTGAATTAAAGGAAAAATTGTACATTTCCTAGTGACACTGTACAAAACCCAAAGAAAGATGGGAAATATATGTCAATGACAACCGAAAGTGGTAAGATAATTCAAGGACTATCACCTACAGGTATTGAGTAGAATAAGGATGTTGCATCCGATGTCGACAAGTAGGAAAGGGGTGGGTCACATGAGGCAGTTTTAGTTGATGAGGATGATGAGGTTGAGAAGATTGTTGTAGAACTAAAGATGACAGAGAAGGAAAAAGGTAAACAGTTGGTCGAGGCAGAGGTAACGCAATGGTTGCAACCAATTCTTAAACCACCTCTTTTATTTCCACATAGGTTGAAAAAGAAGGATGAGGATGGAAAGTTCTTGAAATTTAGCGTTGTGTTGAAAGAGTTATCTGTGAACATTCCGTTGGTAGAGGAGTTGGAGCAAATGTCGGGTTATGAAAATTTCATGAAAGACCTGGTTACTAAGAAGAGGACAGTCACCTTCGAGTCTGTTGACAATCTACACCATTGTAGTACTATTGATTCAAGGTAGTTGGTTGAGAAAAAGGAGGACCCAAGAGCATTCACTATGCACTATTGGTGCATTCAATTTTCTAGGGCTCTATGCGACTTAGGAGCCAGTATTAACTTAATGCTACTTGCAATCTACAGATAGTTAGGCTTAGGAGCCCTAAATCGACTATATAGAGGTCGTTGATAGCTGATAGATCAGTGAAAAAACTCATAGGGATCCTATGATATGTGCTGGTGAAAGTTTACAGGTTCATATTCTTTGCTGATTTTTTCATCCTAGGCTGCAATGTGGACTTTGAGGTCCCCATAATCCTAGAAAGACCATTTTTGGCCATGGGCAGAGCATTGGAAGATATGGAGAGTAGAGAAATCACCTTTAAGCTTAATAATAAGGAAGTGAAATTTAGTGTTTGTAAAACCATAAAGTAGCCTAGAGAAATGACTGTGATGTCCGTAATCGACATAGTTGAAGAAGTAGTGATTGAGGCATCTATTGAGGAGAGGTTCACTTTTGAGACATTGATTGTCTTAATTATGAACTTTGAGGGTGATTTCTTAGAGGAGATTAATGAGACTAAAACTGCTTTGTAGGGCTTGGGATCACACCCTTATGCCCCTAAAAAGCTGGATCTTGACTTGAAAGATATACCAACTCCTCCAGCTAAGCCATCTATTGAGGAGTTGCCTATGCTTGAATTGAAAGAACTACCATATCATTTGAGGTATGTATTCTTACGTGAAAATGACACTTTGTCAGTGATTGTGGCTGCAGATTTGAATGAAGGGCAGGTTTAGGCGCTTGTCGAGATCCTAAACGGTACAAAAAAGTAATTGGTTGGACTATTGATAACATCATTGGCATACCACTAAGCATTTGCACTCATAAAATCAAGTTAGAGAATGATTGGATTCCTAGCATTGAGCATCAGTAGAGATTGAACCCACTTATGTAAGAGGTGGTGAAAAAAGAGATCTTAAAGTGTCTTGATACCAGTGTTGTATACCTAATTTTAGATAGCATTTGGGTGAGTCTTGTGTAATGTATCCCTAAAAAGGGTAGTATAACGTTTGTTGCGAATGACAAGAATGAGCTAGTTCTACTCCGGATGGTTACAAGATGGAGAGTCTGCATGGACTACAGAAAGCTCAACAAATGGACCCTGAAAGACCATTTCGCAATGTCATTCATGGACCAGATACTAGATAGACTAGCAGGTTGAGGTTGGTACTATTTCCTAGATTGGTACTCCGGTTACAATCAGATCTCTATAGCACCAGAGGAGAAAGAGAAAACCACCTTTACATGTCCATATGGTACATTTACATTTAAGTGCATGCCTTTTGGACTATGTAGTGCACCCGCCATATTCCATAGGTGTATGATATCAATATTCTCAAATATGGTGGAAGTCATTTTGGAGATATTCATGGATGACTTTCCTGTGGTAGGAGATACTTTTGATGACTATTTGTTAAATCTTAGCAGCACATTGCAGAGATATGAAGAGGCTAACCTGGTTTTGAATTGGGAAAAGTGTCATTTCATGGTAAGAAGGTACTGTGCTAGGCCATAAGATTTCAAAAAAAGGTTTGGAGGTAGACTAAGCAAAAGTTGAGGTTATTAAGAAGATGCCCTCTCCTATCTCTGTTTCTTGGTCCATGTTGGGTTCTACAAGAGATTCATCAAAGACTTCTCCAAAATTTTACATCCATTGTATAAGTTGTGGGAGAAGGAGGTAAAGTTCTATTTTGATGAGACATGCATGCAAGCGTTTGAGTGCTTGAAGGCAAAATTTATTTCATCACCAGTGATTATTGCTCTTGAGTGGTCTGCACCATTTGAGATTATATGCTATGCTAGTGGTGTCGCTTTGGGGGTTATGCTAGGGAAAAGGCATGACTAGATCTTTCACCTTATCTATTATGCAAGCATAGCACTCAACACAGTCCAAAAGAACAACACTGTCTCTAAGCAAAAGTTACTAGCAGTTGTGTATGTATTCGAGAAATTTAGAGCGTACCTTCTGGGTACAAAAGTGATAGTGCACACTAACCAAGAAACTTTGAGATACTTAATGGCAAAGAAGGATGTAAAACCAAGGTTGATCAATTTGACTTTGAAGTCAAGGATAGAAAAGGTTGTGAAAATCAGGTAGTAGATCACTTGTCTAGTCTAGAAACTAAAAAGAAGAGGGGGATGAGCTTGAGATTGATGATTCATTCCAAGATGAGCAGGTGTTAGCTGCTACTCTTGATCTTATTTCTTAGTATGCTGACTTTGCTAATTATTTTTTTAGTGGCATGATGCCCAAGGATCTGACATTCCAATAGAGAAAGAAGTTCTTACATGATGTGAACAGATACTTCTAGGATGAGCCCTACTTGTTTAGAATGTGTGCTGAAACTGTGATTAGACGATGTGTACTAAAATCTTAGATGTTGAGTATTCATGAGGCCTATTACTCTTCTCTAGTAGACGGACATCATAGTGGAGCCCAAATAGCTCGAAAGGTGCTTTAATGCAAATATTATTGGCCCACTATCTATAGAGATACATATGATCTAGCAAAGAGTTATGAAAAGTTCCAAACGCAAGGCGCTATATTAAGGCACTAAGAGTTGCCTATGACTCCAATCTTAGAGGTTGAGCTTTTTGATATCTGGGGTATCAATTCATGGGAACATTCGTTAGCTCACATGGTATGAATTATATCCTGGTTGTAGTCGACTACACCTCCAAATGGGTGGAAGATGTGGTCTTGATAGATAATGAAGGAAAGAGTGTAGCGGGGTTTCTCAGAAAGCATATCTTCTCCAGGTTTGGCACTTCAAGAGAAATTATCAGTGATGGGGGTTCCCATTTCTATAACAATATCTTTCGTACTCTATTGGCCAAATATGATGTAAAGCAGCATAAGGTAGCTACTGCATATCATCATCAGTTGGGTGGGTAGGTTAAACTGTCCAACAGAGAGATCAAAGAGATTTTGGCTAAGTCTTTGAATGCCAATAGAATGGACTGGTCATGGAAGCTTGATGATGCACTGTGGGCATATCATACATCTTTCAAAACAACTATTGGTTTGTCACCATAACAGTTAGTGTTTGTAAAGGTATGTTATTTTCTCTGTGAAGCTAGAGCACATGGCCTTATGGGCACTAACAAGATGAATCTGAGTTAGAGCGAAGCTGCGAACATGATGTTGGAGCATATTAATGAGATGGATGAGTTCCCTCTAAGGGAAAATGAGAGAGAAGCTCTGTATAAAGAGAAAATGAAGTTATATCATGATCGGCATATCGAGAAGCGAGATTTCTATCTTGGTAATTTAGTGTTATTTTTCAACTCTAGGCTGAGATTGTTACTAGATAAGATAAAGTCCATGTGGTTGGGCCCTTTAACTATAGCAAGAGTGTTCCCTCATGGTGCACTTGATATTGAAGAATAATATGGGCACAATTTCAAGATAAATGGATAGCAGGTGAAACTATACTTGGGATCAAATAAGGAAGCCAGAACTGTTGAGAAGCTCTAGCTTGATAAAATTTGAGTAGTCAAGGAACCTATGTTATGCCGCAATGTTAGATTTTTGTGTTGCATGGGAGGAAGCCCATGGGGAAAAGCTTCACAAAGTTTGAGCAGTGGAGTGACCCGCATCGTGTCACGACATTAAATCAAGCGCTGCTTGGGAGGTAACCAAAGGATTGTATTTGTAGTAGATAGGTTAAATTTTGTTATTCGATGTTTTATAGTATCATATTGTGTTTTTCAAGTGTCGGGACCCAAAAAATAAGAAAAATTCAGGAACTGAACTAAGGTACCTCACCACTGGCCACAAAATGGAGCGAAAAGTGAACCATAGCCCATGGTGTGAAAGCATGAAGGAAACAACATGAATTACTTCAAGTTCATGGTTGGGTTTACGGCCCTTGTAAATCTCCATGGACTATTTAGCCGTACGTGAACCCTCATGTAAGTTCTTAACATATCTCTCTAAGGCTAATTCAATGGACCAGACCATTGTCCATGGAGCTCTTCATGAGCGACCTTCATGATCCATAAAACCAAGTCGACTAACCCATAAGTTAGATTCAATCAGGTTTTGAACCATCCCTAAATTAATAGTTCCTGAATGGGTTTTTACCTAGAATTCACCAAGCACACGGGTAATTTCCAAATTCCCACTAAGAACAACTCTCTTTCCGACTTTTGCACTCGAAAAATAACTTTGACCCATTAATTTTTCACTCGCATAGTGTCTCAAGAGTTCATCATTGCAAAGAGTCCACTGCGTAAGTCCCCAGCCCTAATTCGGTCGAATTCTCAGTCAATTAAGTCATTTACATGCTTTTGTTGGTTTCTCATGGTGTTGTAGACTAGGGGTACTGATCTTAGTGTGTTCCTAATGTGATTGAATTCTAGACCTAACAACTCTATTATCATATTGGGTGGGTCAAACTTTTTGATTTGAACGACAATAAAATGGTTAAGTGGGTGGGTTTGCTTGAAATTGATTGTACTTGATTGATATTGTATGTGCTTGGTGTTGATAATAGACATAGGGAAAATAAGCTAGTGATGAACTATCTTGCCTGGGAAGACAGCACCTCCATGGGCCGTATTGCACTTCACGATCTGTTGTAAGTGCCCATTATCTTTCGAGTAAGAGAAAGAAAAACCTTCTAAGTGAGGGAACACAGAACGCTTTACGGGTCTTCAATCCCTTCATTAACCGTAAAGTGCATCATGGTCCAGCACTTGGAAATTTTTTCAAAAATGGCCTTCTGCAACCTATACTGGTTCCCTTTTACGAGACCATCCATGGGTCGGGTACTCTAAATGGCCCGTGGTGAGCACCCGTGTATAAACACTTAAAAAAACTGAGAAACAAAATCTGAAAATTGAAAAAACTCAAAAAAAAATTAGCTAGCTTGCGATCACCCTATGATGGATTTAGATATGTCATTTCTTAAGGGAAATTTCTATGCTTGTATAATTAAGGGGAAGTCAGAGTACCCGATTTAAAATTTGCTGCAATGTCTTGTTTAAATACTAACCACTTGACGTCTTTTACGGTACCATGGATCCCAAATTCATACCACCCAAGTCTCAACTCCATGTCTCACCTTCCCAAGAATCTGAGGCAAATTTAGATCAAGAGTCGGGAAAAGAGACATCCAGCGGGTCCGAACTACAATATGAAATAACTGTCTCACCTCACTCATGCACTATTAGAGAAATGGTTGTCGCTGAGGCTGAAGTCGCATATTCCAATCTGAAGAAAACTGACAGGGTCGGGAAATGAGCAAAATAGTAAGGGTGAGCAGTCCAGAGATGAGGGAAATAGTTCTAAAAGCGATGGGGAAGAAGATGAGAGCGTAGATAGTTTTGGTACATACCCAACCACTCAAACATCTGATTCGGTCAAAAAAAGAGCTCTCATAACTTCTTGCAGACTCAATGGTCAGTGCCGGGAGCTTAGAAAATATTTGATGATAGTCTAATCAAACAGTCCTGCGGCTTAAGAAATAGACCATAGTTAAAGAGATTCAGGTTTTCACCAACAACCTATCCTCAGTGCCCAAGATAAAGTCCTTGTTCGATAGCCATAATTTTGAGTGGATGAGTAGACTGTAGGAGCATTATTGTGAGCAACTCACCCGAGAGTTCTATTTTGACAATGCAGCCAACATCCTTAATTTCATCATTGATGAGACCTGAGGGAAGAAGAAGAAGTCCCTGGACTTGAAGCTACCTCTATAAAATGAAGTACAGTTGAGAGATACACGAGTGGATATCTCGGGGGCCACTATTCTCTAATTTCTACATGGTCCTAAGTACACTCCTCATCCGTCGAGTATGTATGAGCACCAGTATCACTTAGTGATAGATGACAAGTGGATAGATGATCCCACATACCGGGCTGAGATTATGAGATGGATTGTTCAGGTTATTGCTATCGAGGGGACCAAGGCAGCTTAAGTGACAAACCCGAGACAGCTAATCACAAAGGTCTCTTTCACCTTCGCAAGCCAAGTTATAATAGGTCATAGTTCATGCCCAATTAAGAGCAACCGTTAATGATAATACCCTTCTCCCATCATAGGAATCTTTGGTGGCTTACATCAAGTCAAGATATGCTTTGAATGTGGGCCGGTTCATAGCGATAGAGATGTGGGATTGGGCACTTAATGAAAAATTCAGTCTCCCTTTTCTACGCCTGCTTCGGCAACTATGATTCTACTACAAAGTTCCATTTTATTAGTTTTTGGATATGCACACCATAATCACCAAGTCCACTAATATTTCCCTTATAAAGGATGTCGAGAACCCACTTTATAAGGTCAATAAATTCTGAGCTATTGTTCCAATGACTATCACGCCAGGCCCACATTCAGCTAATCAATCATTAGAGAGGGTCTCTCATGGACCACCGACTAGCGAGGCTTCTGATTAGCCCAAGAGAGAGAGCTAGGCTTCTTCAACTTCGGTAAGTACTGAAATGATAGTGACTATATCGTATGAGTTCTTTGCAAGCATTGTAGTTGAGCAACGTCATACTAAGGCGCTACTAGACCAGGTCGTAGAGCGTCTTCCACAGGTAGTCCAGACTCAGGGTCAGCAAATTAAGACCCGCCTTCGCACCGACCACAGCTAGTCTAGGGTCTATGGATCTGTTGGCAGACTTACGAAGAGACTTGACTACGCTTCAGAAGAAATCCACCAATGCTACACCTTTGGGTTGCTACCAAGGCTTTATTGCAGTTGTTTGCTGCTCTTTCTCCTACTCCTCCTATGACCACTCATTTAGATTAGGTATAGGGCTCCATTTTGGCACTTGACCCTAATTAAAAGGGCAAGGAAAAGATGTGGGGGCAGAGAGATAGCTCTTCCGATGATGCCAAAAAGGAAAGGAGATCTATAAAGAAGAAAGAAAAAAGAGCGGTGTGTGCTTCCCAAAGAGAAGCCAGGAGGGAGAAGAGCCATAGAGATAACAACTTGAGGCTGCAAAGGTTGGAGCGTCAGCCAATAGAGTCTCTCTTTCTGAGGTTGTTGATATCCTAACTCTGGATGTGACTATGAGTGAGGTGCCTCCCAACATGCTCACTCCTGCTACAGGCGATGATCCTTTGGGTGAGCCCATGTCATTGTGTACATCAGCCATCGTTGGTGCCACTACACCACCACCGACTAACTCTTAGGGTGTCGCAAGTATGATCGTCTCCCTTGTATTTACTTTTATGTCTTTTGATGTGCAATTGAGGAAAATACACAGTTATTTTATATAGGGGTGGGGCATCCTGATGTTTGGAGTTTTTGTTTCTATTTTTCTTTTCTCTCAAGCAAAATATCTTATAGAACTGGCATGTTTAGGTTGTTTTGTGTAAATATATAGTAGCTTGTGAAAATAAATGATTTGAAATGAACAAAAATGACTCCCAACTAAAATATTGTAAAATGCTATGTGATTGTGCCTAGACTATGAAAACTAACTTGTTGGGATCTTTATAGGACATTGTATATATTGACTTATCGATCAAATGCTAGCTAGAACATGACTATGTTGATTGGTGTTGATAGTATAACATATGTGTCATGTGTGTGTGAGCTTAACTACCTAGTTTGAACAATGCACCTGAAGCTAGAACTTGCCCGGTTATTATCACTAAAATGAATAGATAGCTTGATTAGGATAGGATCATAGGTTGTTGTTGAAAATGAGTCACTTAGCCTAAAGAAATAACCAACCAAATGAAGTTATGCCCTTTGAACCAAAAGTTTGAGCTTGAAAAAGACATTTTCTTTGAAATAACACAAATTACCTTCCCTTTCTAACTATAGACCTTTATCTTGGCCCTGGTTCCTCCTAGGAAAATGTCCACCTCAACTCAAGCTAAAATCCTAAGTTGAGGGTGACTACAATAAAGAGAAGCAAAAAGGTTGGTTTACGAAAAGAGTTGTGTGATGAGAGGAAAAAGAATAACATTGGGGTATGGCCACTAAAGAAATGAAAGAATAAGTGTAGTGCATCATGAAATTCAAAATTGCAATAAGAAACACACTAAGAAAGAAAAAAGACAGAAAATAACAAAAGCAAAAACCACACCCGGATGTGAATAGAGAAAGAACAAGGGGATGAACTAGTTTGGGGTTGAAAAAGAAGTAGCTAAGTTAAGATAGTGTCAAGGAGGGGAAAAATAGTCACTTAAATCCTAAATGTATCCTACCCTAGCCCCGAGCCTATGTTACAAGCAAAAAAAGTCCTAATGTAATCTAAAAGAGCTATTTGAAAGTGTAGTGTAGAAAATAAGGGCAAGCCTATGGTCTGTACATGTGCATTAATTGAATTTCATTTGCGAGTGCGAGTGTGAGTGAATTCATTCCAGACTCTATTCTATTTATGCATACTATGTGAGATACTTCTTTGTGTGAGGGCACTATGATTATACTATTGAGTTGTTTTGTTAACTGGTACATTGCTATTTATATTTTCTTGATTGATTATGAGTAGTGTAATGTCCTAAATCAATCCATCTAGTTAGTGGGAACTGTCAGTGCATTGCATAGTTGTGTTGATTGAATCAAGAGGGTCATAGATGATGTGTTGTGCTGCTATATATCTTCTTATAGTTGGTTGTGTTTATGCATCGTATTGTGTTATTTTGTGTCATTTCTTAAGGACAAACAATGGTTCTAATTTGAGGTTGTTGATGTGTCAGGTATTTACAACACTTGCGATGCTCAAAATGATAAATTAGTGTGCGTTGCAAGCATATTTTTGTAGATATGATGTGTGTTTTGGTTTTTTTTGCAAGAAAATGGAGTCGCGCGTGGTTTTTGGACTGTTTGAAAAGTTTTACAGATAAATTAGCACAAGTGTGGATTCACGAGGGCCTTCACGGATCGTGGACCAATGAAAGTCCTGTGGGAGTCCTTTGTGAAAAGGTTGTTGGACACTGTGTTGAAGATATTTTGTGAAGTGAATACCCAAGACACCCTTTACATGATGTTGAGCGTTGTACGAGTCATGCATAGAGTCCATGAATGATGAACTAAAAATGGATTCAGGAAATGGACAATTAGAGCTTCACGAGCTTGATTACTGGACATTTAAAGTACCACGGGTCGTGAATATTGCCTGTGAAGACACAAATGATTCAAAGATTAGTTGAAAGAGATTTCAATGATCTAGTTCATGGGCGACGGTGTCCTAAATGGATCATGAAAGTTGGCCGTGAAGATGATACGCATACAGCAGATTTTTGAAGAAGATGACCACGAGTGTACACCACGGATTGTAAATCATACCACAGCTCGTTAAGAGCCTTCGTGGCATGCACTGATCCAGTTTTCCTAATTGATTTAGGATTAGGTTTTGTACTTCTATAAATACCCAAATTTATTTTATTTTAAAGGTAACGTATTTTTATTGAGTTTTGGTTATTGTGAACATTATGAGAGCATACTTTGGTGACTTTTCAAGATTCACAAAAATCAATCCTTTGTTTGTTCTTGATATGTTATTCATCTTGCAATTCGAGGTGTACTTTTCTATAAACGTATGTCTTGTTTAATGAATTCAACATTAATTCTTGATCCATCCCTTATTTTTATGATTAGCTAAACCCCATAAATAGGGTTGTAGGGACCATGGCACAATAATGAAGTAGTCAAACATATAGGTAATTGTCAGTAAGTGTTTAGCATGTCACTGTAGTTTTCTTCATCCAGTTTTCCTTTTAACGAGAGCCCATGTTAAAACTTGACTATATTCATTACTTGCTCAAGAGAGGGGTAGTGATTATGAAAAGATAACTACAATAAAGACTCAAAGTATATCCTTCGTCTAAGAACTTGAGCTCAGAAGGAGATAGTTTTCTACGATCAAAAATAAGGATTAGTTGGTAATACACTCTGAGATAGGGAGGAGACGAGTGAAATACATTTAATGGGTCGGCAGGCATTTAAGTGTACATAACTTGCTAGATTTTGTATGCGACACACTGATACAATATCACCAACACCTAACGACTATTGAGTTATATGTCATAGGGAACAAAGTCCTAGTTACCATCTCATCTTGTTAACAACCTTCAATTTTATTATGTTACTGTGAATGATTATTTAATGAAATAATAAATTCCCCCCTCCTTACTTTATGCATGTTTATTATTTAAAAATATTGACTACAATTGAGTTTAAGTGTAATTTTGAGTGTATCAATGTCCAATTATTATTTAAAAATATTGACTAAAACTATATTTGACAGCAGTCGCTTTATACTTCTTAATTGAAGTGTAATTTTGAGTGTATCAATGTCCAATGATTTTTTAAAAAAATCAATCCTGCCCTGAAAAATTTGCACTATAAAATCTACACAAGGTTAGACTTTGCAATTAAGGTTCTGAAAGCTAATAGATAATTTTCAAGATAATACTCTTTGGGTTGATGAATTCATAAGTCTTTGAACGTAAGTGAGGAATCTGCAATCTGAGAGAAAAGGAAAGAAGAAGAAGAATGTCTATTGAACTCTCATTGAATTAATATTGAAGCTCAAAGATTACAATAGCTAACTGTTATATATATAGCAATGATTAGTTCCAAACTGAATTTTTTATCTAACTTACTGATGGATAGTTAGTTATAACTACTAATCAGTAAATGATTGATCTACCTCTGCTTCTAACTAACTTCTCATTAACACACTAATCTTCTTATCAGCTTTTATATCACAACACTCTTCTTCAAGCTGGGAGGTGCAAAGATATTCAAAACTCCTATCTTGGATAGAAGGTGTTCATGTTGAACTCTAGACAATCCTTTGGTTAATACATCTGCAGGTTGTTCCTGAGTTGGCAGATAGTTCACTTTGATCAAACCTTGTTCTAAACTTTTTCTAATAAAGTGACAATCTATTTCTATGTGCTTTGTCCTTTTTCATGGTATACTGGATTTGCTGTAATCTTAATTGCAACCTTGTTATCATTATACACTTGCACTGGCAACTTGACTTAAGCCTCTACTTCTTTCAGTATTCCAAGCAACCATACTAACTTTGACATAGTAAAAGTCATGTTTTTATACTCAGCTTCAGTTGAATCCTTGATACTATGGTCTATTTCTTGGCTTTCCATGATATCAAAGGTTTTCCAATCTTAATCATGGAACATGTAACAGACTTTCTGGTGAGTGGACAAGAAGCCCAATCTGCATCACAAAATGCAGTAACCTAATTATCTGAGTAACTGGACAGTAGTATACCTTGTCTAGGTTGCTTTTTTAAGTACCAGATCACTCTTAGTGCAGCATCCATGTGAGATTTCTTTGGCTGATGTAGAAACTGACTTAATATCTGAGTACTAAAGGATATGTTTGGTCTTGTCATATTGACATACAAAAGCTTGCCTATGAGTTTTTGATATACTGTTTGATCTATCAAAGGATCATCTAATTCTTCTTACTTTTTATTCACATGTTCATCATACTGCTTCGATGTTAATTTGATATTAACATCTATAGGTGTTCCTGTCGGCTTAGCTACTGTCATACCAACCTCTGCTATAAGTTCAAGAGCATACTTCCTCTGATGCATTAGTATCCCTTCTGTGGACCTTGTAAATTCAATTCCCAAAAAATATTTGAGCTCTCCTAAGTCCTTCATCTTGAAAGCCTTTTGTAAAGCCTTATTTGTTTCTTCTTTCAACTTCAAACTACTGCCAGTTATCAACATGTCATCTACATACACAAGTACAATTGCAATTCCTTCTTCTAATTTTTTGATGAATAAGGAATAATCATATTGACTCTGTTTAAACTTAAGAGAAAGAAGAGCCCCAGTAAGTTTGTGATTCCATTGTCTTGGGGGTTTCTTAAGTCCATAAAGAGACTTTGTCAATCTACACACCTTCTCCCCTTGACTGACAAACCCCTGAGGAAGATGCATATAGATTTCATCATCTAGATCTCCTTGTAGAAAAGCATTGAAAATATCCATTTGATGGATATCCACTGCCTGGAAGCTGCAATAGATAAGATACACCTCACTGTTACCACCTTGACAACTAGAGAAAAAATCTCCTTGTAATCAATTCCTTCCTACTGACTATAGCCCTTTGCAACTAATCTTTCTTTGAACCTTTCTATTTCTCCTATGGATTTGTACTTAACTTTATAAATCCATCTTCAACCAATAGGCTTCTTTCTTGTAGGTAACGTAGTAATCTCCCAGGTTTTATTGCTTTCTCAGGCCTGAATCTTAGCTTGCATAGCATCAACCCATCTTGGATCCTTGATGGCTTCTGCATAACTAGTAGGTTCTATCACATTTGAAGTAGCAGCAATATAGCACTGATAGGTGGGTGAGAGATGAGAATAGCTCACATAGTTAGACAAGGGATACTAAACATCTTTGGTTACATTTAAGGAAACAAAATCTTTCAGCCAGAGAGGAGTCTGTTTAGATCTTGTAGATCTTCTAGTGACATTTGGAACCTTTGTGATAGCTGATACTTCAGAACCAATTGCATTAGCAGGCAGACTTGTGAGCTCAATAGGTACCTATACCTCAGAGAGATTAAGATCCACCTCAGTTTGCTCCACATTAACTTGCTCATAACCTGTATCTACACCCTTTGATATGACAGCTTGATCAGTACCTCTTAATACCACATGAGCCATTTGAGTAAAATCCTGAACAACCACACCTGACCTTTGCAGATTATCTACAAATAGTTATTGTTGATCATAACTATCAGCCTTGGCAAATGGAAAGATATCCTCCCTAAAAATAACATCTCTACTGATAAAGAAAGATTTGCTGACCAAATCAAATAAAAAAATATCCTTTATGTACTTCAGAATATCTCATGTGGACTGCTGACCATGATTTGGGCATGAGTTTATCATGTTCAGTAAGATTCTTCACAAATGACAAGCATCCAATTGTCCTCAAATGCGATAACACTGGGTTTATGCCATATAGCCTTTCATAAGGAGTTTTATACTCAATAACACTACTAGTAAGTCTTTTAATGAGATAAGCTACAGCTAGGACATAATGACCCCAAAATATTATAGGTATTTTAACTTGAAACCTTAAAGCTCTTGTTACCTCTACTAGATGTTTGTGTTTCCTCTCATCAATACCATTTTGCTAAGGGTGTAAGAACAGGATCTTTGATGAACAATTCCCAACTCTTTAAACATACTATCACATACTGAGTTAACAAATTTTGTACCATTATCAGATCTTAGAACCTTGATTACTTTGCCAGACTGATTCTTAGCATACCGAAAGAATATTTGAACAGACACACAAACATCTGACTTTTGTTTAAGTAAAAATAACCAGGTCATTCTTAAAAAATCATCAACTATTGTAAGAAAGTACTTATTTCCATCAAAAGTATGTGTATTATAGGATCCCAAAGATCAACATGTATCAAGTCAAAACAACTACTACTTTTGATGCTACTAGAAAGGAAAAACGGGTCTTGTTTGCTTTGCAAATGGAAAAACTAAACACTTAGACACCTTACACATATTGTTTTTATTCATAGTAAACATCTTATTAAGTACTACTGAAGATACATGTCCAAGTCTTTGATGTCATAACTCTATTTCTGATTCCTTGACTTCTAAATGGACTGTATCAATAGCAAAAGCAGACTCCTTAATATTATTGCATTACTTTGAGTTAATTGTCTCCACAATAAATATAGACCTCCTTTTAATTTACCAACATCCTTCACCTTCCCAGTGTAAAGCTCCTGGAAAACACAAAAGTCAGGGAAGAAGAAGACTGAGCATCCTTATTCCTTTGTTATTTTGCTGACAGACATTAGATTATACTTGAATTCTGGTATATGAAATACATTGGTAATGACACTTCTAACTGGTAGACTATAGAACTAATATGAGTCACTTGTGTAGTATAATCATTTGGCAAAAATACATCCTTAGAAATATTAAGCTTTGATATAGAGCCCTTTTTAAGCATATCCAAATTAGAAACTATATAGTTTGTTGCACCTGTATCTACAGTCCATACATCACTATTTTCAGTAACAAATAAGACTTTACTTGCAACATTTGCCATATTGCAATCAAATGTAGTAGCTCCTGATCTTGATTTTTGACTCATCATTTTAAGAATATTCTCATATTGATCTTTTTTGAATGTACAATCCTGAAGTAGCTGTTTGACATCTTTCTCAGCTTGACTTAGAGGCTTATTGAATGTAGAAACTTCTACTGGAACTCAATTAGTGATGTGTTGTGTTGTGTTGTGTTGTTCCTTCCCCCACACTGGTGCATCACTCACATTTATGTTCAAACCATAAGAAAAATAAACCTAAACTGGTTGCTGAGTTTGACCAGAAGAACCATTAGTGTCAGCATAAGCAGTGTTTGCACTTTGTACCTTTCTCCTGGACTTGAAATATGGTGGATATCAAACAACCTTGTAACAAATCTCTTTAGTGTGACCTTTACACTTATAGAAATCACAAATTAATAGTGTATTTTTTTGAACCTCTAACTAACACCTGAACTACTATCAACTTTAGAGTACATAGCAGCAGACTCTAAAGTAGAAGAGTTTATTCCCAATAGATTTTTGGCTCTCATCTCCTACTATCATGGCATATTCCTAATTGATAGTTGGTAGTGGATCTATCATGATAATCTGACTCCTAGCTTGATGATATGACTCATTTAGTCCCATTAAAAACTGAAATAGCTTTTGTCTATTCATGTGAGCTACAAACCCTCTAGATTTCTCACAATTACAGCAGGAAGAAGGCACTAACACTTCAAAATCATCCCATAAGGTTTTTAGCCTAGTATAATATACAGAAACAGAAGCAGTACCCTGTTGTAAAGTGGCAATATCTTTGTGTAAACTATAGGTCCTTGATCCATCTACTCTATCAAATCTCTCTTGTAAATCAATCCACACATTCAAAGCACTTGAAGCAAATGCAATTCCACTAAGTAAACTCTTTAAAACTGAATTCATTAACCAGGATAAAACAATAGCATTCACCCCATTCCACTGCCCCCACAGTTCTTCACCATGCATTTTCTTTTTGCATGTTCCATCAACTAATCCTAACTTGTTCTTTCCTAACAAAGATAGTTTAATTGATCGACTCCATAAGGTGTAGTTCTCCACACCAAGAAGTTGAAATGAGATAATGTTAATTCCACTTACATCAGTAGGGCTAAGAAATAGAGGATGATTATAGTCAATACCTTGTCCTTGTATGGAATAGCTATTCGAAGATAGGTATACCAACTCGTTGAGCATTGTTGTGGTTCTGATTGAGATTCTGAGATGGATCTAGTGCTGCTGCATTTTCACCTGACATTTCTTCAAGTTCTGGAAGTATTGAATTCCTTTGAAATTTTATTGCGGAAGTAAATGTTGAATGCAGATTTCAGCTTCAATGGAGTTTCAATTTGTAGATGAATCTTAAAATTGGATGAATCTGTGAATCTAGTTTCGATTCTTTAACTCAAAAAACAGATCACTTCTCACAGTAATCACTGTGACAAAGCTTTAATAACATGAACGTAAGTGAGGAATTTGCAATCTGATAGAACATCTATTGAAGCTCTATTGAACATCTATTGAACTCTCATTGAATTAATATTGAAGCTCAAAGATTACAATTAGCTAACAGTTGTATATATAGCAGCGATTAGTTCCAAACTGAATTTGTTATCTAACTAACTGTTGGATAGTTAGTTATAACTACTAATCAGTAAATGACCGATCTACTCCTGCTTCTAACTAACTTCTCATTAATACACTAATCTTCTCATCAGCTTTTATATCACAATAGTCTCACTGAGTAGAAACTAATTACATATTTGTACAAAATACTTTAGTTGATGAATGACCTAGACTCAACATGTTTTGAAGCAGAGGTTTTAGATTTTAGCAAGTAGATTCACTCATGACTCAACATGTTCTACCTTCAATCTCTCTTGAGAAGCTCAACAGACATGTTTTATCGTTCTTTTTGTTGGGTTGGTTTCTCCATAGTACATTAAAATTACTTTCATATTGCATTATGACATGATTGTGTTGAAGGGATCTGTTGAGGATACAAAACAACCCGTATCCTATGTTGAGTTGGTCTCCATTAGGAGCTTAAATGTTGATGTTAACAAGAAACATATTTTCTTCATGGTTTCTCACTATGAGTCTGAGGCCAATACTTACACTGATGTGTAGAAAAGTATCATGCGTATTATGATTAAATCTACCAACATATGGAAAGTTCCACCTAACTACTAGACTCCTGAGTATTTCCTCATCAATGGACGAAATATTTTTAAGTGTTTTCAATAGAGTAGAAAAATAATAATTTGAAAGAAATATTTTGAAAGCTTATGGAATTTTTGGTTGATATAGCTAGACTATAAGTTTAGAGTAATTCCTGTGATGAAGACTACTACGTGCATTTTCAATTCTAAAAAATGATGTTAGTTTTTTGTATTGATTTAGTGGACTAATCACCTTAGGTTGATAAAATCAAGAATTGCAGCGCAAAATAACAGTTGGTAATTGAGAAATTTATGAAATCTAACTTATTTGGTAGAACAACTTACCTATTTTTAATTACATTTTCTTGTGAGTATGGTTAAAGCATTTTGCCTTTAGATTTTCACTGTACTATGGATATTCTTGCTTATGGAGGTGGACATGTGAAATTGGCCTAACAAACTGCGGAAAACTATTTGTACACATGCTATGGTCTGGCAATATCAAGATAACTCATTACACATTTAAAATGAAGGGAAAAGATGATTAACTCATTAGGTAATATGATATTTATGTGTTACTTTTTTACCTGGTGGAGATAGGGCGGAGCTACGGAGTCTTCAGGGTGTCCAATTAACACCTTTCGTCGAAAAATTACATCATATATATAGGTAAAGTCTTATTTTATATTTGTATATATAGTATTTTGACACCCTTAAAAACAAAGAAAATCCGAAGCCCCCTTAAGTGCTTATAAAGCTACACAGCGCCCAGGTTCAACTCTTTGGTCTGCATTGTTTTTTAATTATCGTGGTATGCTTTAAATTAATAATTAAATAAGAAATGCACAACTTTGACAAAAATATGCACTAGTTTGATGGCAAATGGTTGCAGATTCGTGTAGGATGTCCCAAGTTCGAATTCGTTGAAGTACTTTTTTGGACATCCTTCATGAAATTTGTGGCTACTCCATTAGGTGGAGATATTTGTTTATTTTTACCTAATTTAGCAAGTTTATTAAATAATAGCATGTGGTTTTATCTGCTTTCGCTTACTTCATTGTTGATTACGTTCCTCATATTTTATAGTTAGATATCTATCAAGATTGTGAGGCTATATATACAAGGATATCCTTAACTGATTAATCTTCAAAGTACTTCCTATGACAAAGAAGATAGATTATTACTGGTTCATCTTGGTTACGAGTTTCATAGAAACTTTTGTTTATGTGTTTATGTCATTATGTGTCCATTTTTTGGATTTTATTCCTCCCAACTAGAAAATTATTTAACAGTATTGCATTAATAATTTGTCTTCTTTGTTGCTTGTTGCATTTTAGCCTGATATTTAATGGACAGACACTAATTGTGATCTTTGTCTGTATTGAACATGACCTTTTACTATTCATTTGTTTTTCACCTTTCAAATTTGACTCTCTATAATTATTGAAATACTGACATTTCATCCTCAATTCAAATGTAACAGATAATCCAGAAGATCATAGTATGAAAAATGCATTTATTATCGTCTGACTTATATATAGTATATATATGTAATTAGTACTCCCACATATGTAAATAGGACATTGTTATTTATTGAAATGTATTTTTATTTAATACACAACAATTAATATATAATGGTGTTAATGTATGATTGGATCGTTTATATTCATTAATTTTAGCTACATAATAAGACTATACGTTGGGCCCATATTAGTGCGAGCCATACTTATCTAATATATATATATATATATATATATATATATATATATATATATAAAAGTTGCACAAAAATTACTAAGTTAGCCAACAAGAGACCCTCTATATTCGCCTGGTTGGTAAGATTGATGATTGTTTTCATTTTTTCTCCTTTTTCCTGCTTTTAATCTTTGTTATTATTTTGTTGCTTGTTATAAAAAAATATCTCTTATGTCTCCAGCATGTATACTTTTGAGGGCGGAGAAATTCACTTCTAATGTATAAAAATAATGTTAAAAGTGTATTAATAATGTTTGTATTAGTAATTTTTGTATTAGTTATACATGTATTAATTATACATAAATTATTCTTATGCAATGTTTGATTTGATGTATTAAAAATAACATGCATTGCATAAAAAATATTTATTTACAAAGATATTCTTCATAATTATGGTGAAAAAGATGTAAAAAAGGTTTTGATGGGTAATTGAGTCTTTAATCATGAGAATGCATGCATTAAATCCCCTTGCATTACTAATACCTAAAAATTCATGGTATTAGTAATACACTCCTTAATGTACAATAGAGTGTACCAAGCAAAGTACTACTAATATACAGAGCTAATGCATGCAGTATTTTTGCTAATATACTACCAAATGTAGCTCTGTGTATTAGTAATACTTTGTTTGGTACACTTTTTTATGTTATGTATAACTAATGTTTGCATTAGTTATACACTTTATTGTGTATTAAGAAGTGTATTACTAATACCATGGATTTCTAGATATTAGTAATATATGCATTAGCATGCATGGTTAAAGATTCAATTACCCCTCAAAACCGTTTTTACATTTTTTTTCAATCATAATTGTGGAGAATATCTCTATAAATAAATATTTTTATGCAATGGATCTATTTTTAATACATCAAACAAAACAATACATAAAAAATAATATATGCATAATTAATGCAAGCATTAGTAAAACACTAAGGAGAATCATTTATCCTCTCGATCATGCTCCGAAAATGCCCTGTTTCAAAATCTTGAAATTTGGACAAGTATGGTATTCTTTCATCAAAGCCTTTTAAACAGAAAATACTTTGTGAATAATTGTAGTATATAACTACATTAATTAACTAGAAGAGTCGAAGAATATACTCTTAATTTTGTAGACGGCTACTCGAAACTGCTCCATTATAAAGAAAAATAGATGAACTCATTGTGCTCTCAGTTACATCATTCATTAATATTATTGATATTCCATGGCACATGTTTCTCTCTTTGGTGCTAATTAACGGTAGAACCACAAATTTTAATAGTGAAAATTAATGTTGTACATATTATCAATAAAGTAAAATGGTTGTCCACTTTATAATGGTGGATAGTCCATTTACTTTTTAAGTGGGTAAATTGCCCACTAATATTTTCCTTCACTTGTAAATATGGCTATAAATATAGTCTTAAACTTCAATGTAAAAACACACAAAACACATAAAAGAAGAGAATTACTATTACTCTCTCTATATTACTACTCTCTCTATATTATTACTTATATATATATATATATATATATATATATATATATATATATATATATATATATATATATATATATATATATTCTCTTGTTCTTCTTCCTATATAAAATTGTCAAGTTAGTTAATTTATAACACGTTATCAGCACGAAGCTCTAATTTTTCAAAAAATTAACTTCTATATCAGGTATATCTACTAAAGAAATTTAATTTTTAAGTTATCTTTGTTACTTTCAAATTAATTTTCATCATGTCAAATTTGTCAAAATTAGAATTTGTGGCACTTGATATTTCTGGTAAAAATTATTTGTCATGGGTACTTGATGCTGAAATTCACCTTACCGCTAAAGGTCTTGGTGATACTATAATTGAAGGAAATACAACATCAAGTCGGGATAAAGCAAAGGCTATGATTTTCCTACGTCATCATCTAGATGAAAGCCTAAAAATGGAATACTTGACAGTGAAAGATCCACTTGAATTGTGGAAAGACTTAAAAGGGAGGTATGACCACCTCAGGGCAACGGTATTGCCAAGAGCTCGTTATGAGTGGATGCATTTACGGTTTCAAGATTTTAAAACCGTAATTGAGTATAATTCTGCTGTATTTAGAATAACTTCCCAATTAAAATTATGTGGGAAAACTATAAATGATGAGGACATGTTAGAAAAGACACTAACTATTTTTTATGCCTCTAATATAATATTACAGCAGCAATACCGTGAAAAGAGTTTTAAAAAATACTCTGAATTGATATCATGCCTTCTGGTGGCTGAGCAACATAATGCCCTTTTAATGAAAAATCATGAAGTCCGTCCCACTGGAACTGCTCCGTTACCGGAGGTAAATATGGTAAAAGCACATGGCCAGTCTAAAAGAAGACAAAATAAAAATTATGGCCACAATAATGTGCGTGGACGTGGCAATGACAGAAGACGATTTAATAATCGTCGAGGTGGTGGTCAACATAAAAGGGAGAACAATATCAGTTCTCAAAATGGCCCTTCAAGAAGTAACTGTCATCGTTGTGGCATGAAAGACCACTGGAAAAATGAATGTCGGACGCTTGAGCATTTTGTAAGACTTTATCAAAATTCTTTCAAAAGAAAGGCAAATAGAGGTGGTGCCTCTTCTTCTAATGCTCGGATAGAGTCACACTTGGCGTTCGAAAATAATGTTGAGGCAAGGCCTTTGAATAATGATAATATTGAAGCAAATCTGGCTTTAAGAGATGATGATTTTAATGACCTCAATGATATTACTCATTTGGAGGTTGAAGATTTTTTTAATGATCTTAATTGATGTTTAATTTCATGTTTTTCAATATGTTGTCATGTACTTCGAATTATTGTGTTTTTACGTTTATGTATTTGAAGAAAAAAAATTAGGGCCACATTTTTATGATAATTGTATATTGTTTATTACATTATGCTATTTTGCAATGTTGTAATTAATTACTATTAGTGTGCTATTATTTAATCTTAATATCATATTGTTACTAAAAATAATATTCGCCTTATTTAATGTCATTATACTAATTATTTATTCTTGTTGATGTTTTAGACATTAATAATATATAATGATTGTATTATTTTTGTCAATAAACAAATTATCTATACATGATGAATAATATTATATTAATGTTTTATAATTTTATTTATTTTATATTTGTTTTTAATACTTATGTATAATATTTATTTAAGGTTAATAAGTATATAATTCCATAAACTAAATTATTATAACATTCATCATAATTGAAACATATAATTTTTTTAAATTCTAAATTACCATAATTTAACTTTAAAAAAAGGGAGGGACTTATGTTTTTCTAGCAAAATTGTTACTTATTTTATTTCTTACAATGCATTTTTATTTTATGAAGATAAATAAATTTATCAGTCTTCAATTGGATTCAAGATGAATAATGGAGATATGTGCATTTTGGATAGTGCCACAACTCATACGATACTAAAAGAAAAGAAATATTTCTGTCATTTGATTATGAAAAAGGCCTATGTAAATACAATATCTGGTAGTACAAAATTGATTGAAGACTCTGAAAAGGCGGCCTTATTACTACCTGGAGGAACGATATTGGTAATTGATAATGCATTGTATTGTAGTAAGTCTCAAAGAAACTTGTTAAGTTTCAAGGTTATTCGCCAAAATGACTATCATATTGAGATCACATGCCATTGTAAACAAAAGGTTTACTGATTCTAATGATTTTATCATTTGGCATGATCGGTTGGACCAACCCGGTTATAATATGATGCGCAGAATTATTGAGAATTCACATGGACACACTTTGAAGAATCAGAAAATTCTTCAATCTAAGGAATTCTCTTGTGTTGCTTGTTCCCAAGGAAAACTGATTATTAAACCATCAGCAACTAAGGTTGGGATTGAATTCCCTGCATTTCTAGAACATATACAGGGTGATATATGTGGGCCAATTCACCCTTCATGTGGACTATTTAAATATTATATGGTCTTGATAGATGCATCTACAAAATGGTCACATATGTGCTTATTATCAACTTGCAACATGGATTTTGCGAGATTGTTAGCTCAAATTATAAGGTTAAGAGCACAATTTCCAGATTATGCAATAAAGACAATTCGTCTTGATAATGCTGGTGAATTCACATCTCAATCATGTAATGATTATTGTATATCGGTTGGAATAAAAGTTGAGCATCCGGTCACTCATGTACATACTCAAAATGGTCTAGCAGAATCATTGATTAAACGCCTCAATTGATAGCTAGACCATTGCTAATGAGGACAAAACTTCTTATTTCAGTATGGGGGCATGCTATTTTGCATGCAGCAACACTTGTGCGCATAAGGCCAACAAATTATCATGAATTTTCTCCATTACAATTGGCATTTGGAAGGGAGCCAAATATATCTCATCTTAGAATATTTGGGTATGCAGTATATGTCCCAATTGCTCCACCGCACCGCACAAAGATGGGTCCCCAAAGAAGGTTGGAAATATATGTTGGGTATGAATCTCCTTCTATTATAAAATATCTGGAACCTATGACTGGAGATTTATTTACGGCAAGATTCGTTGATTGTCATTTTGATGAATCAGTATACCCAACATTAGGGGGAGAACATAAGCAGTTAAAAAATGAGATAGATTGAAATTCATTGTCACTATCTCATTTAGATCCTCGAACAAATCAATGTGAGCAAGAAGTTCAAATGATGATTTATTTGTAGAATATTGCAAATCAACTGCCGGATGCATTTACTAACCTTCCACGGGTTACCAAATCGCATATTCCAGCTGCTAATGCTCAAGTTTGAGTTGATGTCCTGGTATGACAACTTGTTCAGGCAAATGAGTCTAGGCCACGCTTAAAACGTGGAAGACCTTTTGGTTCCAAAGATAAAAATCCTCGAAAAAGAAAAGGAATAAATGATCAAGATCATCATAATCTGGAGGCGAGTGATCAAGAAGAGCCCAAAGACACAACAAATGGTGATACCACCAAGGAGATTCAAGTACCTGAAAATAATGAGAATGAAGAAATCTCAATAAGTTATGTCTCGACAGGAAAACGGTGGAACCGAAATGATGTTGTGGTCGATAATATTTTTGCTTATAATGTTGCCATTGAAATAATGCAACAAGATAAGGATCTTGAACCAAAATCTATCGATGAATGCAGACAGAGAACTGATTGGCCAAGATGGAAGGATGCAATTCAAGCAGAGTTAACTTCACTTGAAAAACGTGAAGTTTTCGGATCAATAGTTCGAACACCTGAAGGTGTCAATCCAGTAAGGCACAAATGGATTTTTGTGCCTAAACAAAATGAAAAGGGTGAAGTCGTAAGATATAAAGCACGACTTGTAGCCCAAGGTTTTTTGCAAAGACCTGACATTGACTATATGGAAACATATTCCCTTGTGGTGGATGTAATTACTTTAAGGTATCTAATGAATTTGGCAGTTCATGAAAAGCTTGAAATGCACTTAATGGACGTGGTCACTGCTTATTTATATGGGTCATTGGACCACGATATTTTTTATGAAAATTCCCAAAGGGTTCAAAGTGCCTGAAGCATACAAGGATTCTCGAGAAAATTGCTCAATAAATCTTCAGAAATCTTTGTACGGGTTGAAACAATCAGGGCGAATGTGGTACAATCGTCTTAGCGAATATTTGCTAAAAGAAGGATATAAAAATGATCCAATTTGCCCTTGTGTCTTTATAAGAAGGTCTGAATCTGAATTTGTCATAATAGCAGTATATGTTTATGATTTGAATATTATTGGAACTCCGGAAGAACTTTTAAAGGCAGTAAAATATCTGAAAAAGGAGTTTGAAATGAAAGACCTTGAAAAAATAAAATTTTGTCTTGGTCTACAAATTGAACATTTTATAAATGGAATATTTGTCCATCAGTCAACATATACTGAAAATATTTTAAAGAGATTTTATATGGATAAAGCACACCTATTGAGTACCCCAATGGTTGTGAGATCTCTTGATATTAATACAGATCCGTTTCGACCTTATAAAAATGATGAAGAACTTATTGGTGCTGAAATACCATACCTTTGTGCAATTGGTGCATTAATGTATCTTGCCAATTATTCTAGATCAGATATAACTTTCTCAGTAAACTTGTTAGCAAGATTTAGTTCTTCCCCAACACGAAGACACTGGAATAGAATTAAGCATATATTCAGATACCTTCGAGGTACCATTGATATGAGATTGTTTTACTCAAATGATTTCACGTCACAATTGATCGGTTATGCAGATGCGTGATATTTATCTGATTCCCATAAAGATCGGTCGCAAACAGGCTATTTATTTACATGTGGTGGTACAACTATATCATGGCGTTCAACAAAGCAAACTATGATTGCCACTTTCTCAAATCATGTAGAGATAATAGCCATTCATGAAGCAAGTCGAGAATGTGTTTGGTTAAGATCAATAACTCAACACATTCAAGAAACATGTGGCCTTTGTTTGACAAAAAATGCTCTAACAATATTGTATGAAGACAATGCTGCATGTATAGCTCAACTGAAGGGAGAATACATCAAAGAAGACAGAACAAAACATATTTCACCAAAATTCTTTTTCACTCATGATCTTCAAAAGAAGGGTGAAATAGATGTCCAACAAATTCGTTCAAGTGACAATTTGGCAGATATGTTCACCAAAGCATTGCCAACTTCAACCTTTGAGAAAATGAGATACAAAATTGGAATGCGTTGTCTTCGAGATATTAAGTGATATTTTCATCAGGGGGAGCAAAATACGCGCTGTACTCTTTTTTCCTTAGTCAAGGTTTTGTCCCACGGGGTTTTCCTGATAAGGTTTTTAATGAGGCAACACTCAAGGCGTATTATCAGATGTGTGTACTCTTTTTCCTTCATTAGGTTTTTTTTTCACTGGGTTTTTCCTAATAAGGTTTTAATGAAGCACAACATCTATGGATGTTCAAAATAACAATGTATATTATTTTATTTTTTGTAAAGTTTTAACGAGACACATTTATCGTGGACATCCAAGGGAGAGTATTATCAACCAAGTAAAATGGTTGTCCACTTTACAATGGTGGATAGTCCATTTACTTTTTAAGTGGGTAAATTGCCCACTAATATTTTCCTCCACTTGTAAATATGACTATAAATATAGCCTTAAATTTCAATGTAAAAACACACAAAACACATAAAAGAAGAGAATTACTATTACTCTCTCTATATTACTACTCTCTCTATATTAATACTTATATATTCTCTTGTTCTTCTTCCTATATAAAATTGTCAAGTTAGTTAATTTATAACAATACAATACATTATGAGTACTAAAAAGCACTTTAGTTTGTCATGACATCCTGCAACTTCTTAGCCCTCTTTAATTAGAAGAAGAGGGCATGAATGTTTTATCCCACTTTATTGAGTAGTTCTGTCTCATGGATGATGAATTGCCTCTTTTTAGCACTTTATTACAAGACCAATAAATCCATTAGCTGGCTTCTAAGGTTTGTGAAAGGTTCAGTATTAGCAAAGGGAAGCTTTTTATATATAATGAATTAGAACTTTATGCTTATTAAAATATTATTTGTAGTTTTTCCGTCTTAGGGCGTAGTTGGTTGGTGAGTAATAATTAATTCAATAAAACCAGGACTTAGAAATATATGTTGTTGGCGTCAGCAATAATGAGAAAAGTAGAACACCCCAAAAGTGAAAATTCCAACATAAGTTCAAATGCCTTAACTTTTGTTTTAAGGGATTCCAGCACTAATTACCTTTCTGGTAATAAGACGTAAGCGTCCACACATTTTCTTTACGACAGGTTTTAAAAAAAGTCTACTGTCGGAAATCAGAATTATTAATATAATAAAAATGCCACCGTCCTCCTTTGTGCATTTTAACTTTTTCGCCACTGTCGATAAAGATGGTGGAAACAAAGTAAAAAAAAAAAAAAGGTTAACAGATGACTGATTATTGTCATGCATTGAAATGGTAATTTTGTCGCTTCTCCGTGAAATTATTAATCTTATTTTTTATTTCTTCATTGAACACGAAATTTTAAATAATGCATATCTTTTTACACTTAAATTAAGTATTATATAGAAAGCACAGAAAACTTATTACTTATATATGTACTACAAAAATCACATGAGTTGTATGAGAATTTTCTCTAAATTTTTTATTTTCTCTCTTAATATTCAAGTGGGCTGGCCAGACAATATATGCTATTAAATGATAGAATGTCCAAACATTTTTTTTCATGAAAGATGCTCTGTTATATAAAGTAAAATCATTACACGCTACATTAGACCTATTACAGACTAAAATCTATAGATGCCGAAGGACAAATACTAGTAGTAGAAGCTAATACTATATTATTACAATCAACAGTAGTAAGATGAGGTTGTATAAGTCGTTGCTTGATATTCCCTCGTTGATCAACTTTAAGAGCGGCTGTCACAAAAAGTGGCGGTTCCTGTAAAATGAAAATTGTGTTCAAAAGGTCAAATGAAGAGACAGTTATCCCGAGTAGATCTTCTACTTTATTTGCCTCTCGATAGGAGTGTACTACTCTCGAATCAGGGAGCTGGTGGAGGAAACACCTGCAGTCATAGAGGAGATGAGAATATTGCAAGTTAGAAGATTGTAGTTATCGGATAATTTCTTGAGCATCTATTTCAATAATTATCGGATTAAAGTTATGTGAACGGACAATCTTGAACCCGTAATATAGAGCATGTAATTCAAAAGTTAAACTATTTGCAGTAGTTATTGAGCCCATATATATCATAATCCAATTCCCTGCTGTGTCCCGCACCAACCCTCCTAACCCTCCCTGACAACTTGCTTGACAAAATGCTCCGTCAGTGTTAAGCTTATAAAAATTAGGTGAAGGAGGCTGCCATTTAATTGAAACCGGTGTCATAAGAATCTTAGAGGACTTGCAACATCCAAGAGTGAAGTATTCTACAAGTCCAGTAGATGCTAGCCTGCAGTTCGCGGCATTATCTGTGTGGTTGAAATAGTTGTCATTGCAATGATTGTTCCAAAGAGCCCAAAAGCCAAAACAAAACAGCATTACTGGAGGTATGTGTCGGTAAGTCAATTTTGGGGGTAGCATGAATGAGATTTGGTATCCAGACGGTTGGTGAAATAATTGTAGTTGGTATAGAATGAATGATGTCCTGCATTCCAAAAAAGTTCCAGAAATGATCCGCCTTCGGGCAGTAAAAAATGATATGAGGGACCGATTCTTCAAAGGTATTGCATCGAAAACAAGTTGCGTACGTAGTGATTCTCAGATGATGGAGACGAGATGCAGTCGGTAGGTGTTCATGACAAGATAACCATATGAATAAATAGATCTTTAGCGGAACAGGGAGCCTTATTTCATGAATGTATAAGCTTGATTAGGTTATTGAGGTTTTTCACGTTCTAAGGCCTTGTAGAGAGATGCTGTGGTGGAAAGACCCGTTGAATTTAATTCCCAAATTTGGAGGTCTCGACAATTTGGATAGTTGGGTATATGATGGGAAATGAGCTTATGGGCGATGGGTTAAGGTAGTTGAAAAGGTAATGTATTGAAGTTCCATTGGTACTCAGTAATATAACTATCAACCCGCTTTGAGAATTCATTTTAGGGTAAAGGACCTGCTAAATGTCCCCTAGGTGGATAGTTTGGAATTAGAGTCGTGTCAAAAATTGATGTCCCGGCCATTTCGCGCCTGCCAGCATTTAGACCTTTTTGGAAAGTTTGTCAGCCCTTGAGAATAGTCCTCCACAGTGGTGTTATCATTTTTTTTCGGGTTAGCATTGTGTGGGATGTTATGGTTTGAAAGGATTTGTGAGAGCGAGGAGGGATTCTAGACCAACCGCCAGGTCAGGAAAGATTTGCAATCGGTGCTTGATTTTTAAGATTAAATGACTGAATTTCCAAGCCCCCTATATCTGTATGGGGCCCCACTGTTTTCCAATTAACTGGGTGAAGTTTGCGATGCCCTAGAGTGGACCCCCATAAGATATTACATTGTTCCAAAAAATTGATAACATGGATAGAATGTCCAAATATATTCCTCAACTATATGAATATAGAGTAAATATCTATTGAAAAGGTGATTCATTTATATCCATATTATATAATACAAATAGCTTTGATATATTCTTTTCATTTGACTTAATTGAAAAAAATAACATTTTATTAAAATAAAAGCTTATAAATAGGGATATATTTGATTATTCGAATAAAATTCAAAAGTATATTTGATCTTTCTCACAAGTTAGAAGTATATTCTATTGTGTTGTAGTGTATCGTATTATATTATTTTAATGAATACAATGTTTGGATTAATTGTATTGTTCTCCGTCCTTACATAATGTGACATATCTATAATTTAAATGATAAGCGTATAAGAAATTGTAGCTTAGCCTATGGGGTAGAATTACTATGAAAATGTAAGGTAAATGATATAATAAGTTAAACTAAAATGAGAAGAAAATATTAAGACAACGATGCGATCACACCAAATCAGTCGTTACACAAAATGAGTCTTTTCTTCATTATCTAACAATGAACTTAAACGATATGATACGATATAATTTAAGTAAAAATCAAAACAAACAGTGTATTTAGATTCACAATACAATACAATTGGTAACAACCATCCAAACAAGGGGTTAATCTTTCTCACACAGTGTATTTAGATTCACAATACAATACAATTGGTAACAACCACCAATTGTTCATTATATTTTTATAATTTTTTTTTTCTATTTACACTCTTTTCTTTTCATTTCTCATATTTTTATACAAATGAAATAGAAGCAAAAATAAAATATAAAAACAAAGAAACCTAGATGATAATAATCTAATATGTTCACGAGGGAAAGATTTTACAATTCCTTTGTCATCAAAAAGGCTTTCTTCAATCGTATTATATTCCTCGTTGAGTTTTACATTTGCCCTTTCTTGAAGCATATGAACTTGCATCATTGAAGAAAAAGAAGAGACAATTTTTGTACACTGATCTGCATTGACGATGGACATAAATTTTGTTCAATAATGTGATTCAAGAGGTTGGTTTAAAGTAAATAGGCTCTCTCAATATCACAAGTTTTCATTATTCAAAATAAAATAAAATATTGTGACCAAATCGTATTTTTTTCTTCTTTATCTTTACGTAGATTTCTTTTCCTGGACATCTGTGGTAGATATAACAAGAAGTTGAGTAGATAAAATAAATTGATCATCAAGATAATAAATTTAAATTAGTCGTTGAATTAAAGAAGACAAAAAATTAAACTTTGCGTGAAATATCCAATATATATCCCTATGTGGATTTTATTTTAATAAAGAATAAAAAATAAAATTTAATTTTTTTTACTTCTATTAGCCGAAAAAGGTATATCTGAGCTATTTGTGAAACGGTAAAGATATGAATGATCCACTTTTTTAAATATAAGATATATTTGCTCTAAATCGTATAGTTCAGAAATATATTTGGACATTTTCCATAATACATTAAAATAGTACTTTAAATGCTTTTTAATAGTGAGATGTGTCATTTTCCCTAATGAATTTAAATAAAAGTGTTTTATTTCACCCATTTTAAGAAAAAGTACATTATTTCCTTATTACTTGGATAATTAAAAATTACACTTTCTGTTTAATTTGAAAACTAACTTGAACTTCTCATTACTCTTTGGTTGAGATTTGTATTAATTAAAATGTTTACTACATATTTATTTTCTTTAAAAATAATTATTTGTTTAATTTATTTCTATTGTTTAATAAATCAATAAAATAATATTATCTCACGAAAATTTATATATATTTGAGTAAACACTATGAGAATAGAGATGTAGCTAGTGAGTGAGGGTGGATGGGTAGGAATGGTGCAGATGAGTTAGGATGGGGTTGGGGAGGATGGGCCTAGGTCACAAAGGTGGAGTGTTTGGGGTGTGGGTGTGGGGTGGAGTGTTAGGTATTGCAGGGTTGCAATGGGTAAGGGTGAGGCTGGGAGCTGAAAGAGTTTTCCTGTAAGCATTGCATCTGATTGATATATATATTATCTTAGTTTTATACATAAAAAAGGATATTATTATAACGGAAATAAAATACTCTAGTAAGGAATATCTATAAACAAGAAAAGTTAGAGTAAGGTATATTAAGAGAAAGATTTGACTATACACTAAAGTAAGGAAATAACATTAAACAGGGGTATTTGCAAAATAGAAATATGAAATTTTCCTGATACATCCCTTTAAGATGGTGATCAATGAGAAATACTAATCTTGAATTACAAACTGTTCAAAGACATGATAGGAGAAAGGCTTCGTAAGTAAGTTAAAAAGGTAATCCTTTAATAAAATGTGAACATCTTGAAGCTGACTTGGTTAAATCATATAACGAAAAAGTTTTTTGAATCATATAACGAAAAAGTTTTCCTATAAGTCACACCTAAATATCACAATGAATCACCACATAGGACTAGTGTAGGTTTTCTTCTTGTATTGACATGGAAGGGGAGAGTCTCCCTCATTTACGTTTTTCTTAGTTTTATTGTATTGAGAGGAGTCCTCTCATAGGTTTATCGATTTCCATCTACCAATGGAGAGGAGCTGGCCGATCTTAGTAGGTCGGCTGACTTCTGAACCATCTTAAGTTCGGAGGTAAGGTTTATGTCCCCGTTCGTGTATTTTATTATTTTTATTATTTTATTTATGTTAAGGCTTGGGGGTGCTGTTCAACCCCTGACGCTGCACGAGAGGTGGGAGCCTCGTGTAGGGTCTGTTCCCCCCCCCCCAAAAAAATAAAAAAAAAAAAAAAAATCACCACATATAGAAAGCTAAATTTTCTTAAATAGATATTGGACCCAACCAAATTTAGTAGGGGAAACTAAACTTTGTAAACTAATTATAGATTTATATCCTTTTATAATTATGCCCTATGGGGAATTACACAAAATGTTCTCTTTTCTTGTAGCTTTAGTTATTTAGTTCATTTTAAAAAAAAATTAATTTTTATTTATTTGCTTCTTCTTTTTTTTTTATGCTTCTTTGTTCATTTAAATTTTTTAAAATTATTTTATTCTTTATTTTTTTTACACCATAACCTGATTCATACTCAATATTTGCTTTATATACTTCTTTTTTTCTTTTTTCTCATTTAATTTTTATTCATTTATTTTTTATCTTTTTTTTTTCTCATTTCTTTTTTTATTAATATTTTTATGCATTTATGTTCATTTATTTATTTTTCAAATTATTTTACTTTTTTATTTTATTTTTACACCATAGTCTATAATATTTCCTTTATTGGTTTATTTTATTTTTGAAATATTTTCTCTTTATTTTTTATTTTTTTTAATGTCATGTTTCTTTCCTTTCCTTTTTCATTCATTTTTTTCTCAAATCATAATATTCTTTATTTTTTCAGCACAATTTAATTACATATTTTTTGTCATTCTATATTTTGTTTTTCATTTTATTTATTTTTATTTTTCTCATTTTTATTTAATTGTCTTTCATTTTTTTATTTATTTTTTCATTTGCCTCGGACTGTAATGATATTATTACAATATATTTATATTCTTTCATGTTATCATTGATGTATGTTTCAATACTTTAGTGAAACCTCCCTGATACTATCACAGTATATTTATATACTGACATGATATCATTTGGGTTTGCCTTAGTCTGTAATGGTACTACCACAATATATTTATATATTGTCATGGTGTCATTGATGTCTTCTTAAATTCTTCAACACCTCATAATACCACCATATATTGATATGATATCATTAAGGATTGTTACATATAATCAGTAACACTCCTCAAATCATGTATGATACCATCACAGTATGTGGATATACTGTTATGATAGCATTAAGGTTTTCTTCATTCATTCATTCGCAAAATTACTCATTCATTAATGATACCATAATAGTATATTCATACACTGCTATGATATCATTAAGGTTTTCTATATTCATTCATGTACAACCAACTTATTCTTCAATGACACCAACACATGATATATAATAGCATGATATCATTGACTAATGAGCAATTCTTCAAGGGAGGAATTCATAATTACTCAATAATATCATCACAACATATCATATACTGACATGGTATCATTAATGGTTATTACATATATTTGTAACACTCCTTAGATCATGTATGATATACTATCAAAGTAGATGAATATACTGTTGTGGTGAAGATAATTTGAACATCATTGACCACTAAGTTAAGCTTCCCAACGATGTTATAAGGATTCATTATAGGATATATATGCATAAAATTCAAATTTGACCTTACATATATAAAATGTATTTTTTTAGCGATGAATTCCATTCTTCCAACTTGATTCAGCAGACCAATCAACCCAGGAAGTTTGAGAAGAAAAAATACAAATGATTCATCTGTTGGCGTCGCACACACCTTTACAAAAGATTTTCCATACTACAGGAAAACCAAGAAGGGCCACCCGACTTCTAGCAGCGAAGGAAGCCGCCCAGCTTCTAGCTGATACAGTATATCATACAACCATTTGTCCACACAAAGAGGATGTGAATGAACAAATAGATGACAAACCAATCCTCTCCTTTGTGGAGGACCATCAAATATGTCTCTCCCTTTCTCTGATCCAGATCAACAACCAAAGAATGTGTTATTCCAGACACCTCATGCTAAAGAAAAGAAAGTCAACGTTATTGTTGATGCTGAAACCCCACATGTCCAGCTAGCAATCTACCCATCCAAATGGGATAAACCAATACAAGTTATTGCTTTTATGGACACAAGAGCAGCTGCATGAATGCTCAATCCTAACATCCTTCTGAAGGAGCAGTGGAGTCCTCACTCCAAACATCTTAATACTGCCTCTGACGATGTCTTGACCACTAGAGTCATTATAAAGAATCCCATCACGATTGAATTCTTCTCGGGAATACAATTCAGAACCAAGTTACTTGGTTCCATTGTCCTAAGAACAGACCTCATTATTGGATTTGACATCTACAAGCAACTAAATGATCAACTTAAGGTGCGTACACAGGGTATAACATTTAAGGATAAGTTCAAACCATACACTACATTCTCCGGGCTATTCCTAATCACTGACGAAGAACAAATTAAGAATATTGAACATCAACTTGTGGAAGAATCCTGTGTTGATTCCCACAAAGAGTTTATGAAGAAACATACCAAGCCATTATGGCTAAATGAATATTTTTTCATCAAACTCCCATTCAAGAAAAATGAAAATATCAACCCTACAAAAGCAAGCCGCTTAGGCATGAACTCGGAGCATCTTCAGCTTGCTAAGAAGAAATGCAATGAGCTTTAGAATTTTGATTGATTGATCCATTTAATTTCCAATGGTCTTGTGAAGCCTTCTATGTCAACAAGAGAGTTGAACAAACAAGGGGCAGGCTTCAGTTATTCATCAATTACTATCCCCTCAATCACTTCCTTCTAGATGATAAATTCTCTATCCCAAATAAGCTGACCCTGTTCTCACACTTAGCCAAAGCCACTTACTTTTTAAAATTTGACCTTAAATTGGGCATACATCTGGAGGAAAAATCCAAAATAAGTTTCTGCATACCTGACCACATTATCAATGGAAGGTTATGCCATTTGGGCTCAAACCAGCACCTTCTCTGTTCCAAAAAGCTACGATAAGAATTTTTCAACCAATTCTCCACACATCACTGATTTATATCGATGATATCCTACTTTTTTAGTGATACGATTGACGAACACTTTGTCCATCTTCACCAATTCCATGAATTAGTAAAGTAATATGGCATTATGCTCTCAACAAAGAAAATGACTCTTATGAAAAATCAGATAGACTTTCTTGAAATGCATTTTGCTGAATGAGCATACAATCTAGGGCCTCATATCTGCTAGGAGTTAGTAAAGTTTCATGATACTCATTTCTCCTTCAAGTAGCTCCAGCAATTTCTTGGTGTGATTAATTATGTTTGAGGTTTTATTCCTAATGTCTTTGCGTATATTTCTCCCCTTACGAAGATGCTAAAGAAGATAGTGCAGAAAGAACAAGATGACGCCATTCGTTGCATAATCCAAAGAGGTAAAACCTCTTCAAATTCCTTCAGATGGTCTGAAATTATTGCAAACAGATGCGAGCAATGACTATTGGGGTGCTGTCCTGTTCAAAAAAAAAAGATGTCCAGCGCAAAATATGTGGATTTGCCAGCAAAAAATTTAAGGATGCAGAAGAACATTACCATTCCATATTCAAAGAACTTCTAGCTGTCAAGAACGGGATTAGGAAGTTTAACTTCTTTCTAATTTATACATAATTTCTGATTGAAATGGACATGAAGGTCTTTCCAAAAATGATCCAAACAAACCCAAAGATCATCCCGAATCCTCAGATCCTCCGATGGGCACAATGGTTCTCTCTTTACAAATTCCAGGTGAAGCACATTAAAGGAAAAGATAATATCATGGAAGATTTCCTGTCCAGATCAAAAAAATTTGAGAAGAGTTACGACAAGTTGGATTGGAAATAAACTATGCCAGCTATCACTCATTTGCGACCTCACCTCAAAGCATGATGTAGACTGGTGGATGGAAGAAGGATATTCAAGCCCAACTACAACACCTTCAACCATTGCATAATCGTAGGATATCCGATGACGTGTGTATTTACCACCTCCATTATGAAATTACCACTTACCCACATCATCTATCAAGATTTACCACAAAGCTTCCTAGCCAAGATTTGCACCAAACTTCCTAGCCAAGTTTATCTGCAGCTAGCTTATCCACCTACTTTAATGTTGCCTATAAGTAGTTTATCCACCCACTTAGAAGATGCTGATGTACCATAGATTTATGGTACTTTTAATACTTTAAGCTTGAGAATATGGATGTCTTTTTTAAGTATTTGTTAGCATATTTGATGTTAGTTGTGTTTATTTTGCACGAAACTAAGTCGAAGAATTAGTTGAGGAATCATAGCTCTGATGTTAGGAGATGTTGGAGTTTACGAGTGTATCCTATGACTCATAATTACTTCTACGACTTGTAGGTATCAATCGTCAAAATAGAAGAGAGAGATGAAGTTAAAGCTTAAGGCTACGAGTCAAGTCTACGAATTGTTCACATTCTTACGAGTCAAGTCTACGACTCATTCACATTCTTACGAGTCATAAATCACACTCGTAGAACAAGCTGTTGGTGATGAAACTAAGAGTGGGTTTATGACTCAAGTTTACGAGTCATTTTGGAATTACAAGTCGTAGAAGGATGTCGTGAAGAGGAAGAGTTTATCAGTGCAAGATGCTGGATTACGAGTTGGGTCAATCACTCGTCAACCTAATGACGATTCCTAAAAATGATTCATAGGACCCAAACCGAGTTAAAGTTTCCTGATTTTTCTAAATTCATATTTATTTAGGATTTGTTGTCTATAAATATACTCTTTAGGTTTATTTTTTACATTATGCACATTTTTGGGTTTGAGAATTTAGCTTGAACTACTTTTGGGATTTTATCTTGAATTTTGATTTTTGTTATCAATATTTACATTAGGATTTTATTTGAAGATTTTGGTTCTCACATTCGGTATTGTAAGTGCATGATTTCTTTATCACCAAATATTCTTGATTGTGATCATATAATTATGAGTAACTAATTCCACAACTAGGGTTGTGGGAATCATGAAGAATTAACGATGTAGAACTTAATAAACAGTAATTTTTGAATATTGTGCATGCATGGATTATTTCTCCCTTTGTTTTGATTGCTTTTTAACAATGGCCAAAGTTAGAACTAACCTTATCCCTATTTTCTGGATCAAGGAGGTAACAGATGGGAAAAGGGATTAAACAACAAGATTTGTGGATAATCGCCCTTATCTAATTATCTTGAACGGCTCAAGGGATAGCTAAATCTGGGATCATTGGTAATGGTTAGTAAAGCATACACTCGTAGACGGATCAAGTTGCATAGTAAAACTCACTTATTTTCCAAATCAAGGGCATAGGTGAAATTAACTCGTTGATTCTATATGTAACACACACTAGAAAAGGATTACAAATAATAAAAAAAGGTCTACATAGTTAAGAATTCATGGAGAACACATAAATCCTAGTTTTACTTCATATTGATTTAAACCACATTAAACTGTTACTTTGTTAATTGATGCTTGTTATTTGATTTGTTAATTAGTTTTTATAAAAATACCCCCTTTGTTTACAAAAATAAATTGATTACTAAAACAAATAATAAATTATTAATCTAAGTCTAAATCATATTTTTCGTGGGATTGACCCAAACCTTTGTTAGATTCTATATTTGATCAACAATCGTTTTATACCTTTTTAGGGAGGTGTAATTTGAGCGTATCAAATTTTGACACCATTTTTGGGGAATTTGGCTTTTAGATTAGATTAAATTTTATTATTTGATTTGTAGTCATTATTTCCTTATTTTACGTTATTTTTCTTTTTGTTTGTGCTGAAACATGCTTTGATTCCTAGTGCATGCCAAATATGAGAAGTCAAGGCATTTTCTTGAATTCCTTTAATCCTAAAATTGAAAAAGCACTATGTAGGATGAAGAACAACAACAAATAACAACAATGGACATGGACTTGGTGATGATGCAGCACATCTTAGAGGACAACACCACAATGCACCGCAACATCCTCCGCAATATCAACCATAATTTTTTTTAACAATCCATCAGTAGTAAGACAACACCCTCCACCAGACAGCAACTGGAATTCGACATATGGAAAAGCTATGGGGTCAACCGTGACGCTATCGGAGCTACTAGTACCATTGTGTTACCTCCATTGCTATCTGAAACTAAGTTTAGAATCACATGCGGACTGATTCAAATGCTTCATAGTAGAGGACTGTTTGCGGCTTTGGCATTCAAGGATCTGTACGCCCATCTCAATAATGTGGTGTACGTTTGCAAGAGAAGTGTTGGTGACCCAGAGCTAACCATGGATATCATCAAACTGCGTGTTTTTCCATTATTCCTTACTAGTGAAGCTACAATTTGTTTTTTTGACCTTTCATACAACTCCATCACAACTCGAAATGAATTACACGAGGCATTCATCGAGAAGTATTTTCTATTGTCAAAGAAGTCGAAACTAATAGACCGAATCAACAATTTTCAAGAGATGTCCGGGGAGTCAATTAGTGGAGCTTGGGAAAGATTTGTAAGGTATCTATGAAGTGTGCCAAATAATAGAATAGCCGATGAATCACTTCTTGAGCTATTCTACTGTGCACTTGATGATAGTGGAAAAGTTGTTGCAGACACCATTACTGGCAGAGTATCCTTGGCCAACACTTTTCAAGAGGCTATAGAGAGACTTAATCATGTTGCAAAGACAAACTGAGCTTGGAGCACTAGGGACACAAAAACTTTAGAAAGCTTTTTTACTATTGGCTTAAATCAAGGTTCCAAGATATGAAACGAAGAGGTACTACAAGAGATCACTCAATTAAAAACCAAATCAAACTGGCATTCAAAAATTTGGGACTAGAGAAAATCAATGCAATCGACCATCAAGGTAGAGCGATAATTTATGATGATTATGGATATGAGGAAGATTCATACTATGTGAATGATCAAGTGGGGGTTTCTAGACTAACGCCCAAGCATCCAATTGGGATGTTTGGCACCAAGGTCAAGAAAATCAAGGTCAAAACTTTAACAACTTCAATTGAGAGGGTTATTACAATCGTGACAACAACTACAATCATGAAGGAAACTACAATTATGATAAAAACTACAATTGGAATGGATACAATGATCATAACCGCGGGCAAGACAGAGAAGACGATTGGGTAAGGAGACATAACAACAAGAGTGGTGCATACATCCCACCCAAAAATTGAGATAGAGGATATGGACTTGCAAGAATCAAAGATATGATGACAAAGATAATGAAAAGGTATAACGCAATGAAGGATAATTTTAAGGAGACATGCAATGGTCTTTCAGGAATGAATTAAAAAGTTGAGTCACATTTTACATCCAAGATTATTTAGCAATAATTGGGGCATATTTCATCATCTTTAAATCCACGCCAAAAAGGAACTCTCCTAAGTAATATAATTTAAAATCCAAAGAATGATGGGAAACACATGGCTATGACCGCCCGAAGTGGCATTCAAAGAGTGGATCCACCAATGCCAGAACTTGAGGATGATCCACATGACTCAGCTGTTAGCAAGGATGAAATAGAGCGCAAAAATAAGGAAGAAGTAGTGTGTGACAAGATAAGCACTAAACAACAAAGAGATAAAAATCATGATGAGAAAGCTAGTAATGAGAAAGACGTTACTCCAACTATAATTCCAATGCGACGATTTCCTCTGCCTTTTACGCAAAGATTAAAAAAGTAGGCCAAATATGGAAAGTTTCTTAAGTTTATTTTCATGTTGAAATAACTTTCGCTGAATGTTCCTTTGATAGAGGCACTGGAACAAATGCCTTGATATGCCAAGTTTATGAAGGTTCTTGTCACAAGAAGAGAACGGTGAGCTTTGAACCTCCTGACAACTTGCATCATTGTAGCATAATTTCTACTCGCTCACTTATACAGAAAAATAAGGATTCTCGAGCATTCACCATACCATGTAATATAGGGGTATTCAACTTTACAAAGGCGTTGTTCGACTTGGGTGCTAGCATTAACTTGATGCCACTAGTAGTGTTTCGAAAACTGGGCTTAAAAGCCCCCAAACTAACATTAATACGACTTTTGATGGCAGATCATACTGTGAAGAAGCCCATGGGCATTATTTATAATATTCTAGTGAAGGTCGAATCATTCATATTTCCTGCTGGCTTTGTCATTCTTGACTGCAAGGTAGATTTTGATGCTTTATCATTCTGGTTAGACCATTCTTGGAAACTAGAAGTGCTTTGGTGGACATGGAAATTGGTCAAATAAAGTTTTAATTAAATAATGAAGAAGTTGTATTTGACGTATGTCGATCAATGAAGCATCACAATGAGCTACGAGTAATGTCTTTGATTGACGTTGTTAATGATATGCAACCAAAAATACCTATTGAGGAGAGATTGAGTGTTGAAGCTCTAGCTGCTGTCATCATGAATTTTGATGGAGATCACATCAGTGAGTATGATGAGATGGTTTGTGCACTCAATGGCCTTGGGACGTTCAATCATGCACCAAATATACTTGACTTGGACTTGAAAAATAGAGAAACCCCACTTGCCAAACCATCCATCGAGGAACCTCTGAATTTGGAACTCAAAGACTGTCATCTCACTTGTAATATGTATTTTTAGGGTCCAAGAACACTCTTCCAGTCATAATAGTTGTCGATCTTCATCAAGAGCAAGTAGAAGCTCTAACATCTGTCTTGAGGTATTTCAAATGAGAAATAAGATAGTTTATTGTCAACATCATAAGCATCCCACTAGGCATATGTACTCATAAAATCCAACTCATGCCGAATTTCAAACCAAGGATTAAACACAACAGGCATCTCAACCCACCTATACAAGAGGTAGTTAAAAATAAGATCATGAAGTAGTTAGATACTAGAGTTGTTTACCCAATCCGAGATAGTAGTTTGGTAAGTCCTATTCAATAGTTGGAGGTCATGCATGGATTATCACAAGTTGAAAGCATGGACAAAAAAAAGATCACTTTTCAATGTCTTTCATGGATCAGATGCTTGATCGTATCACTGGCAAATGATAGTACTATTTTCTTGATGGTTATTTAAGCTACAATCAGATCTCTATAGCATCTGAAGACTAAGAAAACACCACTTTCACATGTTCATATGGGACATTCGCCTTTAAAAGAATGTCATTCAGATTGTATAATGCATCGACGACCTTTTAACGTGGTATGATGTCTATCTTTTCAGACATGGTGAAGGATACAATTGAGGTTTTCTTGGATGATTTTGTCACGATCCAACCCCGTAGGCCGTGATGGGTGTTGAAACTAGGCACTCGCATATATCCCTGCTATTTATAAGTAAATTTGTCCCCTATTTAAGTTATAGCACATCAACAAGCAGGATAACATATAAGCCGACGAGGCTTATTATAGGCACCATGGTACATACATACATATACAACCCATACACAACCCACATACATGTTCACAAACCTCTAAGAGTAAGAATAGTAATATAAGATAGGGCAAGTCCCCCGCCGTACTCGTGAATAAATAAATATATACATCGAGGGTTAATACCAAAACTAGGCTCCGGCATAATAGAGCGATTCTGAACTGCTGAGTGGAACTCCTACTCTGACGAATCCCCAAAGTATGTATCTGTACCTGCGGGCATGAACGTAGCTCCCACGAGAAAGGGGTTTCAGTACGATATATGTATTGAGTATGTAAAGCATAGATATTATAAGGAAATTACAGTTGTCATAGGGATGGAGGGGGAAAGTATAATATTTAACCATTTACCATACTCGCATCGTATAAGAAAAAGTCATACATATTACCATCATGTACTGTGCCCGGCCTGTTAGGAGGCTCAGTGTATAATCTACATTATTCTGTCAATATAAGCACATATATATTATTAGTGGTGTGGATTGTACAGCCCGATCCATGTATATAGTAAGTACATACTAAGGAACGTACGACCCAATCTGCACATCGTATAATAATGCTAAGGAACGACGGTCCGATCCACATATCATATAGTAATGCCGAGGAACGTTTGGTCCGATCCACATATCATATATGGTACCTGGCCCTTTATGAGACTCGGTGTCATAATCATTATATACCATACCCAGCCCTTTATGGGACTTGGGGTCATAATCATCATATACCTACCCGGCCCTTTGTGGGACTCGATGTCATAATCATCCTATTATCATCTGAGACTCAATAAAACGATCATACTAGACTATCCTTTGAGGTTCAGAATGGTACTTATCCCAAGTACCCTCTAAGTGTCATTACGGGTCATATCAACTAGAGTCTCAAGAATCATAGGCATTTATCAAGTAATGCCAAACGGCTTATGAAATTAGAGGCATTGGTCGTCATAGATTCCTTAGGAATAGGAGCTTATCAAAGTAAGGACATGAGTCACTATAGGGTCTATGAACATATGGACTTCCACACGTCAATTCCTATTTTATGTACAGAAGGCTCGAGGGTAGTAGCTAAACTACCATAAGAGCATTAACATCAAAAAATGAGTAAGAGACAAGAATACTATTTGGAACTTAAGAATGAGATTACCCCAGCTTTTAAACATATCACTTACTTTTAGGATATGCCAAATGAGAAGAGAGGATAGTTTACGTACTTACTACTTTCCATCACATAGAAGCCTTGAGAGGCAATAACTCAACTAGTATAGGAGTTATACCATCGAGAAGTGAATGAGACTTATGGACCATACTTGGAGTTTTATGAATAGAATTACTACCAAGTTTCATACACATCTCATACTTGTGCTAAGACATACCAAGAAAAAGGAGTTAGATTCACATACTTACTACCCTCCATCATATAGAAGGCTTGAGAGTTATAGCTCCATTGTTGTGGAAGTTCTAACCTTAGGAAGTTGGTAAGGCTCATAAATCTTGCTCGGAGCTTTATGGATGGGATACTCCCCAAAGCTTGCATCATGTGGTACTTATATCAAGACATGACAAAAGAAGAGAAAGGATAAGCTTTACATACTTATGCCAATGACATGCCAAGAGAAGAGAATAAGCTTTACATACTCTCTACTTTCCCTCACGGAGTCATCATATGCATATATCATACCCGGACCGTCATGGATCGGTGAATAATTATAGTGTAATAGCATCATACTTATGTCAAAAGCATACTAAGAGGAAAGAAGGATAGCTCTATTTTCTCATGCCAAAAACATGCCAAGAGAAAGAAGGTAGCTTCACATACCTCTTTAGGGATTAATCGTAACCCAGCTTGCCTCGATATCTCCTTAACCTATTTAACATGAAAGTAATACTAAGATTAATAACCTTTTATTTTCCCATTTCCAACTCTGCACCCAAGTAGTCATAGGAACCATTTCCTTATCCATTTCCCCCAACTTGCTTATTACTAGTTCTGAAGTTGCCAAATATCGGGCAGCATCTCCCCTATAACTTGTCCTATCCAACTTCTAATCTTAGAAGCCATATTAAAAACAACAACCAGCAGTTATATATACAGTTAAATCACTTCAACGTTAGTCAATACAACTCCAAACAACTAGCTCAAAACTACGATACCAAAATAGAGTTTTTAGCCTTTATTTCGTAAAACCTTTAACAATATGAAATGGAGGGTCGTGTGGCTGAAACCAGAAGTACTCAAAACCTTTTTAGAAAAATTTACATCTCTTCAACATGTCATCCAACCAGCTTCAGCCGCAGCACCACAATCACCACACACTACTCGACTTCAATTTAATGCTAGTGACTTCAATTTAGTTTGATTCTAACGTCAAGCATTCTTATACAATTTCTCCACTTCCAGCCTTATTTAAGATATGTAATATACCCAATAACAATATCATAAACTTCAATTTCAAAGGAAAAGCCTTACCTTTTCTGAAACTCGCCTAAACTCGCCTAGAAGCTCTTCTAGCGCGACTGAAACTTCGTGGCTATTTGTTATCTATTTGGGACTGATACAAACCATAAATTTACATTAATAACACCTTCATACCTTCATGGTATACCCCATATAATTAATTCATAGAATAGAATCAGAGAACTTACCTTTTTCTCCTCCCAAAACTATAGCTCTTTCTTCTCTCTAGCTTAAGTAAGTAAGTCAAGTCCAACGACTCATTATTTGGTCTCCAACTCCTTACGAATTCTTACGACCCTATTTCCAATATTCTCTATTTTAGGGTATCTCATTCTCCCTTCCTTAGAGTTATTTGATAGCATTATAGATTATCCGACTCACATAGTAACTTTTAAGAAGCTCAAGAGCTTTAAGAAGCTCCAAGAAACTTAAGAACCTTTCAAGAAACTTAAGAAGCTTAAGTAACTTAGGAACCTTCCAAGGTACAAAAGTACAGGGTGTAACATCCTTCACCCCTTTAGAACATTCGTCCTCGAATGTTAAACAAAAACTTCTTCAAAATCTTATAGAGACTATAGGGAAAATTCCTCTTTATTGCAATAACACATACTTCCATCAACTTAAGAATTTTAGAAGTTGGAATTACCTATAGACATAGGGAATAGGTATGGATATTTGTGTTTCACTTCCTCTTCAGCTTCCCAGGTCATTTCTTTGTGATTCTCATTTCGCCATAACACCTTGAAGGAAGCTACATCCTTAGTCCATAATCTTTTAATCTGTCGATCAAGGATGGCGATAGATTGCTCTTCGTAGGATAACTCCTTTGTGACCTAGATAAAATCTATGAGATATACTCGGGATGGATCACCAATGCACTTGTAAAGCATTGATACATGGAAGACTGGATGTACTGCTTCCAGATCTGTTAGTAAGTCTAGCTCGTTGGCAACCTTGCCTATTTGGTGAAGGATCTGGTAAGGGCCAATATATCTCAGACCTAGCTTCCCTTTCTTGCCAAACCTCATTACTCCTTTCATGGGAGACACATTCAAGAACACCTAGTCACTCACTTGAAATTCCAAATATCAACATTGATTGTCTACATATAGCTTATGTCGACTTTGGGCACCTAATAATCTCTTCTGAATAAGATTTACCTTCTCCACAGCCCGTTGGACCATGTATGGGCCTATTAGTCGTGTTTTGCCAACATCAGACTAACCAATGGCAACCTAAACTTTCTGTCATACAAAGTCTTACACGGGGATATCCAGAGACTAGAATAATAGTTAATATCATAAGTAATCTTGACAGGTAGTAGGCAATTGTCCGAGCTACTTTTGGAGTCAACTGTATAGGCCCGCAACATATCTTCTAGCGTTTAGCTAGTAAGATTAGTCTATCCATTGGTCTAAGGGTACAATAGTGTACGAAGACATGTTTGTGTTCCCAATCTCTTTGTAGGCAGATCTTCAGTAGTTAACTGTAACTCGGGATCCTTCATCTAAGACAATAGTTATGAGAACTCCGTAAAGTCCCACCATTCTCTTAATCCACAATTTCACACAATCTTGGCTGAATAGGTAGTCCTTGATCAAAGGAACATGACTGATATTGTTAATTTACGGATGACATTCCATATACCATTATCCGTCCATGGAGTGCAAAATGAGTCTTATAGCAAAGGTCGTGTTGTGAAATCTTTGACCTCGTATATTACTTATTGCTTTCTTTAGACGATATCAACTGGTACCCTTACCTTTTAGGTTTTGATTTTTGCCCATCAGAGTTGGCTACCGAGTGGTGCTGAAGTTCCCTCACACGATAACCTTCATATCCGTTCTGTGCTTTGTCTATCATTACTGGTATAATGTTGCAGAACTTTGGCATACTAGTGTGCCATTTGTTAGTAACCAACTACTCCTGCTCGTTTTTCTTAATCCCCTTTACAACTTCCTTAACCCTACTTATAACACTCTAGGTACATAATCTCGAGTCGTTGCTTCATCGTTAGTTCCGATTCTTTCATGGTCCTTTTCCTCAGATTTGGATTCAATTTTTCTATAACACGATACATTGCAATTTTTGCAATAATGTGCGAAGGCACTCAACTTCGCCCAAGATTTACCTCAGCGTCATCTCGCTAGTCTTCAGGTTCTGCCTTTCTCTCTCCTCTTCTATCTTACAACTGGTATCGGGGTAGATCTTTAGTTCAACCATGACCATGTCCTTTTTGGTCATTTGATTTAACTTCTCTTTGTATTTCTCTGTAACGTGTCCAAAATATCATAACCCCCTTTTCCTCATGTACTCCTCCGCTTGGTCTTATGTTGTATATATATCCGTAGGTTGCATAACTACTTTTATACAACCGGTATGAGGTAGACGTAGTCTTTTCATTTACTGATCCATCTTACTTTACATATCACCTTCACACTAGAACTTGCTCACGCTAACGCTAATCTGTCCTACTCCTTTCTTTTCCTTTCTTCGGGTACTCTTGGGTTTTCTCATTCCCTACCGTAGGAGATTTTCTATCCTTTCTCCTTGCTACTTGTATTTCACAACTCAGCGGCCAACAACTCTATTGCCATATCTTAATCTTTACTCAACCATGGCCTGACTACACTTTACACGGTCCTTAGATCGCTTAGTCTTACTCTCTTATTGTATTCACCCCTTTTTGTATGCACCCATGATTCTTCACACAATCTCAGAGATACCGCGGCTTCTATATATTTATTGTTGGCCTTGAGCTCTTGCTAACTCATACCAATATGGGATCTCGCTTGAAATTTAAGCGGTCTTGTCAACATGTGACAATGTTAGTTGATTTTCTCTCAAGCTTGTATTTCTCTTGTCCTGTTCCCCCCTTTAGGGTGTACCCATGTTATCATCTGTTTATTTTCAACGATGCATACACATATGATTCTGTTCCAAAACATTTGACATACTTTACCATGTCTACACCTTCTGTTAACTCATCTATACTTTAGGTTGTTCCTATAAGAAACCTTAATATAACCATGGGTTGCTTAGAATTCTTGATAAATAGTACACAATCTAGTCCAAGTACTGGTACTCGAGTCATATAACTAATGTAGTAGCTTAGTCGAAGCCGCATTTCCTTCATCCCAATCAATACGTCACTAGTGCTTATAATCATGTCCTATTCTCCATTTGGGGGCACTTATACTCTGATGACACGTGTTTTTAGCTTTGCTATAACGCTATCTTCATCCTAGTGAATACCACTTGTTCCTCTTAATGGAGTCGCAACGCATCATTGGTCTTGCAGAGCTACCTCCCTCATCCTTGAGGGGTCTTACTATTTTCCACGGTAGAGGTACATATACACAATGTTATGACCCAATCCCATAGGTCATGACGGGTGCCCAAACTGGACACACACGTGTACCCCTTCAACCTATACATAACTCATCTTCTATTTGTACTCAAAATGCATCAATAGGTAAGATAGTATACAAGCCGACGAGGCTATAGTAATATATAGGGTTTTTCCATAACACGCATATATGCAAGCCGAAAAGGCCACCACGACACAGGGAATGCCCCCAAATCATAAGTCATACCAGTACAGCTGTACATACATACATATATAACTCATCTACTACTCGTATACAACTCATATACAGCTCATACACAACTCATAAACAACTCATATACAACCCACGTACACATACAACCCACATACATACAACCCACATCCGTATCCACAGACCTCTAAGAGTAAGAAAATAGTAACATAAGGCGGGACAGGGCCCCCGCCGTACCCGTGAGCAAAACAAATATATACAATAAGGTTTAATATCCAAAATTAGGCTCCAGCATAATGGAGCACTTTCGGCCCGCTGAGTGGGACTCATATGCTGGTGGATCCCCAAATGGTGTATTTGTACCTGTGGGTATGAACGCAGCCCCCCGAAGAAAGAGGGTTAGTACGATATATGTACTGAGTATGTGAAACATAATATAGCATAACATAGCTGGAAATATATCTGAAACAGAGAAGCAGGGAATAAAATATCATATAAGGAACCTTTACCTGAATCTTGGGAATCATAAACATGCATGCTGAAATTATACAATATAGCCGGCCCTTTCAGGGAACTGGTGAAGCATACTTGTAGGACCATAATAGTTCCGGCGCTATCACCACCTTATTACATCATATAATTATATATATACATGCGTACCTGGCCCTCTAGTGAGGGACTCGGTGAACAATGCAGTGAGAATAAGCACGAATCTGTAGCCGGCCCGGGACTCAGAGAAAGATGTGTTACCGTATACATGAGTAGAGTAATCAGAACCTATATGCAGTTTAAATCATTATTGGAGACTCGACCATATAAGAAGAATAAGCTAGCGTCTGAGGATTAGAGTAGTAATGTGATCACCTCACGTGTCTTCTAGTTGCCATTCGGGGTTGCATCAATTAGAATCTCAGGGATCCTAGACATGTACTAAAGTAATACTAGCCACTTATGAAATCGGAAGCACTTATCATCCTATAGTCTTTAAGACTAGGAGTTTGTACATTCATTACTTCCTTAACATGTACAAAGTTCTAGGAAAGTAGTTCATCATCCAGAAGTGAATAAGAGACACTTAGAAATGAAATTATTTCAGAGATCATATCACCTTTTACTTGCCTCTAAGACATTCTAAAAGAAGAGAAAGAATAGACCTTACATACCTCTTACGGATTACTCTTTATCCCATTCACCTCATCGTCCTTTGAACCTAGGTAACACAAAAGCAATACGAGTATTAACAACCTTATATTTTTCAGAGCCTTAGTTTACACATGAGTATTCATAGAACTCATCCCCTCGCTCGCATTCTCGACTAGTTCCTTAACTAGTTAAGAAGTTAACGGAAATCGGACCGCACCTCCCCTATAATGTGCCCTATCCGAATCCCCAATTATGTCCTTAATACCTACATCCAATCAAAAACATAACCATCAGCTCATATATATATATATAACATGGCAACATTACACAATAAAAAATCCAAATGACTCGCTCGAAACTACGATAACAAAATAAGGTTTCTAGTTTTCATTTTGTAAAACCTTTAACCGTACGAAGCGGGGGTCGTGTGGATGAAACCAGAAGCTCCCCAAAATCTTTTAGAAGCCATTTATTCCCTGAAACACACACCACACAACCAGAAGCCGCCTCCAAACACACAACGCCTCACTTCGACTATAATTTAACTACGACAACTTCAATTTAGATTGTTTCTTTGCTGAGCATATCCATGATTTGTTTATACTTTAAGCAGTATAAAAGGTACATAATACACTTCAAAACAACCCCATAAATTCTAAATTTAAATGAGAAACCTTACCTTACCCGAAATTGGTCAAAACTAGCCAAAATTGCACCTCGGAAACCTCTTTAGCGTGCTGAAAGTTGTGGATTGTTTGCAGCTCGTTCTTGCTGCTCCAAAATAGATTGTTATGTTATTAAACACCGCTATACCACCATAAGATACCTTAAATAATTAATTTATGGAGCAAAATCGGAACGTACCTATTTTTTTCTCCCAAATTCGAGCTTTCTCTCTCTAGCTCAAGGTTTCTTTTTCTTCTTCTCTCTTCTTGAACTCTCTTGAAGAAACGGACTTATGGGATAAGGATGAGGGAAATAAGTCATAAAATATATATATGTAGGCCACTTAATTAATGAACTAACTTTCCAAGACTTGGGCCATTCCTTGTGTTGGGCCTCAATTCTTCTATTACTATTGTTATTATGAGAGCCCAAACTACTTTATTGCAATTATTATTTAAGCCCAAAAGCTACAAGTCTTCTCTCTTTTTTCAATTCACAAACTACTCTCCAAAATTCTCAATTTTACCCTCGGCCTTCCTCCTATTTCCACATCAATTTTTTCCATGAACATCACACCGGTACAAACTAGAATAAACAAAATAAATCACAACGTCATTCCTTGCAAATCAGAATTTTTTCTTTCTTTCCAAATGCCCAAAAGTGCGGAATATAACATCCCTCCCTTCCTTAGAATCGTTTGATAGTGTCATTTCTTATCCGGCTCTCATGATAATATCTAAGGAACTTAGGAGACATTCCAAGTTTAAAAGTGTGGGGCGTAACATCCTTCCCCCCTTTAGAACATTTGTCCCCAAATATTACATAAAACTTCCCTTAAGAGTTCATACAGATTGTAAGGAGGTTTCTTTTTATTGTGATAACACATATTTTCATCCAAATAATTAATATGCAAGTTCCAAGAGTTGGGATTACCTGTAGATGTTAAGAATAGGTATGGATATTTGTGTTTCATGTCCTCTTCAGCTTCCCAGATGATTCCTTCACGAATCCTATTTCTCCATAACACCTTGACCGAGGATACGTCCTTAGTTCGTAGTCTTCTGATTTGCCAATCCAGGATGGCAATAGGTTGCTCTTCATAGGCTAATTCCTCTGTAACCTTGATATCGTCTATGGGATGCACCCGAGATGGATCACCCACACACTTACAAAGCATTGACACATGGAAGACTAGATGTACGGATTCTAGATCCACTGGTAAGTTCAGTTTGTAAGCTACTTCATTCTATTCAGTGAAGAATCAGGTAAGGGTCAATGTATCTCCGACTCAACTTTCCTTTCTTGACGAACCTCATTACTCCTTTCATGGGCGATACTTTTAAGAACACCCAATCACCTACTTAAAATTCCAAAGGTCAACGTCAATTATCTGCATATGATTTTTGTCGACTCTAGGCAGCTAATAATCTTTCCCGAATAAGCTTCACCTTATCTACCGCCTGTTGGACCATGTCTAGGCCTATTAATTGTGTTTTGCCAACCTCAAACCAATCGATAGGTGACCTGCACTTCCTGCCGTATAAAGCCTCATACGGCGTCATCTAGATGTTGGAGTGATAGCTGTTATTATAGGCAAACTCAATAAGTGGTACATGATCATCCCAGCTACCTTTGAAGTCAATTATGTAGGGCCTCAACATATCCTCTAGCGTTTGAATAGTACGCTCAGCTTGTCCATCAGTTTGAGGATGAAATGATGTACTAAGTCTTACATGTGTTCCCAAGCCTTCTTGGAATGACTTCCAAAAGTGGGCTGTGAAATGAGCTCCCCTGTCCGAAATAATAGATGTAGAAACTCCGTAAGGTCGTACTATTTCTTTAATGTACAATTTCACATAGTCCTCAGCTGAGTAAGTGGTCCTGATTGGAAGGAAGTGGGCTTATTTTTTCATCCTATCCATGATAACCCATATGGAATCCTTCTTTAGAAGAGTACGAGGCAAACCTGTAATGAAGTCCATGTTAATCGCTTCCCATTTCCAAGTTGGAATCTCCATCTCCTGTAGTAGCCCACCCGGTTTCTGATGTTCCACTTTAACTTGTTGGCAATTTGGGCATTGGGCTACGAACTCTACTATATCCCTTTTCATACCGTCCCACCAATATAGACATCTGAGGTCGTGATGGGTGCCCAAACTAGACACACACGTGTACCTCTGCCAACTATACATAACTCGTCTCCTGTTTGTACTCAAAATGTATCAACAGGTAAGAAAACATACAAGCCGACGAGGCTGTAGTAATGTATAGGGTTGTTCTATAACACGCATATACGTGAGCTGACAAGGGCTCCACGACACAGGTAATGCCCCCAAATCATAAGTCATATCAGTACAGCTGTACATACATACATATACAACTCATCTACCACACGTATACAGCTCATATACATCTCATACATAACTTATAAATAACTCATATACAACCCACGTACACATACAACCCACATACGTACAACCCACATCCGTATCCACAGACCTCTAAGAATAAGAAAACAGTAACATAAGGTGGGACAGAGCCCCCGCCGTACCCGTGAGAAAACCAAATATATACAATAAGGTTTAGTACCCAAAATCAGGCTCCAGCACAATGGAGAACTTTCGGACCATTGAGTGGGACTCCTATGCTGGCTGATCTCCAAATGATGTATCTGTACCTGCGGGCATGAATGCAGCCCCCCAAAGAAAGGGGGTCAGTATGATATATGTATTGAGTATGTGAAACATAATATAGCATAACATAGATGGAAATGTATCTGAAACAGAGAAGTAGGGAATAAAATGTCATATAAGAAACCTGTACCTGAATCCTGGGAATCATAAACATGCATGCTGAAATTATACAATATAGCCGCCCCTTTAAGGGAACCGGTGAAGCATACCTGTCGGACCATCATAGTACCGGCGCCATCACCACTTTATTAAATCACATAATCATATATATACATATGTACCCGGCCCTCTAGAGAGGGACTTGGTGAATAATGCAGTGAGAATAAGCACGAATCTGTAGCCGGCCCGGGACTTTGAGAAAGATGTGTTACCGTATACACGAGTAGAATAATGAGAACCTATATGCAGTTTAAATCATTATTGGAGAATCGACCATATAAGAAGAATAAGCTAGCGTCTGAGGATCAGAGTAGTAATGTGATCACCTCACGTGTCTTCTAGTTGCCATTCGGGGCTACATCAATTAGAATCTCAGGGATCCTAGATATGTACTAAAGTAATACTAGCCACTTATGAAATCGGAAGCACTTATCATCCTATAGTCTTTAAAACTAGGAGTCTGTAGATTCATTACTTCCTTAACATATAGAAAGTTCTAGGAAAGTAGTCCATCATCCAGAAGTGAATAAGAGACACTTAGAAATGAAATTATTTCAGAGATCATATCACCTTTTCCTTGCCTCTAAGACATGCCAAAAGAAGAGAAAGAATAGGCCTTACATACCTCTTACGGGTTACTCTTTATCCCGTTTGCCTCATCATCCTTTGAACCTAGGTAACATGAAATCAATACGAGTATTAAAAACCTTAGACTTTTCAGCGCCTTAGGTTACACACGAGTATTCGTAGAACTCATCCCCTCTCTCTCATTCTCGACTAGTTCCTTAACTAGTTAAGAAGTTAATGGAAATCGGACAGCACCTCCCCTATATTGTGCCCTATACGAATCCCCAATTACGTCCTTAATACCTACAGCCAACCAATAACATAACCAGCAGATCATATATATATATATATATATTACATGGAAATATTATGCAATATAAACTCCAAACGACTCGCTTGAAACTACGATACCAAAATAAGGTTTCTAGTTTCCATTTTGCAAAACATTTAACCGTACAAAGCGGGGGTCATGTGGCTGCAACCAGAAGCTCCCCCAACTCTTCTAGAACCCATTTAGTCCCTGCAACACACACCACACAATCAGCAGCCGCCTCCAAACACACAACGCCTCACTTCGACTATAATTTAACTACGACGACTTCAATTTAGATTGTTTCTTTCGCTGAGCACATCTACGATTTTTTTATACTTTAAGCAGTATAAAGGTACATAATACACTTCAAAAAAAACCCGTAAAGTCCAAATTTAAAGGATAAACTTTACCTTATCCGAAATTGGCCAAAACTAGCCAAAATTGCGCCTCGGAAACCTCTTTAGCGTGCTGAAAGTTGCGAACTGTTTGCAGCTCAATCTTGCTGCTCCAAAATGGATTTTTATGTTATTAAACACCTCTTTACCACCATAGTATACCTTAAATAATTAATTTACAGAGCAAAATTGAAACATACCTATTTGTTTCTCCCAAATCCGAGCTCTCTCTCTCTAGCTCAAGGTTTCTTTTTCTTCTTCTCTCGTCTTAAACTCTCTTGAAGAAAAGGACTTATGGGATAAGAATGAGGAAAATAATTCATAAAACATATATATGTAGGCCACTTAATTAATGAACTAACTTTTCAAGACTTGGGCCATTCCTTGTGTTGGGCCTCAATTCTTCTATTACTATTGTTATTATGAGAGCCCAAACTACTTTATTGCAATTATTATTTAAGACCAAAAGCTACAAGTTTTCTCTCTTTTTTCAATTCACAAACTACTCTCCAAAATTCTCAATTTTACCCTCGGCCTTCCTCCTATTTCCACATCAATTTTTTCCATGAACATCACACCGGTACAAACTAGAATAAACAAAATAAATCACAACGTCATTCCTTGCAAATCAGAATTTTTTCTTTCTTTCCAAATGCCCAAAAGTGCGGAATATAACATCCCTCCCTTCCTTAAAATCGTTTGATAATGTCATAGCTTATACGACTCTCATGATAATGTCTAAGGAACTTAGGAGACATTCCAAGTTTAAAAGTGTGGGGCGTAACACACAATACCCCTTTCTGCTTCATGCGCTTTCATCCTTATCGTGTACTCGATGTTGACTCCTAATCTTACTCACAATCACATTCTTTAGTTACTTCGTTACTAGGCCCTACTTACTTCCATGATGATCCTCATTATATTCACTCTATATTCTGCTCATGGTCAATCCCAGAGGATAATATTTCTTAACCTTTATTCACGATCCTTACTCTGAACTAATTCCACCTGGTGGAGAAAGCATACTTAACCCCCTTATCCTTTCTCGTCATTCTCATCCTTAATACTTCACAGGCAGTCTTAAGACGTTCATATCCATCACCATTCTTCTCACCATATCATTATTGACCTTCTAATTACCATATATACTGCAATTTATTATATCCCAAAGTCAGTTGTACTCCTGCTTTAGTCGGATCTTATCATTACCGTGGATACAATCTCTCAAGATATACTACAACCTTATATCTCATTATCTTTTTATTTCAATTTTTTTTACAGAGTTTCCTCTATATTCCTTACTATCCCAAACCTGCACTTAAGAAACACCAACAATGCCTTACAGGGCCAACATATATACATCCATATCACTGCCAAACAGGGCGCCCAATATCAATAACAGTATAAAATAATGGACTTACCTCGTATGTCCAACTCAAACTGCACCCATTACACTTTCCTATCTACTTTTCCCTTCAATCTTCGACTTTACATTTCAATCATATTTCAATCTTCTTACCTTATCCAGGATGCCTTCTTCATACCATTACTTACCTGTATACTGGGTAGCTTCTAATATCATCCGTCATTTACTTCTGTCGATATCGTTCTTCAACTGAAACCAAAGGTTAGAAAAAAGGAATTTCATATCCTATGGCCAAGCTCTATCACACGATCTAAGAAAAAGAAGTAAGATAACATCCTAAATGTCCTATAGCCTCCTATTATAGATGTGGTGCAAAACACACCGATAAACAAGACTCTACTAGACACGGTCCATAGACATTCTAAGGAAGGACCTCTCTGATACCACTTTTGTCACGACCCAACCCCGTAGGTCATGACTGGTGCCTGAACTGGGCACTCGCGTATATCCCTTCTATCTGTAAGTAAATCTATCCCCTGTTTAAGTTATAGCACATCAATAGGCAAGATAACATAAAAGCCAGCGAGGCTTATCATAGGCACCACGATACATACATGCATATACAACCCATACACAACCCATATACATGTTCACAAACCTCTAAGAGTAAGAATAGTAACATAAGGTGAGACAGGGCTCTTACCATACCTGTGAATAAATAAATATATACATCGAGAGTTAATACCAAAACTAGGCTTTGGCATAATTGAGTGCTTCTGAACTGCTGAGTGGAACTCCTACTTTGACGGATCCCCAAAGTGTGTATCTGTACCTGTAGGCATGAACGCAACCCCCACGAGAAAGGGGGTAAATACGACATATATACTGAGTATGTAAAGCATAAACATCATAAGGAAATTATAGTTAGCGTAGGGATGTGGGGGGTAAGTATAACATTTAACCGTTTATCATACTCGCATCGAATAAAAAAAGTCATACATATTACCATCACGTACTGTGCCCGGCCCGTTAAGGGACTCGGTGTATCATCTATATCATTCTGTCATCATAAGAACATATATATTATTAGCGTTGTGGAACGTATAGCTCGATCCATATATATAGTAAGTACATGCTGAGGAACATACGACCCGATCTGCACATCGTATAATAATGTCGACGAACGATGGCTCAATCCACATATCATAATAATGCCGAGGAACATTTGGTCGGATCCATATATTATATAATCTACCTGACTCTTTATGGGACTCGGTGTCATCATATGATCATATACCACACCCGGCCCTTTATGGGACTTGATATTATAATCATCATATACCGTACCCATCCCTTTATGGAACTCGGTGTCATAATCATCATATACCATACTCGGTCCTTTATGGGACTCGGTGTCATAATCATCATAAACCGTACCCGACCCTTTATGGGACTCAGCGTCATAATCATCCTATTATTATCTAAGACTCAATAAAACGATCATACTGGACTATCCTTTGAGGTTCAGAATGGTACTTATATCAAGTGCCCTTTAAGTGTCATTACGGGTCATATCAACTAGAGTCTCAGGAATCATAGACATTTATCAAGTAATGCCAAACGGTTTATGAAATCAAAGGCATTGGTCGTCATAGAGTCCTTAGGAATAGGAGCTTATCAAAGTAAGGACATGACTCACTATAACGTCTGTGAGCATATGGACTTCCACATGCAAATTCTTGTTTTATGTACAGAAGGCTCGAGGGTAGTAGTTAAACTACCACAAGAGCATTAATATCAGAAAATGAGTAAAAGACAAGAAACCTATTTCGAACTTAAGAATGAGATTACCCCAGCTTTTATACATATCACTTACTTTTAGGATATGCCAAATGAGAAAAGAGGATAGTTTATGTACTTACTACTTTCCATCACATAGAAGCCTTGAGAGGCAATAACTCAACTAGTATAGGAGTTCTACCATCGAGAAGAGAATGAGACTTATGGACCATACTTGGAGTTTTAAGAATAGAATTACTCCAAAATTTCATACACATCTCATACTTGTGCTAAGACATACCAAGAAAACAGAGTTAGCTTCACATACTTACTACACTCCATCATATAGAAGGCTTGAGAGCCGTAGCTCTATTGTTATGGAAGTTCTAACCTTAGGAAGTTGGTAAGGCTCATAAATCTTGCTCGAAACTTTATGGATGGGATACTCCCCAAAGCTTGCATCATGTGGTACTTATATCAAGATATGCCAAAAGAAGAGAAAGGATAAGCTTTGCATACGTATGCCAACGACATGCCAAGAGAAGAGAATAAGCTTTACATACTCTCTACTTTCCCTCACAGAGTCATCATATGCATATATCGTACCTGGACCATCATGGCTTGATTAATAATTATATCATAATAGCTTCATACTTATTTCAAAAGCATACCAAGAGAAAAGAAGGATAGCTCTATTTACCCATGCCAAAAATATGCCAAGAGAAAGAAGGTAGCTTCACATACCTCTTTAGTGATTAATCGTAACCCAACTTGCCTCGATATCTACTTAACCTATTTAATCCCACCCCTTTTAGAACACTTTTCATCCTAAAACACACCATCCAACCAGCTGCAACCGCAGCACCACAATCACCACACACTACTTGACTTCGATTTAACGCTAGCGACTTCAATTTAGTTTGTTTCTAACATCAATCATTCATATGAAATTTTTCCACTTCTAACCTCTTTTAAGAAATGTAATATACCCCATAAAAATATCATAAACTTCAATTTGAAAGGGAAAGCCTTACCATTCCCGAAACTCGCCAAAACTCACCTCGGAAGCTCTTCTAGCGCGATTGAAACTTTGTGGCTGTTTGTTTTCCATTTGGGGCTGATACAAACCATAAATTTACATTAATAACACCTTCATACCTTCTGGTATACCCCATATAATTAATTCACGGAACGGAATCAAAAAACTTACCTTTTTCTCCTCCCAAAACCGTAGCTCTTTCTTCTTTCTAGCTTAAGTAAGTAAGTCAAGTCCTATGATTCATTATTTGGTCTCCAACTCCTTCCAAATTCTCACGACCCTATTTCCAATCTTCTCTATTTTAGGATATCTCATTCTCCCTTCCTTGGAGTTATTTGGTAGCGTTATAGATTATCCATCTCACATGGTAACTTTTAAGAAGCTCAAGAGCTTTAAGAAGCTCCAAGAAACTTAAGAACCTTTCAAGAAACTTAAGAAGCTTAAGTAACTTAGGAACCTTCCAAGGTACAAAAGTACGGGGTGTAACAGATTTTTCTGTGGTTGATGATTCATTCGACGATTATTTGTCTCATCTCCAAAATGTACTCTAAAGGTGTGAAAAGTGCAACCTTGTGCTCAACTAGGAGAAGAGTCACTTCATAGTAAAATAGGGCATAGTACTGGGCTCTAAAATCTCGAGCATAGGAATAGAAGTGGATCGTGCAAAGATTGAGATAATTAAAAATTTTCCCCCTTCCATCTTTATCAAAGGAATTAGAAGTTTTTTGGGACACGCCGGATTTTGTCGTTGATATATCAAAGACTTCTCCAAAATAGCACACCCATCGTGAAAATTGCTTGAGAAGGAGATGAAATTCATTTTCGATGAGGCCTGTCTAAAAGCTTTTGAGGAGTTGAAATAATGGCTAGTATCGGCTCCTATCAGCATTACACCAGATTGAGAGAAACCACTTGAGGTCATGTGTGATGCAAGTAGAGTAGCATTTGGCGCAGTATTAGGACAAAGGAGCGAGAAGATTCTACATTCAATAGACTATGCTACCAAAGCTCTTAATGTTGCTCAAAGAAACTACACTGTGACCGAACAAGAGTTGCTCGCCGTAGTATTTGCTTTTGAGAAGTTTAGCTCCTACTTGCTTGGCACCAAAGTCACTATACACACAAACCATGTAGCATTGAGATATCTCATGGTAAAGAAGGATGCTAAGCTGAAGCTTATTCATTTGGTATTATTGTTACAAGAGTTTAATTTCGAAGTGAAAGTCCAAAAAGGAACTGAAAATCAAGTTGCTGGCCATCTTTCTAGACGAAGAAGAAGAGGCAATATTAAATTTCGAATAAGATAGATGACAATTTCCGGATGAACAAGCATTGGTAGCATCATACGACTTGATTCCATGGTTTTTTGATATTGCTAACTACTTGGTAAGTGATATAGTGCCGTCTGAATTGAATTTTCACCAACACCGCAAGTTCATATTCGATGTGAAGAAGTTTTTTTGGGGAAGAACCATACTTGTTTAGTGTTTGTGCTGATGAGATTTTTCATCATTGCATACCCTAAGTCGAGATGATGATTAATTCAGAGGCATGTCATTTGTCGCCTATTGGAGGTCATCATAGTGGTATCCGGACAACCTAAAAAATTCTGCAATGTGGGTATTATTAGCCAAAATTTCATCAAAACGCTCATGATTTCACCAAGTCTTGTGATAGCTATCAAAGAGAAAGAGGAATTTCAAGGAAACATGAATTCCCACTCACTTCCATTCTAGTCATTGAGCGATGTATGGGTAATTGATTTCATGGATCCTTTTGTGAGTTCGAGTGAAATGAAGTACATCCTTATTGCAGTTGACTATGTATCTAAATAGGTAGACGGTGTCGCACTTCCCAATAATGAAGCAAGGAGTGTTACCACCTTCCTCAAGAAAAATATTTTATCAAGATTTGGTACACCAAGGGCTATAGTCAGTGATGGAGGTTCTCACTTTTGCAATGGACTATTCAAAGCTCTACTTGAAAAGTATGAGGTTCGAAATAGTGTAGCAACTCCTTATCATCCATAAACTAGTGGACAAGTTAAAGTATTCAGTCATGAAATCAAGCAAATACTTGCAAAGACGGTGAATGCAAATAGAAAGGATTGATCAAAGAAGCTTGATGATGCTCTATGGACCTACTGCACTGCATTTAAGATTCTCATAAGTATGTCACCTTATCAACTTGTCTTTGGAAAATCTGGTCATCTGCCAATAGAGTTGGAACACAAAGCTATGTAGGCATTGAAGAAGTTTAATATGGATTGGGATGCCCCATCAAAGCAAAGGATGAATCAAATAAATGAGCTTTATGAGTTTCGCCTAAATGCATATGAGAGTGCGGCCTTATACAAAGAGCAAATGAAGAAGTACCACGAACAAAAGATTGAAAAATGAACATATGCACCCAGAGACTTAGTACTTCTTTTCAAGTCAAGGATGCATTTATCTTCTGGCAAACTCAAGTCAAAGTGGTTAGGACCACTCCGAGTGAGTCAAGTCTTTCTGTATGGTAAAATTGAGCTAATTGAGCTAGAAAAGAAGGATGGAACGAAATTCAAAGTTAATGGTCAAAAGATCAAAGTATACATGGGCATTGAGGATAAGATCAAAATTGTAGAAGCATGGAAGTTTAGTAAACTCTGAGTAACTAGGAATATCTGCGTCGTGCCGCTATGTTAAATCAAGCGCTACTTGGGAGGCAATCCAAGTTATTTTTTTTATTCTCTGCTTTCATTTGTTTAAATTTATTTTGTTGTTTCTTTTTATGTTCACTTGTTAATTTCTAGGATATCATAGACTTGGTTAGGGTCAGTGTCAATTAGATTCACAATAAAAGAGTATAAAAATAGACCAAAATATGAATACATGCCCATATCGAAATACAAATACTGGAAACTGAAAGGATAAGAGAGGCATATAAGTCATTTGTACGGGTCGTAGAAAGTTCTACGACTCGTAAAATTGACTCATCAAAATTAGATTATCAGACATGCAACATCTTTAAGTGTATGGGTGTACTTTATGACTCGTAGAAATATCTACAACTCATAGCCTACACTCGTGGATTCTAGGTATGTTTTCTTTTATTCATCTAAGTGTTAAGTTAATCTACGATACTAGTTTATGACTCATAATATATTACAAGTCGTAACTAGCCCTTATGCAGACTTAGTAATGAAACCAACCCGGCCCGAGATAAAAGAAATAAAAGGGCTGAATTTTAAAAATCAACTCCACTTTCATTCCACACAAAAATACCCCTGTTCATCTTCTTCTCCAAAACAACCTCTCCAAATTACATCTTCCCCCCAACCACTTAAAGTCAGTTCAAACTATTGAAGCTCAAATGCAGTCAAAAATCCTATCACCCTAAGCATCTCGCAGTACCAACCCTTAAATAAATTCAAAGGATTCAATCTTCATTCTGGTAAGTCTATCTCTCAATGCTATATGCATCTAAGATGAGTTTTTAATTGACTTCGTATTGATGTGGGATGAGAGGAACTATTGTTACAAAATTTGGGCATTTGCGATTTTGAAATTAACTTTTCTTTTGCACTAATTTGTGAATTGGGGAACTGGAAAGTTTTTTAATTTAAGGTTAATATCAATAAATTGATGAAAGTATGGGGATATTGAACTAAGTGTCTTGCTGAATTTGTGAGGGAATCAATGAAATTAAAGTTTTGCTAGTCGGGGATTTTCTATGAGTCGTAGATCATTTTACGATTCGTAGTTACCCCTCATAAGCACGCCACCAATCCCAGTGATTAAACCCTCACAAGTAACAACTCTTATGAATCTAATTACGAGTTGTAGAATACTCTACGGCTCGTCATTTGGACTCGTCGAGCAAAATCGATCAATTTATAGTAACTACAAGTTTGGGCACTTAAATCATACGCGTACCTCCTATGAGTCGTAGAGTATTCTACAAATCGTAGGATTGACTCATAAAATTCAAGTACCCATATTGAGTTGGCATAGAGCTAAGTCTATAAATGACCTTACGATTTATAGAAACTTCTAGGAATCGTAAAGTTAGTTCGTAGACTAGATTCAGAGACTATAAATTTACAGGCCCGATTCTACGAGTTGGGTCTACGAGTCATAGATCCTTTGATGACCTGTATACACCCTCTCGTTGAACCAAATATATTTAACTTTTAGCTAAAAATTTCCTTTCTTGATTTTTTTATTATGTATGTGTACTAATTATGACTTCACCGGTACTAATGCCTCCCAAACGAACACCAAAGAAGGGTGGTGGAAAGAATAGTATTTTAAGAAAGGAAGCCATGGAGATTTTAAAGAAACAAATATGGGACGAACCGACGGACGCCGACAACAGTGGTTTCGAGGAGGAGTACGCTATTGACTTTGAGACACCACTTATTGACGGCCTAAATCTGACCACTCCAAATAGATCATCCTGGTGACTGAACCAAGAAGAGGCTCCTCTCCACCTTATACATTAGCAGCTTCTACACCTCCAGTCTGATGAGAGGGATTCAGCTGAGGCATGAGAGAGCGATGACTATTTCTTTCCCCAATCTACTTTAGGATCAGTATCCGAGGGCAAGTCAATGTTTGAGCCTCTTTTCATACCATTCCACATAATAGGGGAACCAAAGAGATGGTATGTTAAAGGGCTATTTGATTTTTGCCAAATGGAGAAAGAGAGGAATGACGTTATAATTTACGACAACCCATTACTAAGAAGCTGCATGTATCATAACCAGGCTAGAGGCAGTCCCAGATATCCGTGATCTATTTCTTTGCCATAGATTAGAGTGGGTGGCAGAGCATCCAGGCAGCTATAGTAATGTTATAGTTTGGGAGTTCTATGCTTCGTACGCGACAACAATCAAGAAGAATTCTCTGTCCATAGAAAAAGAGTTAGAGAAGTCGGTCCTATTGACCACACTAGTTCAAAATATCCCAGTTAATTTATCTGAGGATACAATCCAATGGGTTATCTACGGCCCAAACTTTCCATCGGTAGCCCCAACGGCCAAGTTTGATCGCAAAATAAAGGTGGTATGAGATAAAAATGCTATTAAGGATTCGGTGCAACATGGAAAACTACTTAGATGGGTTATGGGTTATATAGCTGAGAAGGGCATAGCTATGGATAGGGTATCATACCCGACCCTAATTAAGAAAGCTTCTTTAAACTTGCAACCAAGTTTTAGTGCACTATCGTCTGACACCTACTTTACCCAACAAATGCCGACAACCACTTGTCTCTGGATTGAGCTGTGATCATTGCTAGTTTGATAGCTTGATATGAGGTTGATTTTGTCAAGATCACCATCGCTAAAATACACGAGCAGGCCATTGGGTGGAATAACACAATCCTCTTTCCTAGCCTTATGTTTGCATTGTGTTGAGAGTCTATAGTCCCATTGATTGCAGGGGTCGACCCATTGACTAGAGTTAATAGGACATAAGATATTGGGCTCATTCGGGATGATACAAATCCCATTAGACAACTGCATGCCCCACATCCAGAGGTGAGGTTACGTAAATTTGAGAGCATCCAACAGCCTACCTAAGTTGATCCAGCACTTGTACCGGACAATGATACACCCTTCATAGAGCCATCTAAGGCTGCCCCGAGTGCCTCTACAGTCCCATCTACTAGCACACTATGTCCATAGACCACATGCTTGGTCACTATCTTAATTGAAGCACTACAAACTGATGCAGCGGCAGGTTAGAAAGATGCCCAACTTGGACACTTGGTTCAGCAGATCAAACCTTGGGTTCAAAAAGCTATAACTGAATCGGAAGAGCACGTAGTAGCTAAGTTCGAGGCTACCTTCGCTAAGTGGAAGCAGCAGATTCATGCACACATTAATACATTCGAGCTGAGAGTGAATGAGAGGGTGCAATCTTCTTCGAGTACTGACATTGCTACCATCCGAATAGAGGTTAGATTACTATGTACCGAGGTCACGTTCTTAGCTATACCAGCTCCTACACTGTTCACTGTGCTAGTCGTCCAGCCACCACACTTGTTTGATGTATTTATGGATGATGAGTTAGAGGTGTCAAGAGACAAAAGACCTCATACTGATGATGATAATTTGGACATGGCTGAGGCTAGGTAGAGGAAGAAAAAGAAGCACCATGATCTAGAGGAGGCCATATGAGCATTTAGACTTATTGAGGAGATGCGACGAGAGGAGGAGAGGCGGTGCGCTATTGGAGATTTGAGCTCACAAGTCGACACTTATGATGAATCATAGACTGCCATGATGCCACATAATACTATACTGGGATCTACACTGATGGACCTGGATACCACTATATAGATTTTGACGCTTATGCGCCACAAATTCTTTTCATCTCTCCTTTATATTTTATTTATTATTATATTATATTGAGGACAATAAGAGATTTTTCAAGTAGGGGTGGGGTGGTTATTATTGAATAGTATCTAGGCAATGTCTAAGTACCCTAGACACTCGATTAAATCTGTAGGGTTTTCTTACCAATGTTCTTATTCCCCAAGGACCTTTTTAATTTATGTTGAACCGGCATATTTAGGATGTAAATGTGAGATGAAAGTAGGGATTATAGCATGATGGCTAGAAGGTTTAAAAATAGACCTCTCCAAAATTGAGTTGAAATGTTGTGACTGTTTCTTTAATATAATAAATATGTAGGATATTTGTCTGACATGATGTAAACTGATATGATAACACATGACTTAGATGGAAACATGAACCAAAGATTAATAATTAATAATGAAACTTGACACCAAGTGTGTGTGAGGTATTAAGTGTGTTCTGACCATTTGTGTCAATCTAGAACTTGCCCAGTTGGTCGTACTATGATAATTGATTTTTTGATTAGAAAAGAATCATATGTCATTGTTGAATTAGTCTATTTAGCCTTAAAGGAAACAACCAAAGACTGTTTTACCCTTTGAACCAAAGATTTGAGCTTCTTAAAAGACCTTTTTGATTCAAAAATGCATACTTCAAATGTCCCTATCCCTAATTGTAATCATTTGTTTTTGTCCTAGTTCATCCTAGGACAATGTGAGAAAAGAAAAATAAGAAAATAAAAGGTGTGAAGAGACAAGTATGATAAAGAAAAGCAAAAAAAAGAAAAAAGGATGAGTGTCCGAGATGAACAAATAACTTAGCAAGCATAAATAATGAAAAGCATGAATCATAGGAAAAGTGTTGAGAAACAATCAAACGAAAGCCACGCCCAAACGAAAAGCCAAAAGCAAAAAATAAGAGTAAAACGTGTTGTAGGTTGTAAGACGTGGAATCAAAGTTAAAGTAGTGCTTGACGAGGGCCAAAAGTTACTAAAATCCAAATATATCACACCTATTCTGGGGCATATGTTATAAGCCAAAAATGTCCTATAGTGATCCTAATTCAACGGTTTAAGAATCTAAGTATTAAAAATAAGGTCAAGCCTATCGTATTGTGCATGAAGGTCTGAATATATTCTGTGAGCGTGAGTTTTTCTCATCCCAGAGCTTTAAAGAAATATTACAATATGTGTGAAGAAAGGAATTTTAGTTGTGTTTATTTTGCAGGAAACTAAGTCGGAGAATTAGTTGAGGAATCACAACACTGATGTCAGGAGATTTTGGAGTTCATGAGTTTATCCTATGGCTCGTTACTTCTGCGGCTCATAGGTATCAATCATCAAAACAGGAGAGAGGAATTTAAAGCTAAAGGATATGAGTCAAGTCTATGACTCGTTCACATTCTTATGAGTCGTAAATCACACTCGTAGAAGAATCTGTTGGAGATGAAACTAGGATTGATTTACGATTCAAGTTTACGAGTCATTCTGGAAGTTACTAGTTGTAGAATGTTGTCGTGAAGTAGAAGAGTTTATCAGTGCAAGGTGATGGATTATGAGTTGGGTCTATGACTCGTCAAGACAATAAAAATTCGCAGGACACAAACCGACTTAAAGTTTCCTGATTTTTCCAAATTAATATTTATTTCGGATTTGTTGTCTACAAATATACTCTTTCGGTTTATTTTTTATATTATGAACATTTTTGGTCTTGAAAATTTAGCTTGAACTACTTTTGGAATTTTATTCTTGAATTTTAATTTTTGTTATCGATATTTACGTTCAGATTTTATTTGAAGATTTTTGATTCTCACATTCATATTGTAAGTGCATGATTTCGTTTACACAAACTATTCTTGATTGTGATCACATAAATATGAGTATCTAATTCCACAACTAGAATTGTGGAAACCATGAAGAATTAACGACGTAGAATTTAATAAAAAGTAATTCTTGAAAATGTGCATGCATGTATTATTTTTCCCTTCATTTTGATTGCTTTTTAGCAGTGGCTCCTTACCTATATTTGGTGGCATTGCCAAAATATCCTCTCTGGAGGAAGGAGCAAGGTTCCACATAAGGTCTATCTCTCGTGTTCTCACCACCAACTTTTATATTCAGTATTTCAATTTGAGTCTTTAGTTATAACTTTATTCATTTATAGTTGTAATCTCTTTCCTTAGAACTTAGAAAAAATAGTATTTCTTTTTGATGTGTCTTTCCTTAGTTTTTTAAAATAAATATGTCTGAGTCTTTATTGTCCAAAAGAAACAAAAATATATCCGTGTTAGAGTCTTTACCGTCTTCTTCTAATTCATGTAAATCTGTCTCTTTTCCGTTTGTGTCTAGTCCATGTAAATCTTTAGCAAAAGTAAACATATCTCCTACTTTGAGTAAAACGTTGTCTTCAAAATATGACTACCTTTATGAAGTATATGTGTTACCCCCAGAAAAGAAAATATCTACCTCTGTTAAACCCATATTCGGCCTTTGTATAAACATCTAGTAATCCATGATTGCAAATCTGCTTCTTAGTCTAACAGAAGCCCAAAGGAGTTAAAAAATATGTTGTTGCATCAAAATTAGACCAGCACCCTATTCTTTCAAGTCAGGAGAAGAAGTTCATCACCTTGCAAATGCCATAACACTTTCCACGCCAGTGAAAAAGCTTGGGTTTCACCCATATCTATTTTGGTGCTGTCAGAGTTGCGTTGACGTATCATGGTAGAAAAGACCAGCCTATTTTGGCGCATCTTTTCCTTCTCGATACTAGATATAATGAGTAACAACATGCAAAATTTTGTACGTCTGAAATAACCTTCAATGCTGGGACTTTCTTTGTCACAAAATTTCCTAACTTCAATTTGTCCTTACAAGATTCGTATCTAACAGGGGCTTTGAAGATAAAGAACCAAAACCTTGGATCTCCATAAGCTAGAGATGTTATACAGGCAACTCTCCACTATCAGCTATCTTGGTGAGTCCAGAACCATGCCATGGACCTATCTTTTCCAAGTGGCCAAGATGCTTTGTTCCTAAATATAGATGCCACCAACGAAACCACTTAGTGCACCCGAATCACGAGGCAAATATCTAGAGAATAACTTGTCAAAGTTCTCCCTGATTCATGGGTCACAAACTACGAGAAATTGAGAGACCATCCTCAACCTCTCTAGTCTACTAAGCCTATCTTTACCAAAAAGTCTGATAACACAGTTGCAATAAGTTTCAACCACTCTCACGTAAACAAAATTCCATAAAATTATCTTTTCTATATACATGTACCTACCCTTTGATTAAATTATAAAAGAGTAAGCTTTTGATGTAAAAGTCATATCTGAGTTTTCTAGGAATGATTATGATTGGATAAAACAATTCGATCACGAAGGTCATGTAGTGCACTGGTAGAAGTGCCCTTTCACAGATCATATACCATAGGTTATAGACTCTAACTGTAAACAAAGTGAGATGTTGGCCTTCACCAAAGATAAAATCCAATTACTGAAATATGGTAGTCCCGACCCACGAAGAACACACATCTCTCCCCAAAGATCTACCCTATTTCCCATATGTTCCTAGCCATACTCTGAACCATGTCCAAATGATCCAGTCTCTGCTTTCTTCTCTAGTGCGTATAATTCTATGCCTCCAAAAGAAGAAAAGTTTGGCATAGCCAAACTCTTGTAGGAAAGAAAGGACGGCATGGATGCTCAAAAGTAGGCTGAGGATGCATAGTAGAAGTCCAAACGTAAGAAAGATGCAGACCCTGTAACTATGATGATCTCAAAATTCAGTGCCCCAGATACTTATCTCATCTTCTCAAACTCAAGTCATGTTGTTCAAAATGATTACTTGATTATCTCTGATCAAAAAATGTCGGACGAAGACAAAGAATGGGAATTCTTGGTGAAGGCAGTCCTAGAAGAAGATACAGATTGGGATTCCCTAACAAAGGAAATCCTGGAAAATGATAACTGGCTCTTCAAAGATCATGGTTACCTAGTTACTGACTTGATTGTTTCTAATCAAGTTATTTCTGAGTTTACTTTATCAATGACGATGGTCCAACAGATGATTATGTCAGTGATATTGACAATTATCTCATATGCGATAAACACCTTGATGCCATTGATCTGGCACTAGAATTGGAGAATAATTATCCCTCCGATGAATACATTGAAGATAGTGAAGATTCATCTGATAATTCCCAGGAATATATGGACGATTACCAAGAACATGTTGAATAAACTTCTGAATCTTCACTAGAATCAGAGGAGGATAAATATCCCCCAATCTTCATGAACCAACATGCAAAACCCAATATCTTCGAAGTTGATGACAATCAGGATGGCATGACAGATGATCCAATCCTATAAAGGATATCAGAACCAGTGACAATAACACCAAAACACATTGGCACTGGGTTTCATACTTTTACTCTGGATGATATCAAGGTCTCAGAATGTCCCTAAAGAATCCAAGGCTTCTACACTTGGATGGTTACCAAAAATCATGTCGAGCGAGAAATGTACATGATCCTGTCAAAATTTAATTCAAGGTTCTCCGATATTCTCAAAGATTGGTGGAACACTCTTGGAGGCATGGATAAGAACATCTTCCTAACAGCACAAGATTTCACCATCAATCTAAACATCCTTCAAAAAGTATTTTGTGGAGATATCAGTCAATAATGAGAAAAACTGTGAAGGCAACTTTTCAAATAAAGTGTATATAATTCGATAGAAATACCCTAAATAACTATTTCCAAAAGATGGCGAGAATCTTCTTTGAGCTAGGAGGAGACCCTAGTTTGAAGCAGGCATTTATGTCATCACTGCCAAAGATACTAGCAGAAAATGCCATGACGATCATTGAAAGTAAATTCAACATGATAATCGCCCCACATGTCGATTATATTAGGCAGGCCATCTTCAAGGCATTGGATAGCATTTGCACAAAGAGATCTGTCTTAAAACAAATCGTCAAGAACAATCCAGCACTAGATAGAGCATGAAGTCGAAGTGACTTAGTCACTAAATCTGATTGCCCTTGCTCAAGTCATCGACCAAGGCAAAAAAGTTATAAACAGTTCAAAAGATTCAAATTGTCAAGGCCTCCAGAGGATCGATCTAGGATGACAAGGCGTACCAAGTATTTTAGAAGAAGAAGTCTAATCAACTATAGAAAAAACTATCGTCGCTTTATGTGCAAAAAACTCGACAATTTTCAAGAAATTTCCCCCAATCGAATAGATCCATCAAGTCCCTCTAGCTATTTGTTGACATAGCATACCATACAGACATCTATATCGACAGAGATGATGATCTTAAATCAGTCTTCTCTTTAGAGAATGAACTAATGGGTAAAACTCTTCTCTTTATATGTCTACAACACCACAAGCGAGGATGACGATACTTATGAAACATTTGGACACGATATGTACCACATCTCCAAAGAACAAAAGAAGATGTTAGCCTTCCCCTATAGGTGGTCACTTCTCATGTTCAAATGGCCATTTATTCATCCTAATGGGATAGACCAGTGCAGGTTATCACACTCAGGGATAAAAGAGCAGCATCATGCATCCTCAACCCAGTGGTTCTTCCCAATGATCAATGGATTTCTCATTTTAGAATTTCAACACACCATCAAAAGAAATCCTGACAACCAAGTTTATCACAAAGCATCCAGTCGTAGTTAAATTCTTCCAGGCTTACAGTTCAGAACCAGACTTCTTGGTTCAAGCATTCTAGGAAGAGACCTTATCATTGGATTTGACATCTACAAATAACTCAAGGATAGACTTGAGATCGTAACCAAAGGAATAGTCTTTAGAAATCAATTCAAGCCGTATACAATGATCTCGAAGTTATTCTATATCACGCGGTGACAAACAAGCAATGATATACCCGCCATCTCTATCTTAATGTTTAACACATCAAAAAAAAATTCAAATGACATGGCGGAGTACCCATCGGGACAGTTTACATAATATGAAGATCTGTTTGATCCAAAAATAATGATGGAATAGATGACATTCTTGTCTCTCCTTACAAATTAAAGGCAGAACACCTCAAGGGAACAGATAATATCATGACATTCCAATCTAGACCAAAGATATTTATAAAGAAACTCATAGCAGGGTCGGACAGGAAACAAGCTACGCCAGCTATAACTCATTCGTGACCTCAAGCTAAGCATAGCATAGGTTGGTCGATGGAGGAAGGATATTCAAACCCAACTCCCATACCTTTAATCACTGCATAAATCGTATGATGCCCGATGACATGTGCATTTACCACCTTCACCACAAAAATACCACTTTACCTCCACCACTAAATTATCACTTACCCGAATATTTCCTACAAGTAGCTTACAAACCTGCTTGGAAGACATCAACAAGTAGCATACACACCTGCTTGAAGTCACTTACAAGCTTATCGGGCGTTTCCTTACCATACTACTCTTACTATTCTTATCCACGGCTCTAAGAGTGCTCCACCAATCTCTGAGAATGCCGGAGAACCATAACACTCTCACCTAAAAAACTCTATAAAATGTCTTCTCTATATAAATGTACCAAGCCTTTGATAAATTTGCGGAGGAGGAAGCTTTTGATCTAAAAGCCATATCTGAGTTTTCTGGGAATGATTATGATTGGATAAAATAATTTGATCATGAAGATCTTGAAGTGCATTGGTACAAGTGTTTTTTTACAAGGCATATCCCATAGGATATAGACTGTAACTGTATGGAGTGCTAGGAAGATGAGAAGGACAATGATTACTCTGATGATGATGTAGACTATGATGACTACTCCAATCAAAGAGCCAACTGAAAAACTAAGAAACAGGAATACCAATTTCTTGTCTCATATAAACCCCAAGATTGGTCAGCCTTACCTACTACATCAAATAAAACCTTCTTAAAAGAGCATACACCACAAATATTCATGTTATGCCATGCAAGCTCCAGTCACACATATGATTTTTCCTCATACCAGTCATTTGAAGAGGATAACCTAAGCCACTCTCCAAAAATATCACAAAAGTATGTTATCCTACCAATGAGGGAATATATGCTAGCAAGCGACATAAAGGCAATACTCAATTGACAATCGGAGAATGCATGTACCAAAACAAAATGTTGTCTAGCCTCGGAAAATCCATGAAAAATGTTTTCCATTCATTTTACAAACTAATGGACAAAGTAAAAATGATAGAGAAAAAGATAGACCATTTGTCCACCCAACATGCCGAACTTATCAGAGCACTTGAACAAATAATGCAAATCATGCAATTTGATATATATCCCCCAGGAACGTTATTTTTCCACTTCTTCGAACAACAACGAAGTGAGATGGCCTCTATCAAAGAGTAAATCCAGTTGCTGAAATATAGTAGTCCCGACCCACAGAGAACACATAGCTCTCTCTAAAGGTCTATCATATTTCCTATATGTTCAACGCCATACTTCCAACCATGTCCAGACGATCCATTCTTTGCTTTCTTCTCTGGTGCGTATGAGTCTGTGTCTCCTAATGAAGAAAAGTTTGACTTAGCCAAACTCGTGTGGGAAAAAAAGAATGCCATGGCTTCTCAAAAGCAGGCTGAGGAAGCACAACAGAAATCCAAGAGATGGGATATATAAGTATAAATAATTTAATTTTTTAGTCTATTTACTATACTTTTCCCATTTAGTAATAAAAATGTGACTAATTAATAATCAGCTTTCACAAAGGAGTGAATTAATACCCACTATTTCTTAGAACACAAAAAACAATATTTTATCAAGAAAGACGATGTACACACTAGTAGATGTACGATCATAACAATTCTCAATCTAATCAACATTAGAAAAGGCATTAAAATTGTAACAACCCCTCCGGTCGTTATGGAAAAGCCAATGGTGAAAGAATTGACTATGTTTTATGTTACTGATAATGTTTTAAAGGATTATATCATTTTTTAGCTTGGTCAGTGCATTATCACATTTATGTCATGCCTTATTTCATATTCTTTATACTCAGTACATTTTATAGTATTGACCACATACTTCTTTTATCTATATTGTTTAATAATATAGGTCACCATGCTCTTACTTACACCTGTGATTAGTATAGAATTCTTGTCAGTTTTCCATTGAGTGGTGAGTCATCATGCTCTGAGGATGTGTTTCATATGATTTTCATCAAGATTATATTTTTAATTTTCAGATTTTTGAGTAAGCTAGGGACATATCCTAGCATCTCACTTATGGTAGTAGAGGCTTATGTCAAACTTAGTTTCATCTTATGGTATTTTGTTTAAGACATTTTTATGCTATGATGAGATTACTATTGAGACTTATTTTTCGTGTTTCATTTATTTTGATTAGCTTGTTATCTTAAGTCATGCTTATGCTAAGAGGTTTGTTTAGGATCTTATTCGTCGTGTCATATGTAGAGTGTAGCTTGAATCATGACAATGTCATATGAAAATTTAAAATTAAAAACTTAGGAGTCATTTGGTAGAATGTGTTAGGAAAAATAATGTATGCATTAAGTCTGTGTATTAGTAGTACCTTGTTTGATACATATTTTCATGGCATTAGTTACACACTATAATGTGTATTAAGACTTGCATTACGAATACCATTGATTTCTAGGTATTAGTAATGCAAGGCATTTTAACACTTGTATTAGATTAGCTAACGACAAAAATACCCTCAAAACCTTTTTAAAAGTGTATAAAAAAAGAGTGTGAAGGGTATTTTGATAAACAAATATTTTCTAATAAAAATTATGCAAGACTTGTTATTTCTAATACATCAAACCACATAGTGTATAAGAAATAATGCAAGCATAACTAATATAAGAATTACTAATACAAGCATAACTAATATAAGCATTACTAATACAAGCATTACTAATATACCCTATTTAATATTATTTTTATATATTCTACCAAACGACCCCTTAATAAAATAAAAAATAGAATAAAAAAATTGAAACATGAAGAGAGGTTCAATGAAAAGAGAGAATTTTTCCTACTTAAAAGGAATATACTAAGTGTCCGTTAGGATTGACTTATTTTAAATATTTTTAAGACAAAATAATTTTTAAACAATTTTAAAGTATTTGTATAAAGTTAAAAAAATTGCTTATAAATACTGACTTTTAGGCCAAAGTAATAAAATAAATCAAAAGTCATAAATTAAAAATTCTAACTTATAACTTATAAGTAGCGAAAACCAATCTAAATCGACTCTAAATGGGATCCACTAAAATAGGCTAGACATCTTCACAGTTTAAACGTCAGGCAGTGGGCCCCAATTAAATGTGTCCCACAGACAAAAATGAGAAAATTGAACCATACATGCATGGACAATAAAGTTTGTGCACTGAATGGCGCGTGAAATGTATTCATCCTTTCAAATTCTCCAAAAACATCCTCTCACCATAATATAATTACACAAATAGCCTTGAAGCCTCCCTATATAATCCTTCTACCTGCTTTCCCTCAAATTCTATCTAATCAGCAGCTCATTGTTCTGTGTCTTATAGTAATAATAATAAAATAAATATTCTATTCTCTCGTCTTTTTTCGGAATTGGGTAATTCTCAAGAAAGTCTGGAAGAAACCAGAAACAAAGGGATGGTTCTCGCCCTATATGTAGCCTTGAGCTCACGTGACGTTGACAAGGTACAGAAACTTCTGGTCTCTGAACTTGAGTGGTGGTTCCATGTTCCACCTCTGTTAAATCACCATTCAAGGTTCTCAAACACACTCTTCCAAAGATGAAGAGTGAGCTGAGGTGAAGAGAGAAAGGAGAGATAGAAAATGTAGAGAGAGAGAGAGATAGAAGAGTAAAGTAAGAGAGAAGGATTAGAAAATATCAGTATGTATTGTATGTGCTTATACTGTACATCCATACATTTATATACTTGTACATTAAAGAGTATTTGTTGAGTATTGAATACAACTAATTGCTAACTTCCTCTAACTGCTTCTTAATAGATTACTAACTACTTTTCGTTAGTCTAACTACCTACCAACAACCATTAGCTTGTTAATTAACCATTTAGTCAACACTCCCCCTCAAGCTTATGGTTTAAAAAAATTCATGACTCCTAAGCCACTTAGAAGTGTTTGATGTTGTGCTTTGCCTAAGCTCTTTGTGAGAAGATCAGCTAGTTGATCTTCAGTATGAGTGAACTCACTTTTCAGAATTCCTTGACAAATCTTTTCTCTTACGAAGTGACAGTCTATGTCTATGTGTTTGGTCCTCTCATGGAAAATTGGGTTTGCTGTAATTTGTATTGCAGATTTGCTGTCACACATCATTCTAATAGGAAGATCAACTTGGATATCAAGTTCTCTGAATAAGCCAATCAGCCAGGTTACCTCAGCTGCACAATTTGCCATACTCCTGAACTCAGCCTCAACTGAGCTTCTGGAGACTGTCTCTTGTTTCTTCGATTTCCAGGAGATGAGAGCCTCACCAAATTTAATTAAGTAACCTGTGACAGAACTCCTAGTCTCTAGACATACACCCCAGTCTGAGTCACAATAAGCAAGAAGTTGATTTGAAGAGACTGCTGGCATGAAGAGTCCAAGGCCTGGGGCTTCTTTGATGTATCTTACCACTCTGAGTGCTGCAGCCATGTGTTATTCCTTGGGGCAATGCATATATTGACTTAACTTCTGTACTGAGAATTCTAGGTCAGGTCTAGTCATTGTAAGGTAGAGAAGTCTTCCAACTAGCCTTTGGTATCTGCCAGGATCCTTCAACACAGGATCTGTGTGTTTTTCTTTGGGAGGAATATATTCATCAAACTTTACAGATGTAAGTTTCAGATTTTGTTCAAGTGGTGTACCTGTAGGTTTAGCTCCCCCTAGACCAGCTTCAGCTATTAATTCTAAGGAATACTTTCTTTGAGACAAGTGTATACCTTGATTGGATCTGGCAACTTCAATTCCTAGGAAAAACTTGAGTTCTCCTAGATCCTTCATCTTGAATTGTTTCTGCAGGTCTTTCATTATGCTGTCTATAAGAGTTTGTCTGCTCCCAGTGATCAGAAGATCATCTACAGAGACTAATATAATGGCTATGTCACCTTCATCCTACTTAGTGAATAAGGAGTAGTCATAGTGACTCTGAGTAAATCCCAGCTGTACCAGTGCTTCTGTTAACTTCAAGTTCCATTGTCTAGGAGCTTGTTTGAGGCCATAGAGTGACTTGTGGAGTTTACAGACTTTACCCTTCTCCCTCTATCTGGCAAACCCAACAGGAATAGTCATGTAGACCTCCTTTAAGAGATCACCATTAAGGAAAGCATTATGGATATCCATTTGATGAATAGACCAGCTTTTAGCAGCAGCTAGAGCAATAACTGATCTGACAGTGACCATCTTTGCAACAGGGCTGAAAGTTTCACTGTAATCCAAACCTTCTTGTTGGCTGTACCCTTTTGCAACTAGTCTGGCCTTAAATCTTTCAACCTCACCTGAAGCCTTGTACTTGACCTTGTATATCCATTTGCAGCCAATAGGTTTCTTGCCAGGAGGCAGGTCTACCACAGACCAGGTATGATTATCCTGCAAGGCAGAAATCTCAAGTTGCATAGCTTAAATCCACTTGGGATCCAGGGAAGCTTCAGAGTAGGATGAGGGTTTAGAAATGGCAGAGTAAGCAGCTAGAGTGTGGACATAGGCTGGAGACAGATGAGCATATGATAAGTGTGCAAAGATGGGGTATGAGAAGGAGGTGCTATGATTGGCAGTGACAAAGCCCTGAAGCCACAGGGGAGGCTTAGTTTGTCTAGATGACTTCCTAGTGGGAAGAACATAGATTTGAGGAGAAAGGTCTGTAGAGGGTGAAGGCACATCAGTACAGACATTAGAGGGGATTGATGGCAAGTGAGAGGAGAGAGGAGGTGGAAGAGGTAATGTAGAAGGGGGTTCAACAGTGTGTGTGGGAGTAGTGAGAACAGGAAAAAGGGAATTTGAGGAGGCTTGTAAATCTTTGAAAGGAAAGACATCTTTCTTGAACACTACATTTCTATTGACAAATAGTGATTTGGAGTGCAGGTCATATAGAAGGTAGCCTTTTTGTGACAGAGAGTACCCCATTATGACTGCAGGAATGGCTTTAGGTGTAAATTTGTTTGAAACTTTTGGACAAACAGCATAGCACAAGCATCCAAAGGTTCTGATGTGAGTGAGTGAAGGGGGCTATGAATGTAGCAATTCAAAGGGAAATTTGTAATGAAGTAGTTTGGAGGGAAGTATGTTGAGAAGATAGACAGCAGTTGTAACACTCTCACCCCAAAATTTTAAGGGAATGCTGGCTTGAAACCTGAGAGCCCTAGCCATGTCCAAGATAGTTCTGTGTTTCCTTTCAGCAATACTATTTTGTTGGGGTGTATATGTACATGTACTCTGATGAAGAATCCCAAGGGTGGACAGTAGAGATTGGAATTCATGACTAAAGAACTCACTGCCATTATTAGATCTAAAGGTCTTAACAGTGGTAGAAAAGAGATTGTGAACCTGTGAGAAAAACTTTCTCAGCACCACTATAGCGTCAGCTTTGGAGATAATAAGAAACACCCAACTATATCTTGAAAAATCATCTACTATAGTAACAAAATATTTCATTCCAGCATGAGTTGGTACTCTATAGGGATCCCATATATCACAATGAACAAGTTCAAACACAGACTTAGACACATTAGAACTAGTTGGAAATGGGAGTTTAGTTTGTTTAGCTAAAGGACAAACAGTGCAAGATAAATCCACAGTTGTTTGTACAAGTTCAAGACCTGTGGACTTCTTTATTATATCTATAGGTGCATGACCTAATCTTCTATGCCACAAAGATATGGACTCAATTTGACTTGATTGATGTGCTGAAGGAACAGGAACAACTGAAGGAACTGAGTTGATGAAATCTTCCTTGAGGATGTAGAGACCTTGCTCTTCTCTACCAATCCCCCTAACCAGTCCATTGGAGAGATCCTGAAAGAGACAAAAATCAGGAAAGAATGCAGCCATACAATGAAGTTCCTTAGTAAGCTGTGATACAGATAATAAGTTACACTTGAAGTCTGGAACAAATAGCACATTGTTGGTACTTTGGTTTCCAAACACTTTTTTTCTCCCAGTATGTGAGACGGATGTTACATTTCCAGTGGAAAGTTGTACTTCTCTCTTATCAGAGTTAGGCACAGGTTGAATTGTGTCCAGTGCATCAAGACTAACAGTCATGTGATCTGTTGCTCCAGTATCAACTATCCATTCTATAGGTACATGTTTGGATACTAAGGCAGACAAGATACTACCTGCAGAGGCTGCTTTGACTGAGTGCTTCCCTGCATTTTCAGTTCCTTTTGCTAGCATTTGCATGATCTGCTGGTACTGGCTTTGTGTGAAGAAGCCTGTTGGAGCTGGGAGATTTGAATTGGTAACATCAGGTTGGAAGGTCTCTACTTGATTTGCATAGGAGTTGTGGGAATAGGAAGTAGCACCTTTCTTCTTTGACTTCCAGCCTGCAGGATAACCTTTAATCTTGAAGCATTGTTCTTTGGTGTGTCCCCTATATCCACACACTTCACACACCACTACAGCCTTCTGAGGCTTCTGTGAATGTGGCTTATATTGAGAGTCACAGTGTCCTCTATTTGGTTGACCACCTCCACCTCCTTGTTGATGTCCAAAGTTACCACTCCCTTGAGTACGAGTTTTCTGACTGAATAGGGCTGTACTTTCAATAGTCCTATGATTGGAATTGTCCAAACTTGCATGCATCATATTTCTCTGACTCTCATGATCTAGGATGAGGGAGAAAGCTTTGTTTAGGTTAGGAGTGGGAGTCTGAAGTAGAATTTGACCTCTGGCAGCTGAGTAGGACTCATTTAGTCCCATTAGAAACTGAAGTAGTCGTTGATACTCGAAATGTTCTTTGAATTTCCTGGACTCATCACAAGAGCATCCTGGACAAGGCATAATTAAGTCAAACTCATTCCATAGGCTCTTTAGTGTATTATAATAGTCAGTTACTGACAAAACTCCATGGTTTAGACTATGAATCTCCTTATGAAGGTGAAACACATGCACTCCATTGATCTTGTCAAACCTCTCCTTTAAGTCACACCACACTCTGTGGGCATCGTCACTGTACACTACACTACTGAGCAGTCCTGGTCTTACAGCGTTCATAATCCATGACAGGACAACTGCGTTGCACTTTTCCCAAATGTCAACATACTCAGGACCAAACTTAGACTTAGGAAATCTACCATCCACAAACCCTAGATTGCTCTTACCTTGTAGTCCAATACGCATGGATCTACTCCAGGTTGCGTAATTTTCTGAACCTGTGAGTTGCAAGGAGATCAAGGAGCTTCCTGGAGTGTCGTTTGGTTGAAGATTGGATGGTTGTGGTCTATCACCGGAACTCTAAAGTGTACTGTTTCAGCTGCGAAGTTTGTGTTTAAGTTGTTCGTTCCTGCAGGTCCAGCTTCAACCTCAGTTGTGACAGCCATATTTTCACACCTTGAGCTTTGATTTTCTTCTTAGTTGCGAATTGCAGATTCCACTGCTGTTAGGCTTTGAATCTTAAGTAATTGAGTGTCGTAACACACCGTAGGCCATAGTATGGCTCTGATACCATGTTAAATCACCATTGAAGGTGCTCAAACACACTCTTCCAAAGATGAAGAGTGAGCTGAGGTGAAGAGAGAAAGGAGAGATAGAAAACGTAGAGAGAGAAGAGTAAAGTAAGAGAGAAGGATTAGAAAATATCAGTATGTATTGTATGTGCTTATACTGTACATCCATACATTTATATACTTGTACATTAAAGAGTATTTGTTGAGTATTGAATACAACTACTTGCTAACTTCCTCTAACTGCTTCTTAACAGATTACTAACTACTTTTAGTTAGTCTAACTACCTACCAACAACCATTAGTTTATCAATTAACCATTTAGTCAACAACCTCCCCATCAATTTTTGATGCGCATCCTAACTGGCACTGCCAACTCGGACCACCACCTTTTTCAATTCATTCGTCAAAGCATTGATGCCTTTGGATCCACTATCCTTGTCGAAGATTGCGCTCCTGATCGCTCAATTACTTGGGTTCATGCTTGGACTGTCACTGATGGGATAATTACTCAGGTTAGAGAGCATTTCAACACGTCTCTCACAGTCACCCGACTTTACAATAATAATAGCACCTCCTCGGATTTCTCTTCCATCACTGCCACACCGCATTGCCCCTCTCTTTGGGAGAGCAGCCTCCCCAATCGGGTTGGTAAGTCTGTACCGGTTCGTCCTGGCTCTCTGAGTTCCGATTAGTATTGATGGGCTGAATTTGCAAGGATGTAAGTTTAACGGTTGGTTCGGGGGTTTCCGTCACCGTATGCTTTCGGTTGTTTTATTTTCATTTTATCTGCAATTTTAATTTCCTTGGACCTTTAATTAAAAGTAGTCTAATATCGTGTTGGTGGAGTTAAGTAGGGACCATGGTGAATGGGAGACCCTTGTACTGGTTATGGTGTTTTGATACGGTGTATTTTATTTGCAATAAAAGAACTTGATTTGTTAACAAGCGATTCTTTTGATTTTACTTTTAAATTTGTGCAGAAAAGACATAACTAATTTTTTCTATTACTACTACTATTTTTCCTTTCATTAATTAATTACAATATGAGAATAATCTTTACTATCCAATCTTTTATATGAGGGATTGATTGCTACTTTGTAAATGCCGCCTCCATTTTACCCTGCTCCCAATTGACAAATAAAAGTAATTATGATGTCTTTCTCTATATAAATATATATAGTTCGTCTAACAAATGATAGAAAGACTAGAGTAGGACGAAATTGCTGGCGATTGCATTTATATCAATTCGATCTCTTCTTCAGAACATTATCTCATTTAATTTGAAATCAATGATGTTAATTAATTCATAATTAATAAAAATTTATTCTTTGTTGGAACGTTTAAATATTTTTAATTATAAGAAATTTAATATATAATGTTATGTAATTCTTAAACATGCGATGTCCCACTTTGCAATTATTATTTTTTCGATTTTTTATACTAGAAGCTCCATCCCCTCTCTGTGATCAAGGGAACCATATTTACATGAAAAAATTTCATATTATGGGTTAAAGCATAACTCTATTTTAAATAAAATTTGAATCTGAGACTTTTAATTAAAAATAAATAAATATTTCCACTCAATCACAATCCTAGCTAATAACAACCTAAGTTGCACACATTGAAATTAATGGATGCAATTTGCAAGACTTAAATAAGTAGGTGCAGGGGCTAGGATATACTTTGCTTTTGGTGTAGCCAAAGAATAATTTAATGGGCAGGCTTTTCAACGGGCTGGATAAATATCACGAAAAAGCGACTTATCACCTTATTAATGTACATTAAGTAGGATTTCAAAAGACTTATCAGCCATATATTGTGCTTATTGGATGGATAAGTGGAAACCGCCCCCCACCACTTTGACGTACTTGTATTATGAAATTTACTAGGACTTTAATATAAATACAGAACATTAGGCGGATGTGTCAAATTTGAACCTGGGTTTTTAAACTTGAAAACTTATCTTTACATTAATTTGAAGCAATTTCAGGAGACCGGAGTTGCTGCTAATACTAATTTAATTAGGATGAGCATTACAAGCTTTTCTCCACCGGACTTACTATCGCAGTATAATTGGAGCCTGGAGGAGCCCTTGCTTCCTGCTATAAACATAACTGTAAGTATGACCCCAGGAACTCAGGTAGAACTTTACTCGAACAATGGTATAGTTAAATTTGTTATGAGGTTACAAAGAGAAAACACAAATTTATTTGACTTACAAAATAGATATTAGTAAGAAAATACATTGTATGATGAGCGTATAGGGAAAGGCTTCTTATTGTAAATAATGTAAAATATATAACTTAACTAATATATATTTGTTCGCCTTTTTACTCTTTAAGAATATTTTATATTAGTTAAATAGTTATTTAATATTATTTTTTTAATATTTAGAACTTTAAAATCAATAAAATTATGATTATTAAAATTTCCTTATTTGAATTATGTAAAACGTCGTACTAGGAGTAATATTTAGGAGCCAAATTCAAATAAAAATTATCTTATATAAGTCTTCTCTCTTGACCCACTTTAAGGCATCATTTGTTTTCATTATTAAGACGTTTGAATCTAGATGCATAACTGAATTTGTTTTCATTATTAAGACGTTTGAATCTAGATGCATAACTGAATATTAAAATGTTTCATTAAGATCTGAATACTATATAATTAAGACTGTTTATTTTTTCTACATCTGAATGTATAAAAATAGTCTTTGTATAAAAAATATAAAATTCAAATAAAATACTAAATTGATCTACCATTATATCAATGAAATATTTTTAAAATGTATATGGCAATTGGTGGTGGTGATGGCTAATGATGGTGATTATGTGTGTCGATTTAAGTTGGTGTTTTCTGATGACGGTGGTTGTGGGTATTATCTTATGGTATAGTAGTTGACAATAATGATTAATAGTGATTATTGATGGTGGCAACTGATAATTAGTAGTTCAATAATACTAATAGCTAATGACAGTGGAGCGATGAATGATGATGGCGGTTAGCAGTATCTAATGATGATAATAATCGATATGTATTAGTGAATGTAATAATGAATGGTGTTTGTGGTTGGATTGAAGATTATGGTTGTAGATGGTAGGTGGTGATGATTGACGGTGTTGATAGTTGTGGCTGAAATGGTGATTGTGGGTGGTGGATGAAAGTTGATGGAGTAATGGTGCTTCGTATAAATTTTTAAATAGACATCTTAATAATATTATGACTTTTTTATGGATCTTAATCATTCAAACTTATTCAAACTCATTAAATGATTGTAAAATAAGAAAAACAAACGCACTTAATGATTAGATTTAATAATCAGATCTTGAAAATAAATAGATCACTTAAAGATTGAGATATGAATGATTAAGGTTAATAACTCCATTAAGTGAAAACAAATTAGACCTAAGAGTTTTATGGACTTTAAAAACACTTTTGCAATTTAATACGTGAAAATTAGATTTTAGATGATTGCCCAAAATTACAATAATGTTAAAATCTTTCAAATTTTCTTATATTTATTATTTTCCTTATTTATTAATAAAACTTCAACAATTATTTTCTTGTTTAATGACATTATGATTGTAGTGTTTATGAAGAGATGTTATTTGAACTACAGTGCTCCAATTAAGCATCTGAGCACATGATAAAGTATACTTATTAGATATTTCTTACTCAAATTGTGTCACCTCCTTTAATTATACGCATTAGCCTTCGAAAAATCTGAGGCTTATTTCAAAGAAGGTGACTTATTTTATGTGATAACTAAAGTGTGTATAGAACGCTTGAGAATATGCAAAAAAAAATAAAAATTAATCAAATTAAAAGTGTCTAATAGAAATATTTTATTATGTGCTACAAGTACTATATAACTAATTCAACTAAATCCATCATATTTACGAGTTTAAAAGTTATTAAATTCAATCATTATATCAATATAATAAGATTCATTTACACTATTTAAACAAATATTGCATTTAGGATAACATTAATAATTTTTTTCTAAACAAATTGTTATTCTTATTATTTTTTATTTATTGACGCAATATATACGTGTAAAACACGTACACTAAACTAATATAATTAAACAAATGAATGAATTAGTAAAAAAAAAAAAGGTGTCGTTGATTCAATTATAATTTCGGTGACAACTTTGAGTGTTGGTTCCGAAATTTGAGGTGGTGTATGAGGTATTTCACAAGCTAACTGTGTTCAAGCATTGGATAAAATCATGCATTATCATAATTGACCTTGTTTTTAATGAATGAATGCGTCAAAAAAATTAAAATCAAAATGTGTAATATTTAGCTATAAGAAAACAAAGTAGCAGACGTTTTGTCCAGATTAAGTTCCAAACTAACAATGACCGATTAGTTACATATCCTACTAACTCTATCAGATCTTGTAATATATCAAGTGATGACAGACGAAGATAGAGTGTTATCTAGTAAACTAGTATCGTGGTCTACTTGTAATAAGTTAGCACGTTTTGACAACCTATCTATAATCACTAGTATTAACAATGACAATGTATCGTCTGATGTTTAGCTATATATATGTATGTATGTATATGTTTATTAAGTCTAGAAAGAAATCACTTTTTAGGCTTTAAGCTTTCACCGATCGACAATTATAATAGTGAGACACGAAGAACAAAGAGCAAAATGAATTGAGAATTTTTTTTTAAAAAATAATCTTGTGGATTTTGTTTTTATTTTGGAATAGTTGTAGATAGGGCTGTACAGGGCAAATCGATAAACCGTACCAAACCGACAAATCGAATCAAACCGGAAAAAAAACTCGACTAGTGGTTTGGTTTGACATGATTTGGTGTTTGGGAAAAAAACCCGACCATTATAGGGTTGGTTTGGTTTTAACTAAAAAAAGTCAAACCGAACCCAAACCGACCCGATTATAGATATACTACTTTTAAATTATGTTATACATAAAAATATTTATTAAAATGTAATTTATAAATATTTTTTAAAAAAATTTCATAATTTTTGTTTTCTTTCTTACATTTAGATTTGGACTTGAGAAGCACATTTAAATAATATACAAAAAAAGCTCATCTTATAAAGTTATATTATAAAGTTAAAACTTCAAACAGTGTTCTGTCTCCATCTTATATGTTGATATTTTGTACTAGAACTCTTTTTAAGAAGCACTGCTCTGTACTTTTTATTAGATACTATGAAAAACCCGAGAAACCCGAAAAACCCGAGAAAATTGATATTGAAAAACCCGACTTTTATTGGTTTGGTTTGGTTTATAGATTTAATAACCCGACACAAATGATTTGGTTTGGTTTGTAAAAAATCCGAACCAACCCGGTTCATGTACACCCCTAGTTGTAGAGTTATTTTTAAAAGAAAGCTAAAGATACATCGGGTGGAATCCAATTGACTTTTGATAATTTTATTCTTTTTAGAGATTTTTAAGAGAAAATGAGATCTCTTGGTCACTTACTAATTGAATAAAAAAAGATTTTTTTAAATTTCTTTGACGTGTAAAAATTGAATAATTAACTGTTATTATAAAAACTTCATAAAACAAAACAAAAATTGTAAATGATCTAAAAATTCAATTCTTTACATATCACTAATTAAGAATTATTTTAGTAAATAACAATTGAAAAATAACAGATTAATATTCCTTACATACTATAAATTATTTGTATAGCACAAAATTGGTTACATGTAATCAATTTTGACCTTTCTCAATTTACTCTTCTTTACAAAACAATTAAATAGGAAAGTTTTGGTGAAAATGTTAGTGTGGAGGCTAGTTGTATGTTGCTCTTTTAAAAAAAAGTACGATAGCAACTACTGAGAATCAAACCTGAGCACGCAGCAGCACCTTGGCTCTTCTTGAATATCCGAATGAGCTATCTGATCAAGTTGTTCCAAGAGTATTAAAAATATATTATATATTCATATTAAGTAAAATTTGACCGGTGTAATTTTCTCAACGAAGGGTATTACCTGACCATCCTTGACACACTGTAGCTCAGCCTCTGTTGGTATTAATGTTCTTTTGGATTCTGCTTAATGAGAAAATAATGAGAGTTGAAAAATGTCAATATAATGCCTTGTATTGTCAAAAATCTAACCCTTTACAAGTGAATATTTCAGCTATTTATATGAAACAAGTAGAGTACATCATCCAATGAAATTGCCCTGCTTGGGGCTTATAGTATACCGTCTAATAGAAATGCACCATTTGTACATATCGTTATGCACATCGGCCGTAACACCACTGCGATTTGTCGTGTCATGTACGAACTAGCTGATGTGTCTGTTCCTTCTTTCTTCTAACATGAATTCGCGCCATAATTCCCTACCTTTATTAACTGAAGCTTCGATTAGCATGAAGTTATGATGTAAGTGGCCGGTATCAAATATATACTTATTTCAATTCCCCTTATCGGTGATTCTTCAAAGATGACTTAGGCCTTATTTGTTTGCACTTAATGAAGGTTTTAATCTTAATTATTCAGATTTTAGTTATTAAGTCGGTTTGTTTTCAGATCTGAATCTTAATCATTCAGATGTCAGTCATTAAGTTTGTTTGATTTTGTCATGACCCGACCTACGACCTAGTCGTAACACGGCAATCGGAATGCGAGAGACCACAACCATAAGCCATCTTAGCATACATCACATACATAAGGTAAAGAACAATATAAAGATGAGCGGAAGTAATCCACAAGTGGGGAATGAGACTAAGGGAAATCTACACAATAGATGTCCAAAGGGATGACACCATACAACGTGTAAACATGCCTCTTTTTTAACCTTTGACGGGGGATTAGGACAAGCTCCTAGCTCACCCTAACAATGAAAGAAATGTCTAACAATAGTAACATGAATAAAAGTCTTGTCCTCGGCAGAATAAGGACTCAACAACTTCTTGGAAATCTAAAGAAATCTCTAGCCGTGAGCGGGGTAGTCATGAGTGTCTTCCGTTCCTACATTATGAGACAATGTAGGCAAAATATGTGTTAGTATGTTTGAATGTACTAAGTATGTGAGGTATGCATGAATAAGTAAAAGAACATATCAATATGCCATAAGATGCATGACCAATCATAATGAATATGAGTATAGCTTAAAAGCAATTTAAAACATAAGAAATTCTTGGTCAATGCATATCATCAAACTTTAACGTTCAACTCATAACTTGACATCTCATAGCTTAACTTAAACTTGAACTTGTGTGGGATAGGACCTTTAACTGACAACTAAGACCATGCGACCTACTACATGGAATCCAATGACTCCTGCATTGATACAGGCCGATGACTCCTGCATCGAAATAGGAGAGGTTACCTTTCCAGGGTATACTCCAAAGATAACTCAACTCAACTCAACTGGGCTATGTGAATCCACTAGCTAGGCCATGAAGGCAACCTACATGGGCAACGTATTTTGGGACTTTAGGTTGCTACTAGAATTTCCTTGGTTAACCAAGTGCGTTATCCGACCGAACCCCACCTAGAAGTCCTCTCATTACTTAGTCAGTATCCCAACAGAAACTCATAAAACATAATCATAACATAGTAGGGAAAGATAGTAAACGCCTATCAATCCATCTTTAAAACATTTAGGAATAGCTCATCTAACTTGGTGATTCATAAGAATCTATAACTTCGGTGAGAATTGTCCTTATCACCATCTCAAAAGATCTAATGATCTTAACTCTGATCATCATCTCAATCTTTAACTTTAAAATAATAATCTCAGTTGTAACTCATTGAAAACTATCTTTATAAATCATTTAACTCATGATTTACTCATAAAATCATCTTTACTTCATAATCATAGCTTGAAATTATAGCGTAATATATGTGCATCTATAATTCAACTTGAAATCATGCAATTCATAAAAAACATGCATATAAATATCATTGATAACATTTAAAAATGAAATCAAATCAGCCCAATGCAATTCATCAAAACTAGGGTTCATAATCAATTGTAAATTGAATGAAAACTGGAGAAATCTTTGGGACTTCATGGATGAAAAGAGACCATGAATCAATCACCACATACCTTGCTTGAAATCACTTAGAATTGAGAAGAAACCTTGAAGAAATGTAGAAACCCTAGCTTGAATTCGGAGAGAAGCCTTGAGAGAATTTGAGAGTTCTTGCATTTGGAATTTTGAGAGAATGAATTGAATAAGAGGGGATTTTGAAAAATAGAGTATTTATAGACTTTGAACTTGGCCATGAAAGTGTCTAGGTTTATTGAACTGATATTGAAAAAGACACAATTGCCCTTCATTAAAATCTGAAAGTTGACCTTACGGGACCCCTTTATACGGGCCATCTTGGAAACGACGAGCCGTCTAAATGACTATCTGCAGTTCTGAGAAATGAGTCTAAAAATATAGCCTCTGAAGTTTGGGAACGGGCAGATTTACGACCTATTTTCAAGTAAATGACCTGTCTGTTGGGCTCTTCCTACAGGTACCAAAACCTATAAAATACAAGTCTCTAAAAATTTTTGACGGAAGGTCTTTACAACCAATCCTAGCTTCTACAACCCGTCCTGCAAGTTCGTAGACTTGGTCCTGAGGGATTCTTGAAACTTGGCCTGAACTTAGCTTACGAGGAGTTTCTACGAGCCATCATCTTGAGGAGGACCCATCCTGACAAGTCATAGAACCTCTCCTGAGGGAAACTTCAACTTTTGTTTGAAGGGTCACTCTACGACTCAACTTTACGAGCCGTAGGGACCTCTACGAGCTATAGAGGAGTCGTTCACCTGGATAAGTTCAAAATTCTAGGACTTTGCTCCTTGGTTCCAACTTTTCAACTTACAGGGTCTTATAATATGTCCCCCTTGGGAATATTCATCTTTGAATGAGATTAACTAATTATACGAAGGACACGGAAAGAGGAGTAGCAACCCAATATAAATATGATGACATCTTACTATGCATAGAACATGAAAACTTCAACTTAACATAAAAATGATGGACAAAGGCACACCATGAAGTCTTACCAACTCTCGAACATACAACTTAGCATAATCTTCTACACTATAGAAAGTCTTGACCGATAGAAAATATGCCGACTTGATTATCTGATCTACAACAACCAAAATGAAATCATGTTGCTTTTTAGTACGAAGCAAACTCATTATGAAATCCATATTCACATCTTCCCACTTCCAAGTAGGAATCTCAATATCTTGGAATAGACCTCCCGGTCTTTGATGCTCGACTTTGACTTGTTGGCAATTTGGACATGTAGCTACAAACTTTGCTATGTCCTTCTTCATACCATTCCACCAATACACTTTTCCTAAGTCACGATACATCTTAGTGGAAATGGATGAATAAAATATTGGGAACTATAGGCTTCATTCAATATCAACTCTCTCACCCATCAACATTGGGTACATACAACCGACCTTGATAACGTAGCACACCATCTCCCCCTTGGGAGAAATCCTCAATAGCTTTTTCAGCCATCGACTTCTTTAACTTGACCAACATTGGATCTTGGTCTTGCTTGGCCTTGACATCCGCTACAAGAGATTATTTCGAATCATTATGAACAAGAACACTTCCATCATTGGAATCAACCAAACGCACACCTAAACGTGCCAACCTATGAACATCTTTAATCAATTCTTTCTTATCTTTGTCAACATGTGCCACTCTACTTATGTACAATCTACTTATTGCATCAACAACCATATTTTCCTTACTCGGATGATACAACACACTTATCATAATCTTTCAACAAATCAAGCCATCTCCTTTGCTGAAGGTTCAAGACTTTTTTCTTAAGCATATATTGTAAACTCTTGTGGTCAGTGAACACATCCACATGGAAACCATAAAGATAGTGCCTCCAAATTTTCAAAGAAAATATAACCGCCGCTACATCAAGATCATAGGTTGGATAGCTTTGTTCATGAACCTTAAGTTGGCTAGAAGCATAAGCTATTACCTTACCATATTGTATCAATACACAACCAAGACCAACCCTTGAAGCATCACAATATACCACAAAACCATTAGGCCTTTACGGCAAGGTCAAGATAGAAGCGGTAGTGAGACGATCCTTCAATTCCTGGAAACTCTTTTCATATGCTTTCGACCATTGAAACTTTACCTTCTTTTGAGTCAACTTGGTCAAAGGTGACGAGATCGATGAAAACCCTTCCAAAAATCTCCTATAGTATCTAGCAAGTCCCTAGAAACTCCTAATATCCGAAGGAGATAATGGTCTAGGCTAATTTTTAACCACTTCGGTCTTC